>NC_140486.1:54998599-55311099 GCF_964271855.1 Acomys minous
TAGTATTTCAGAAACTGCTTTCCTCTGACCATTAAAATAGTCAATTTTCACATTTCACGTGACTGTAACTGAGTGAAAGACTGGTTGAGTGCCCATTTTACTAATTCTAATGACTAACATCTCTGAAGCTCAGACAACACTGAGACCCGGGCGGGGGTGGGATGGTGTGTGTGTGTGTGTGTGTGTGTGTGTGTGTGTGTGTGTGTGTGTGTGTGTGAAGTGAGTGGTGGTGCATTAGGCAAGCACTTATTTACCTTGACTCCTTTTGCAAAGTGTTTTTCATTCCACAGAAAGATGTTTTTTTCTTCTATTTACATTATTTTTTCATTTCCAGCCACAGATTGATCAGTTTAAATTCTAGTGCTTAATCCAGAAGAGATAGCTCTGTCCTGTTCAGGGGCCTCCAACCCAGTTACCTGCAGTCCAGGAGGCAGAGTTACAGGTGATGCATACGTCGGGAGGGAGTGCACGCAGGTCTTCTAGAAGGTAGACTGCCTGGCTGGCAGTCTATTAGGCTGTGTGTGTTGAAACCCCAGCACTTGGCAAGTTGAAGCAGGAGAATCCCGGGCACAGTGACAGCCTAGGTTAAAACACCAGCCTTTTTAAAGTAAGCTGAAAGCAGTAACAATAACAGCATCCACAACAGGAAGAAACATTGCTGTTGATTGTTGCAACTGAATTCTTTTTCTTGATTGCTTTTTGTTTTTTTCCATGACATTTTTAAAAATTAATTTATTCTTGTTACATCTCAATGGTTATCCCATCCCTTGTATCCTCCCATTCTTCCCTCCCTCCCATTTTCCCCTTATTCTCCTCCCCTATGACTGTGACTGAGGGGGATTTCCTCCCCCTGGATATGCTCATAGGGTATCAAGTCTCTTCTTGGTAGCCTGCTATCCTTCCTCTGAGTGCCACCAGGTCTCCCCATCCAGGGGACATGGTCAAATACGAGGCACCAGAGTACGTGTGAAAATCATACCCCACTCTCCACTCAACTGTGGACATTTTTTTTACAAGACACACATTCACTTACAACTACCTGCGGATCTTGTCTGTCCCTGATCCACATTGACCTTTGACCCATTGTGCTCAGTGGTGTCAGGATATTTTCATCACAGTGGTGTATATTATTCTTTTTGCCTTTTCCTCTTCGTGTAATGCATCACATTCTAAATCATCCACAATCTATGGATAGAGCACTGCTGGGAGCCTGCTGCATCTGCCAGGCAATCTACCTTCTAGAGGACCTGCGTTTTACAGCGTGTGCTCCCTCCAACTCAGCCTCCTGCACTGCAGTTACTGGGTTGCAGAAGCCAGAACATGGCAGAGCTATGTCTTTTGTATTAAGCACTAGAGTTTAAATGGACTAATCTATGACTGGAAATGAAAAAATAAAACCATGTAAATAGAAGATGAGAAGGTTTGTCTGTGGAATGAAACACGTGTCAAAAGAAATTAAGGTAAATAAGTGATTGCAGAACGCACCACGACTCGCTTCCTCCAGCTTGGGCCTCAGTGTGGTCTGAGCCTCAGAGATCTTGAGTCTACTCTTTTCATTTTGTTTTAAGCATCTCCCTTTGTTGCCTTGAGTTAGCTGGTATGGTTTCTGTGCTCTTCTCATTAACAAATCTTACACAACGCATCCGGATCCAATGGCTGTGAGCTGAACCTTCGTGTCGCACACCTAAGCCCATTCTTCTGTGCTTTAATTTATTGCTTAGTCTCTTCTTTTACTCATAAGGATGCACATTTCTCCTTTTGCTCAATTTCCATATACACACCCAGATTTTTCTCATTTTCCCCCTCCTAAACAACAGCCATTCTTGACACTGCCCAAATGGAACTTTTCATAGAGCGCCCATCTTCTGGGTCATTTTAGTCAAGGTTCACTGTCTGTATCATAGCAACACACATCAGTCATCCGAGGAATCTTTTTCTTGTTTCATTGGGGGGTCATCAGGGATTCCTCTTCCATAGGGTCACTCTGGGATCAATACTCAGCACCGATGGCAATTCTGATGGCCCCAAACATGTGTTAATCTGTACTTTGCTATCTGATTACTTCTTGCCATGTAGAGGCAGAGAATATTAAAGTCCTGCTTGTAATGTTTCAACATTGAGATGTTGGAAAGATAATAAAGGAAAAGAATAAATGGCAACCAGACTGGGGGGTGGGGGGATGGAGTTTGTCTCAGTGAGTTAATATTTTCTTTATTTAGAAGAGGAAATAGAAGCCAAGCCCTTTTCAACACCCTCAGTTTAAAGATGGAAAGCATGACATGAACAAAAGAGTAATCCTGTTTCTCTACCTGATGCATACAGAAGATTGTGATACAGTATTTAAAATTCTATTTCCAAGAAATATTGAGAAACTAATAACATGCTCATTTATCGCCTGCTTTGCTTTGGCCAAGGTATGGATTCTGTTTCTGGTTCCTGGGGACCTCACATCCGTTACTATCTCTCTTTGCACCCTTGTCATTCTTAGTAAAGACACATTAGAGAGATGGAGTAGGTGGGAGAAGGTGTCTGGGTCACGTCAGAGGCTGTGTGGGTAGTAACATATCCATATAACAAAGACTAAGTTTGGTACTCTACTCCTCTGCAACTCCTCAGGACTGAAATGATGGAAATTTATCCATTCTTCAACCCCAAGCCATTAGAAGAGGAAGAATAGCTGGACTCAAGAGCCTTTCAATTCTCAGGTATGAGTGGAGTTACGGCTATACAGAGCAATGGCTTTTTATTTTCATTTTATTTCCACAAAAGAGTTGGTTTTCTCCTTTAAAGGAAACTGAAATAATTTTCTCACTTGATGCATGAGGGAGGGCTAAAGAGAATGAAAAACGCTCTCTTGGAACACAGGCAATGTGCCAATCCTGTGAAGAGATTTTACCCAAACCCAGGGCAGCCTTGGACAAGACTTAGTAGCACAGCGCATTATGTGGCTCTTCCTGCAGGTGACCTAGGTCACAAGGGAGAGGTGATTATACACACTCTGTTTGTGTGTTTGTTTGTTTTTATTTTGTTGATGTTGTTTGTTTTGTGATTTTTTGTTTGTTTGTTTGTTTTGCTGTTGTTGCCTCAAAGATCATGGAGGAATGCATTTTGGAGGTGTTTCTAACAAGTAAGACTAGGGAAAACACAGGTAACCTTAGCTACAAATAGTTTCCAGTTGTTTGTAGCACCTTGCTGTGTGAGAAAGTTCACTCCTTCCATTATAGTGACAGGTGGCTATAACATCAGCGTATTTTGATTTACATGAGGGGTTTTCCTCAAATCAGATGAGAAAGAGAATATATTTTGTATTTAGACATAAAGCCTAGGAGGGGAATGGGAGAAAAATCAATATTTGGTAATAGAACTCTTGAGTTCATTATTAAATAAAACTGGGAGAAATGTCATAAAACTACATCACTAGATTGTAAACCTTCTGATGAAAAATGTCTAGAGTGATCAAGGCAGGCTGCAACATATCTTCCTCTGAAGTCTTCCTGAAACAACAACCTGTTTTTCTTAGAACTTTCCAAGAAAAGTCTACTTAGTAGTCATAGTGATTATGATATTTAAGCCATACTTTATAAAACCTAAACATGGGCACTAAATTTTTCTCCTTAAATCTTTAAATATCAGTATGTCAGTATGAATGCCATGTCCTAATGCAGTTAATTTTGTTCCATTTAGCATATTGAGAGCAGTAGCGTATAATTTGATTGCATTTTGATCACTTGAAAAAGATCCCTGTACCCAGTAGCAGTCACTCATCTGTTTCCTCCCTTGTTGCCCAAAAATCTTAAATCTGCTTTTACAAATAGGTTTACTTATTGTGCGCTTTTAATGTTATTTCAGTCAAGTGATACGGGATTGACTTAGTTCATATGGGCTGTTACCAAATAAAAGCCCTGTGCCTTATAAGCAGAGGGGTTAATTTCTCACCATTCCAGAGGCTCAGAAGTCCAAGATCAAGACACCAACATCTGGTGCCTGGCCTCTGCTTCCTCCATCCCAAATGGCACTGCTCTATGCTGCTCTTTATAGGGTAAAAAAGACTGAGGTTCTCAGGCCCTCCTTTTTTGAATGACACTAATCTCATTCATGAGCATTAGCCAATCATCTGGTAGGGTCCTTACCACTTAATCCCATCACAATGGGGGTAGGATTTCAAATGATACTATCGGGAGGTATTAGAGTTTCCAGTTTACTTTCTGTTGTGGTCATAAACAGTATGGAAAAAAAAAAAGGAGGAAGGGGTTGGTTTGACTTGTATGTTAAGTCTCTCACCAGGGAAGAAAACTGAAGACTACAGTCAGGAACTGAAGCTGAGGCCAGGTACAGGCGCTGCTCCTATGGCTTGCTAACCTGTTTTCTTATGGCACCCGGTAGCACCAGCCAAGGGTTGGCCCTAACCACAAAGATATGGCCCCTCCCACATCAATCACTACTTAAGAAGTGCTCTTACAGACTTGGTGGCAGGGCAGCTTGGTGGAGGAATTAATCATTTGGGGTTTCTTCCTCCCACGTGACTCAGGTTTCTGTGACTTGACAAAACCAACACAGCTGGGAAGGCGATTCAAATTGCGAATGATTCTTTATGTCAGACTTCTTTCAAGAGATACAGTATTTTCATTTCTTTTAATGTTATATGTATCAGTAGTCAACTACTTTTCATGGCTAAGTGATACCTCTCGAGGAATATATTACATTGATTTATTCACTCAATACTTGGTAGGCATTTGAGTTGTCTGACCTCTAGCTGCCGTAAACAGGCTGCTGTGAACAGTGCTATACAAGACTTAATGTGCATGTGTGTTTTAAGTTCTTTGGGAAATATTCCCAGGATTGGAAATGCTGAGTGATATGGTAAATGTATACGTAACTTTTTTGGGAGCTGTGAGTCTGTTTTCCTAAGTGGTTGTGCCAGTTTACATTCCACGTGATGATTACTTTTTAATTCTTGACTTGCCACAAGCTGAGAAGAAAGCCTCAGTTGAGAAACTGTGTGGTTCTGCTTGGCCTGGCATGTATACGTCGGTCGGATTGTCTTGATTGTTGACTGATACAGAAAGACCCAGACCATGGTACTATTTCATACTGAGTCTTGGACTGTGTCAGAAGAAGGAAAGCAAGCTGAGCACTAAGCAATGCAAGCAAGCAAGCGAGCGAGCAAACGAGCAAGCAAGGATCTGTGCACATTTTTCCCTTTGCTTTTGACTGTAGGTGTGATGTGGCTAGCTGCTGGCATTCCTACTTTGATTTCCCCTGGTTGATGGTCTCTAACTTGGAATTGCAAGCTAAATAAACCTTTCCTCTCTTATGGTACCTTTGGTCGTTGCTGTGAGAGTGCTTACCACAGCAATAGGAAGGAGACTAGAACACTTGGTAAAAGCATGTTTAACTTTTTGAGGACCACTTATTGGTTTTCGAAAACAAACAAACAAACAAACAAATAAACAAACAAACACCCTCTAACAAAAAACCCTGTATTACTTTAAGGCTTCAGATTGTTCCATCAGTCACAAGTTTGTTGTTGTTGTTGTTATAAACATATTAGTAGTTGTAACTTTAGTTTTTAATTTCCATAGAGACTAATAAAGTAGAGTGTCCTTTTTATATGTTTCTTTGTTACCTGTATATGAATCATGCGGCTGTCCCATTATCACTTGTTGAAAAGATTATTCTTCTCAGGCTATTTTGGCTGTTTTGTTGAAAGTTAGTTAAGCATAAGTACTCCTGTTGATTTCTAGAATCCAGGGCCTCATTCCTTGACACGCGTGACATTCTTTATGCCAGTACCACATTGATCTGCCATACTGTCTTGGTGCTGGGGGCATTGTGGTATTCCTTCCTAACTTTGAGTTTATTTCTTCTTCCTGTGTTAGGGAGACTATTTGGTTCTCTTATCCCAGAATATAAATTTGCTTAACACAGCATTGTGAAATCATGGTGTTTGAAGGGAGCTTGGTGATTAGGTGCCTCAGGCAAGTCTTTCAACAGATGGTGATTCTAAGCTCCAGAGTCTTATCGACCTCGTGTGTTTCTCGTGCTTTCTTGTCTGCATAACTGTGCATTTAAGACACCGTGCCAGTGTGTCACTCCACCACATTTACCTCAGCTGTGTTTGAAGATCAGTTATCAAGGACTGTGGGCCTTCTTCCTGATTCTCTTATTGAGAAAATTATCACCTCATTGCAATGCATTAGTTCATTTTCTTTGTCTTCTTGACACTGCTACAACCAAGAACTGTACTTTCTTGTTTCATTGCTGTTGTTTTAAGATTTACTCAAGTAGATACATACAGTTTGGATTTGTTCACTTGAGTGTTCTGTTGTAGTCCATGCGAACAGACTCCTTCATATATCTGTTCTTTAAAGAGAGAGTTAAGGTTTTTCCTAGGGTAAGCAATGTTGTATGTGTGTTCAGAGGTGATAGTTTCTCTACTGGAAACATGCATCTGGGCAGCAACTGTGGCATCCCTCTTCTTTTACTAGATATTGAAAACTGCTCCCCACAGATTTTTCACATGTCCCTTGCCTCTAACATGCTCACTGGCTTTGGTTTTTGTTGACTTCTTCGTTTTTGCCATTCTGGTAGATGTGTAATGTAATCTTTTTATTCAATTTTCATGTCCCTGATTACCAGCAAGATGACTTTTAAAACTGAACACTTGTTTTTCCTCTTGCTATCCCATGGTTAAAGTGATACATTGCTGATTACTGTGTGGTTTCTCCTTATAGCATGGAATTGCTAATTCTTATTTAGCATGTGGTTAAATATGACTCTCCAAAGGACCATCCATTCCTTATGTTGCTGTTGTAGCTTCTGTTTCCCCCATCACCACTTTCACTATATCTGCAACAAGCAGTTACGCTGTGCCTAGTATGCGTATGACTCTAATTCTTACAAGAAAATTTCAGAGACATTCACTGATTGAGCTTGGGAGGAGAGGTGTTGAGCTTTCAGATTTCTTTTTAATTTTGGAGTATTTGTGCATATATTATCAGGTATATTGGGCATATTACCCAGGCTCAAATATGGAATCTACCTCTGCACACAGTCTTCAGGTGCTGCCTTATCTTTGTAGTCTGTTTTCATCTGGGCTGTGATTGTCAACTAAGGGCAAGGTTAGAATTGACCACTTATGGTATCATGTTGGTGCCAAGAAAGTTTCTGAGTTTTGGATTTCAGATGGTTGTACTAAGAATGTCCAGTAAGTATTGAATTTAAAATGTATTTATTTTTGCATGTGGTATACATGTCTGCACATGTTCATGTAGTACTCGTGTGCTTACCGTGTACATGCATACACATGGAGGCCAGAAGTCATCACTGGATGTATTCCCCAATCTCATCTCCATCTTGATGTGTGAGCCAGCCTTCTCACTGAACTTGAAGCTTGCCAATTCAGCTAGACTGGATGGCCAAAAAGCTCCAAGCATCCTTCTGCTTCTCCCTCCTCAGTTCTGGGAGAATAGGTGCAGACAGTGATATCTGACTTTTTACATCAGCATTGGGATTCTGAGCTTCATGTTTGCATAGCATGTGCTAAATTGACCACCATACTTTCTTAATTCTAACTAATTTGTGATGATGAGGCTTGAACCCAGACTGGTCTTGTCCATGCTAGGAAAAAAAAAAACCCTACAGTGAGCTAGATTCCCAGATCTTTTTTTTAAAAAAAAATAATGCCTTATAACATCTTTCAGGCAGACCTTGGATACACTCTGTAGCCCATGCCAGTCTTTAATCACAAGATCCTCCGGCTTCAGCTTCTTCACGTTGGAGCAAATAATTTCCATTTAAAAGATAAGAAAACCAAGGTTGAAAGAGGTTGATATTTGTAAAGTTACCTACAAAGTAATGTATTTGTTTTTCAAGTACTAACTTGTTTCCTAAATGATCCCTTTTCCAAAGACCTTTTCTTCTATTCACGCCCCACCTCCACTATCTTCTTATTTTCTTCATACTTATTGTGTTGGTCGCACAAAATTAGCAACGTTCCAGATTTATCATGGATATTTTACGTTTTCCATTCTAAAGTACTTTAAGATAGCTGGGGCTTCTTAACCACACTCTCGGGATTTTGTTTTATAATTGGTCATTATTCTCAGTGATGAGTCATTTAGTGCATGGTTTTAAATTGTATATTCAAGAATGAATTATGTCCACTAGCTCCAATTCAAGTTAGCCAGGAAGTGCTCGCGAGACTGAGTCTCTGTCTCCTTGAGCAGTGTGGGTGACTCCATCGGATAGCTTGCGGAAAGCGCTCAGCGTTTCCATTTGTGTAGTCGGTGCATGTTCCGTGGGAATCTGAACTAGTCTAAACTGCTTTATAGTTCTAGATACTGTGTTGATGCTTACAGGGCATTTTATGCAAAAAATAATTGCTACTTGATTGGTGGCTTGTTCTGGCACTTTGGGTGGTGATAGCAATCTGGGATAATCTGTCTCTCTTCATCTAGTCTACTCCACAATCATGCATTTCGCATTTAACCTCCTCCTGTGGCAGGTAGTTTGCTTGGCCCTGGGGTAATTACGGGATGGCTAATGCTTAATGAGTTACTGGTACAGGTGCCTCGAGTACTTCTTCTCCAGCCTCTGAGAAGGTAGCAGCTCCAGTTGTACAAAATAAGGAAACGAAGGTTTAAGAAATCAGACAAGAGGCTCAAGGCTACAGAATGTGTGAGTGCTGAACACTTGATCAATTACATAGTAAGCAGTTGCTAGCTCGGCTAAATTAATGTGCTGGGATATCTTTTTAGAGTCTTAAAAGAAAAAAAAGAAAAGGAAAAAGGAAGTGCCACCAGGACTGATGAGAGAAAATAGGTCTGGCTTGACCCTCTGAGCTGATGCTCTGGGAAACATTAGGCTCCTGGGAAGATGCCTTACCC
Source organism: Acomys minous (assembly GCF_964271855.1). Classification (NCBI taxonomy): domain Eukaryota; kingdom Metazoa; phylum Chordata; class Mammalia; order Rodentia; family Muridae; genus Acomys; species Acomys minous. The sequence continues at coordinate 55,007,488 of NC_140486.1, forward strand.
AACATTATAGATGTTGAGGACTGAGAGCTGGAGTAGCTAATGGTAAGCTTGAGTTAAAGCTGGGTCTGTAACAGGACCACCTGTTAGCTTCAGTTGCTATAAATTGATGGAGCAGAGAACAGGGCCTGGCTCCTGAAATGACAGTGAATAGGAACAACCTATCTTCATGTCTTCAACTCCTCATCTAGGGCTTACTGTCAGTCCCCCAAAGGGTGTAAAGTGCCAACACAACAGGGGTAGGCTACCCTCTGACCTACACTGCTTCACAAGAAATTCTCAATAAATTTGTATTGTGATTAGATTCAGGTTTTTTTTTTTAAATAAAGGTGAGTATGATATGACACCAAGAGGATTAGTTCTTATCGACAAGGCCACTTAACACTGTGTAGTTTTGTTTTCCAAATGTGTCTTAGCAAATATTAACCAGAAAAAATGATTCTCCTGTGATGTGACTAGAAATCACACGGCTCCAACTCCATGGACCCTGCGACTACTTTCCCTACAATGTCAATTAATTTTGCTTCCTGAAGCATATTCTTTCATGTATAGTTTCATCCATGCTGTGTGTTATGCCTGGAGTGATTAGAGGCCTGCTAACGTGGATAAAAATAACAAATTAAAAACAGAAAAAAACCTCACAAAACATAATAGCTTTTCCGGAGCAAGGCCAGTACTCAGTCTATTTTCTATGTTTTAATTTATAGTGTAAATTAATCGCCTTTCTCCCACCCCTTGATAAGAATGGTCTTCTGCACTCTATTAACCCCGAGTTCTGGAGAGAGGCAATTTCCTAACAGGTGAATTAGCACTAGATAACATTACCTCAAATGCCAAGTCATTTAATGTGTAATTGAAAAAAAAATGTCTTAGGAGGGAGTAAGAGTACGGCAGCTTCTTTAAAAAAATTTATAAAGAATCTTTACAAACTCCCAACTCCCATCTCCCCAGGGTGACTTCCGTGTTAACAAAACACAGGAGTGGCTGCCCCCACCAGGACTGGAGGCGGACCCCTGAGTTCCAATTACTTTTCACTGGACTGTTGAGCTGCGTTTTTGCACCATTGTGCGGAAGTGGTGAAGCCAGACAGCTGTGTGTGCCTCTCTCTTTGATATGCAGTAATTAGGCTGTTCCAGTAATGGAAGGTGGGAGAAAATATCTAGCGAAAATGACTTCTAGTTGGGGGAGGGTGGCCCCCTTGGGGGAGGGAAACAAACCACGGGAACAAAAGAAGAAAGAGTAACCTTTTGTCATGAGTACTGTGAAAGGTTTTATGTGTTAACTAGGCAACCCTGAAAATGAGAAATTGGAATCTCAAATTAGCTCAGGCATAACCGTGTTTGCTTCCAAATCATAAAGCAAACAGGTGATTCAGACAAGCTCATCAGTCAATAATGAGGCCTTGCAGGGACGAACCCAAGAGACCGGGGTACTCCAAGAATTCCACACTGTTTCTCCTAGGTGAGTTCATTATGGATCCATGACAGTGGCTTGCTTACCAGGGCACTGGCAGCCTTGCTCTTTGTCCTTGCACTGGCTTCACTCAGGGCTCAGCTCTTTTTGTATGTTCTTATTGCATGAGTTGCCCTGCAACGTTCTCTTTGATTGAGGTTTGGGCCGAAGGTTTCAGTTCCTAGACCCCTTAAGGTTAAATAAACACTCAGGCCAATCTCTCTGTTCTTTCAGTCTTGCCTGACAGCCACAGGCTATCCCTTTCCTTCCCAATCACAGTTCCCTTGCTCTAACTTTATAGTTTTAGCCATTTGTGTGAATTTGACATTTTCCTCTTTTTCCTATACTTTTCCCATTCTCTTCCTAGTGTGAATCGAAAATGGCATTTCTCTTTTCAGTGTGCTGCAAATGACTGCCAAGCTATTGCAGGTACCAGTATAACCAAATATCATATATATATATATATATGTATGTATACACACACACACACACACACACACATACACACACACACACATATATATATATATATATATATTGAATGCTTCAATGCCCTTTGCAGCTTTTAGTGGGCACCCCCAATAGACACAATAAAAAGAATTTCGAGAGAGAAAACGTTGAAAGTATTACTTAAATATGTTGCTATAGTGAAGGAGAATTTTTAACTATGCAAGGTTTTATGGTCTTGAATTATACCTGATTTATACAATTAAATGCCTGCATAATGGTTCTCTGATGTGTGTGGGTTTTTTTGTGTTTTTTTGTTTGGTTGGTTTTTTTTTGCATATGACAATTAAAACTAACCTACAGTTTTATCAAGATTCTCTGGTGACTGTATTTTGCAAACAAATATTTAGGATGTAGGCTTGACAAAAGACTTTGTAGGCCATGATGCCACTAAGAAGTGTGTTGCCTCCTTTAGGTTCTGACAGATGGTCCGGGCTCTTTCTTCCTGAGATGACGGAACACTTGAAGTGAGGACATATAAGCGTTTGTCACTGTGCGACCATGGTGTAGGCAAACCGGAAACGAATTCTTTACACTTAGTAATATCTCAGTTCTATCCTCTGCTTTTCCACTCTCAGGAGAGCATAATTTGAAAGAAAATGATGGAAAGTTTTACAGTTTGTTACAGAACCTCAGATATACAATCTTTTACAATCACATTTTAGTACTTTTCCTAATAGTATCTAATTACGTTTTGTGCACTAAGACCAATGTTGAAGTGCTCCCCAGCTGTAAGATAAAAATGAGTGTGTCATGACACCTTGGCTGAGAGCTGGTGATTTGAGATCCAGTCCTGGTCCTTCACGTCAAGGAGCATAATGCAGTTTGAAATTATTTGTGATTCTCTACCTATTATTGCCAATGGAAAAATGAAAAAAAGAAGAACAGGGAGAAACAACAATCTGAAAGGGGCCATTTCAAAAATGAGATTTTCCATCTCAGCAGCTTGAACATGCTGCCTTCAACGTTACGACTGCCATTAACGTTATTAGTTTGATTGCTGCCACCAGCAGGCCCTGAAGATCTGGGACCTCACCAAAGGAACACCTTGTATCTTTGTTTTGTGGAGCCATACATTGTTAGATTATCATTTAAAATAGAAGATAAAAAATAATAATAATGCAAAACTCAAGAACTTTTCAACCAACACTAGAAAAAAATGTATTTTTAAACTGTTTCGCTTTTATGAAATTCCTGGCTTTGTACCACATGTAGTATGTGGTATGTGGCATGTGGCATGTGACACATCCATGATGTTGGGTAGTAGATATTCGGCAGCACACACAGCGGACATGCTTGTTTGGGTGCAATATTGATACGAGTTGGATTTTTGCAGATAGAGATTGTTTTACTTGAGGCAAGCTTTTGACATAAACTTTTACTGCTCAGATTTTTAGATAGAATACACGTCTGGGGCCTGGAGGAGTAGCTCAGCCCTTAAGATCACTGGCTGTTCCTCCAGAGGCCCCAGATTCAGTTCTCAGAATGGTGGCTCACAAATGACTGTAACTCCACTTCTAAGTGGCCCACTGCTCTCTTCTGGCCTCCAAGGCACCGGACATGCATGTTGTCCAAGGACAGGACCCATATATACATTAAAAATACACTCTGGGGCTAAAGGATGATTGATGACTAAACTTTTTATATTTGTTTTATAGATTTTTTTTTACCCCAACTTTTCTTACTATATTTCTAAATATCTGATGCTATGAAGTGTGCAACCCTTTTGTTTAATTGTGTCAATGGAATACTTGTGATGAACCCAGAGCACGCAGACTGCAACTTCATTAACTGAGGGAACAGGAAGTGCATGGTGAGCTTTGGCCATGTTTCAGAAGAGAAGGAAATCAGGAAGGAGTGGGAGGATGAAAGAACACTAGAAGTCGTCGAAGGACCCACGTTCTATGGCAGGAGAAGGTGAGGGGTTGTAATCGGAGGTGGGCGGACTTGACTGCAAAGCAGTATGAGTGAAGGTCTGAATTTGGAGGCTGCGTGGTGCAGGGAATAAACAATGGTTTGGATACCCGTGGCAGGGTGGGAAGGTGGCTTCATTGTCCTTTTTGTCAATCAGGACTTCCTCCCAGTTCTCCTTTCTCAGATCTACTTCTCTCAACTCAAATTTGATCTCTGGTGCTATGAACACTTTTTTTTTTTTCTAAAATGTGGTTAGGGAAGATAATAACATAATCCTCAGGTCCTATGCAGGCACGTTCTACATGATTTACTTGCGATTGCTAATCTTATTTATTGTAGACCTTTTTGTGGCTCTGAGAATGTAACTCAGGATCTCATGCATGCTAGGCAAAGCCATTTGTTAACTTAGCTACATCCCTGTGCTTCGTTCTTTGAGAATGGGTCTGGCAATGTAATTTAAACTGGGCTTCAACTCACTATGTGGATCAAACTGACTTTGAAATAATTATCTTGCCTTCTTCATTGTGTCCTGGGCTTATAGGCTTCTACCACTATCCATGGCCAGGGAAATAGTTTATATATTTATAATTGAGGATATAGGAGATTCTAAAATTTATTATATATAATTATATTACTATATTTATTAAATTGTTATTTAGAATAAATAGACACATGGAAGGTTGGGTCCTCATATATTTAAAAAGCAATAGTTGACCTAACTCTTTCTTTAAGCATAAAATGCTTAAAGAGGGATAATTTCAGATGTTGAATAGTAAATGGTCATATGTTTATTTCCCTGTGTGCTATTCTGTAACTTTATCTGTAATTGGAAACCTCTGCCAGGATTGAAAATTTTACTAAATGCATTTTTGATGTTTCATTCTGAATATAATTGGTCTTGAGTGAGAAAAGACCAGCACTTAGCATCTGGAAAATAACGTTCTGATGGTAGCTGAGACTTGGGGGGAAAAGCCTGCCATGCATCCTGTCAATATTCATCTGACAGAAGCTTCCCTTTCCTGTTTTGAGAGAAGATTTTCAATCTGCCTGCAGCTAGCTGCCAAGACTTTGGTATGAGTAGGGAAAATGCAGTCAGATGCCCAGATGTTCCTCCTACATGAGGCAACACAGTTATCTCTCTGACACAACCAGGTGCCTGGAAGATGAAGCCAGTACATCTGGAGTGCGTGCATATAAACTTTGAAAGGAGATACATAGATGTTGCTTTCACATAAGTCTTAACACAATTTGAAACAACCAGATTTAAATTGAAAATGTGCATGACACATTTTAGAGGAATATTGGGTTGTTGTTCCTATTTCATGTAGTCTTATGGGAGAATGTTGACAATTCCATCTTAGGGTGTCCACAAACGCTGTTTCTGAGATGTCCAACTCTTAACTGAACTCTGAATATTGGGCATTTTATTATTTTAGTGTCTGTGCTTTATTAACCAATATACCTACTGCTAGTTTTTCTTAGCTTTTTCCTTATCAGGGTCTCAACTTCTTACTACAACATTGCCAACAGTGTCTCGTTGTCAATGAATTCAAATGACCAGTAAAGGTAAAAGAATGCTTGCTTTCTCGCTCTACCTCTGAAAATGTGGATTATAGTGACAAATATACTGTGAAATTTTATAAGTAGTCCCCACATATGGTAAAAATGCTTTTTAAAAGTTTATATCTAGATGTTTAAGCATTTAATAAATGTTTAACATATTATAAAAATATGGTAATTTTGTACATGGGAGCCACACAGTAGTTTGGTATTACAATCCTAATTTTAGTTGTACTAGGGTAACAGAGTCCCGATATCAGGCATGCAGATGGAGCTGTCAGATTTCAACCAGAGCAAACACAGCCAGGTAAGGAGAAATATTAATGGTCCAAGCTGGGGTATGAAGGGAAGAGGGCAGCGGGAAGAGGACATGGTGAGAGTAAGATGTCTATTTTATGTATTAATCAGTTTTCTGTCACTGTGATGTTTACTAAGGCAAACAACTTAAAAAGAGGAAAAACTTATTTGGGCTCCTGATTTCAGAGGTTTGGGTCTAGGATTGCGTGGCTAAGCTGCTTTGGACCCATGGTATCACCATGTGTCATGACTGAGCATGTGGTGGAGGAGGTATGCTCATCTCAGGGTAGTCAGAAAACAAAGAGGAGGGCTGCTCCATTCTTGAGTCTGCTCCTCTATGGAAAAGCCAGTTTACCTGCAAGCAGAAAGAGAAAGTGTCCCCTCCTGTCTCTAGAAAGCGACCATAAAATCCCATTTGGTGAAAAGGTGTGACTAACCTGGCTCTGTTCAGAGAAGACACTTCAAAGCTGCCCCTGAATTAATAAGAGGCCAGGCTCCAGAGACAGGCTCTTGGGGTGCTTACTATATAAAAAAAAATAGCACATGCTGTATTGCCTGTCCCTTTTACAACTCAGACTTATAACCCAGGGTCCCTCTGTGTCTCTGTGTCTCTGTCTCTGTCTCTGTCCCTGTCTCTCTGTGTCTCTGTGTCTCTGTCTCTGTCTCTGTCTCTGTCTCTGTCTCTCTCTCTCTCTCTCTCTCTCTCTCTCTCCTTTCTTTTGTTTTTGTTCCTTTGTTAGTCCCTTTTATCCTTTAGCTTAACTATGACTCTTGCCTCTAGATGGAATGTATGAAACTTAGCATGTGTATTAAACGTACTTCTCTTGGCTGTCTTATTCTGGCAAATGAGTTCAGGGGCTTCACTCCTCCTGCTTGAGAGATGAAACAGCAGAGGCTCCTCTCTGCAGAGGAGGGTGGGAACCTGCCCTCGCTTTGATTTGCTGGAGAATGCACGAATCTGTGGGCTCCCTCTCCAGGGGAGTGCAGCCACCTGTCTTGTCACAGCTAAGAGGCATAGAGCCATTAACCCACATCTTTGTCCTTCCTTGGAGCAAGCTTCCACCAATCCAGCTTTCCCCAAGAGTTGGATGTCTGAAGGGAATAAACCTGCTGGGGCCTAAGAACCAGTGCACCATATCATCTCAAGGGTATACCCACAATTACCACAATTCTTCTCACTAGAACCCACCTCATAAAGGCTCCACCACCTCCTAGAAAGTTAAAGGCTGATGATCCAGACTTTAGGTAGCAGTCTGAGTACAAATTGGCCTGTAGAGATATTTAAGATGCTAACTATAGCACATCACTGTTAGAGGCTAAAGAGCTGGTCCATGCTGGACTAAGAGTGAGGAAACCTATAGGCAGGGCTGAGTTCTGTACCGTAGAGTTTGGACGTATCTCCATACAAAATGACTAAGCTCTAGAAGGCAGCAATCTTGACCTCTTTCCTTTGTGTTGCTTTCTCCCCATAGACATTTGCAAAACAGGCTTAAATGTTATTGTCTTATATTTTGTGTCAGTACTACTTAAAATAAGTAGTGCCATTATTTAGCCATCTGTATTTCACTAATCCATTACTAGCTCTGCATCAATCCAAGCTGCAAATGACATACCTACATTGATCTGAGTTGTAAATAAACAGAAATTGAGAAGAGAGAGAGGAAAGATGTACGAGAGCATCACCATCCATAAGACACAGAGCTGGGCATGACAGGTTAAATGACCAATAAGGAGTAGAACAAAACATGAAATAAGTGCTACCCAGCCAGGTTTGAGGCTTTCTCTAGAGGAAGCCTCTTCCAGCCATCATTAGCCTGAGTGAGCTTTTTAGTAGGAGCTAAGAGAGATCTTAGCTTCATTTGCGCCTTGATGTAATATAGAATGTACACCCGAGGAGGTGACACATAAGACCTCAACACAAGGGGCCATCCAAGGGGCATCCCTCCCTAATCTACTTCAGCTTACCAATAATTGAGAGAAAATTCAGTGAGAGCTTTGATCACATACAGAATTCTAAGTGGGATTTGAGCCCTTCAAACACCTCGTAGCACCTTCTGCCATCTAGGCAGTGGCGATGGTAAAGGCTCTGCATCCCCTTTCTTTTTCAGCTCAAATTATGAATGCCTTTTCTCCTTTAAGAAATAGATTTAATGCAACAGCTGAGCTCTGTGATAAATTGTCTGAAACTAGTGTGGACCATCTGGCTGTCACGAATGGTCTTAAATAAATCGAACCCAAAGTAAGAAATATAAGGAGACAGTAAGTTCCATCTTACTTGAGCTTAAGAGGATGCAGAGTTTAAAAAACATGTTCGTACTCTCAGAGCCTGTTCATTGCAATCTGGAGCATTGACTCGTCATAGACAATTATGACACCCAGACTAGTTAGTTCTAGACTGCCAAAGCAAACATAAGACTGTAAAAGAATTCACAGATCTTCGAATGCCAGGTTACCAATCTCTCTGCTCTGATAAATCACACTCACAGACTCAGTTTTTATTTAGCACTAATAAACACTTAGTGATTTCAAGCCCCCTTCTCTTAAGTTCTTTCTCTTATAGATCCAAACTTAAAAGCATCTGTGCAGCTTTTGGGGATCATTCATTCTTAGGCATTTATTGACTATTCGCTATGTGTCAGAGACTGTGACCCTGCAAGTACGCAGATAAATAAGACATGATCCCTGTTCTTGTGAGCATGTGGTCTAGTGAAAAGATGCCTGGAAAACAATGAAAGGGGCAGTAAGTCGTGAGCTCTTCAGCAAGGCTTCACTATGGACATGGTAGGGAAGGGCACCAACTCAGGCTGGGGATGATGGAGCCGCCTTAAACAGGAGGTTGTTTGTAGTCAATGTGTGGAATATGGTCCAAATCAGGGACTTATGATACCTTCTAGAAAGTAAGAGAAATTTCTTAGAATGAGATGAAGTCTTGAGAGATGGATAGCCTAATTTCATCAGCGGTTATTGTGTTTCTCACCCTTGTTCTAAGTAAAATAGATGTATGTGGTCTGGATGTGTTGTATGAGACAGAGAGAAAGAGAGAGAGAGAGAGAGAGAGAGAGAGAGAGAGAGAGAGAGAGAGAGAGAGTGTTCCTGGTCCATAGTCTTTAAAATATTTTATTAATTTATTCATATTATGTCTCAAGTGTTATCCCATCCCTTGTACCCTCCAAATCCTCCCTCCCTCCTGCTTTCCCCCTACCACCTATTCCTATGTCTGTGACTGAGGGGGACCTCCTCCCCCTGTATATGCTCATAGGGTATCAAGTCTCTTCTTGGTAGCCTGCTATCCTTCCTCTGAGTGCCACCAGGCCTCCCCATCAAGGGGATGTGGTCAAATATAGGGAACCAGAGTTCATGTGAAAGTGAGTCCCCACTCTCCACTCAATTGTAGAGAATGTCCTGTCCATTGGCTTGATCTGGGTTGGGGTTCGATATTCTGCACATATAGTTCTTGGCTGGTTCCATAGTTAGAGCAGGACCCCTGGGCCCAGATCTGCCTGTACAACCACTTTGGTTTTTTTTCTTTTTTTTTAAATTAATTTATTCTTGTTACATCTCAATGGTTATCTCATCCCTTGTATCCTCCCATTCTTCCCTCCCTCCCATTTTCCCCTTATTCTCCTCCCCTATGACTGTTCCTGAGGGGGATTTCCTCCCCCTGTATATGCTCATAGGGTTTCAAGTCTCTTCTTGGTAACCTAACCACTTTGAAAATCTATCTGGTGCTTCCTCAGAAAAATGAGAATAGGACTTCCTCAAGAACTAGCTATTCCACTCCTTGGAATATACCCAGAAAATGTTCCACCATACAACAGGGACATATGCTCAACCATGTTCATAGTGGTCTTATTCATAATAGCCAGAACATGGAAACAGCCTAAGTGTCCCTCAGTAGAATAATGGATAAAGAAACTGTGGTACATTTACACTATGGAATACTACTCAGCTATAAAAAACAAGGAATTCCCATAATTTGTGGACAAATGGATTGAACTAGAAATGATCATAATGAGTGAGTTAAGCCAGAAGCAGAAAGAGTCAAATGATATATACTCACTTATATCTAGACCCTAGTCCAAGGGGCATGTCCCATGAAAATCTTCACTTACCAGGAAAGTGGGTCAAAGGGGAGGACATCCTATTGGCACTTTAGGGGAGAGAAGCATAGGAGAATGGGGAAATAGAAGGATCCAGATGGTCTTAGAAGCCTACAGGAGGTCCATAGTCTTTTAATGAAGTAAGCTCATTGCTTCTTTAAGTCTCTTTGCTCTGTGCTTAATGGGTTGTTCAATAATGGCATAAAACTTAGTCACCACACTGATCAAGAGACAGAACTTTAAGAGTCCTTACTGATGAGACTAGGGACTTTATAAACGGACTTGAGGAAGTAGATTTGTTCCCTTCCCTCTCTTTGTCATGCAATGCCATCATATTCAGACCTTATCATCTTCTCACCTTTTCCTATATAACAATGTTTTTTTCTCATTTTGTCCTTCTGTCTTCTGCTATGTGATAGACACAGCATTTGTTTCCTTTGGGGGACCCAGACATAAGGGACTGTCTTGGAATCGGAGATCACCCATCCAAAAATATTACCCCAGCCTATACCTTGAACTTAGGCTTAGTTTTTTCCCTTCCAGAACTGTGAGAAATAAATTTCTGGTTTATTTTGCTTTTGTTTTTGTTTTATAAGTTACTGATTCTCAATAGCAAGGGAAATGGGCTTTCAAAGGAAGTTTATACCCCACTTACTTATATGATTGGCTAAAGATAATTTCCACAGTTTTATTGAACTACAAAGGTGACTGGATCAAGAACATCATCTGGGCACATATACAGGGAAGAAAAAGTCAGTTCAAGTTGGCAGCAAGCATTCTTTAAAGAGACAAAATTTAAAATTAATACAAGTCATATAATCTACATTATACTAAATGGATCTAATATTATAAGATTTGTCAGTATAGTATGGGGTTACTGGGGTTAAAAATATTAATTGAACATGCTTAAAGTAGTGAAGTCAGATTAATGTTTATGTGATAAAGGCCTGGTGATTGTGTTTGAAGGCTAATTCAACATGTATCCCCAGTTGGATGTGGTTTCTGCAAAACAGTGAATACAGCAGCAAGCTGCACCAATACCAGTGCACAGGAAGAAAATGAATTCTGCTCTTGAATTATTGAATTCAATAGACTTTAGTAACACTGTGGTTTTAATCTTAAAAGACACAAGAGTAAGGAAAAAGGATTAGAATGAATGTGTTGGTTAGGTTTTGTTTTGCTTTGTTTTTGTTTTTGTCAAGTTGTCACAAGATAGAGTAATCTGGAAAAGAAGATCAAGAAAATGTCTCCATCAGTCTGGAAAAGTCTTTTATTAATGTCGGCATGAAAGTGAGGGCTCACGCCACTCTGCATAGTGCCACTTCTGGGCAGGTTGCCCTGGATAGTAAGAAAGCAGGCTAAGCAAGTCATGGGGACCAAGCCAGTAAACAGTAGCAAGCTGTGCTTCTCCATGGTCTCTGCTTTAGTTCCTGTCTCTAAGTTCCTACATGATTTTCCTTCCTGATGGACGGTGAGCTTTAAGGTAAAATAAACCTTTTCATTTCCAAACTGCTCTGACTATAGTGTTTATCACAGCAATAAAAAGCAAAGCAGGACAATCACTAAGAGGGATCTAGAAACTACCTCATATGAGAAAAAACTCAAGCTCTTCATTTGGGAAGAGACTGATGGTGGTGGTGGTGATGATGATAATGATGATGATGATGATGAAAATGATGATAATGATGATTTGTGTCTCCTGAAAGCTCATGTATTTAAACAACTGGCTCCTGGATAGTGGTTCATTTTGGAAAGACTGTAGTACCTTTAGGATAGGGGTCCTTGTTGTCAGACATAGACCAGGATAGGCAAGCCCTTATGGGAGACAGTTTATCCTGTGTTCAGTCACATCTCTGCTGACTGATCTGCCAAGATGTGACCAAGACAAGCTATAAATTTCTGTGCCCACAGACTGACTATTCCCACTACCATGGCTTCTCTGCCACCACAGACTGTGAACTCTGATACCAGCCCATACACACCCCCAGAAAAAATCCTTTCTCTATTAGGTTGCCTCTGTTCAGTATTTTGTTAAAGAGATGAGAAAAGTAACTAAAGACTATGAGGGTAGAAGTGTGTGTGTGTGTGTGTGTGTGTGTGTGTGTGTGTGTGTGTGTGTGTTAAGGAAAGATATAGCTTTAAATGGTCTTTAAAAATTCAAAGAAATTTAAAGTTTAAATGCGTGAGGCTTAGTCATGTGAAAAAAGGAGGCAATAGATTCTTTCTGCATCATGGAACCAAGAACATTTTAGCTTAAAACGAAGAAGGTCTGAATAATAATTGATGCTATCCAAGACTAGTGGATTGGGCTACTTATCAAATTAGAGGTTCACATCACTTGAAGTGCTTGATCAGAAGTTGAGTGACCTGATGGCAGGCCTGCGTAGAGAGAATTTCTTGAATACACTAGATGATAGCTAAAGTGTTTTCCAATTCTTGATGAACTATTTCAATTTTCAACATTTCTGACAAAATATATGAGATTTTAAAACACATTTATCCAACTTTCTGGAAACCAATTATTATGTGGATATGCAGTTGTAATTCTTCCATTTTCACACATGCAGCACTAGTATATGGCCATTAGGTTAAGAGCGTCTATCCCACAAGACTGTCCAAGAAGTCAACTGCCATCTCAGGCTTCCTGCACTTCTGAACAATGGGCTACCTCCTGATTTCTCATGACCACTTCTTTCCGAAAAAGGCTCATAGAACTCAGGAAACTGTTATTCAAAATATCATTGCTTTGTTACAAAACATTTTACTCAGAAGAGCGAACAGAAGGGATGCTTAGAAGTATGGGGCAAGCCACAATCTTCTGTACCATCTCAGAGCATGTGCCAAGCAGCTTTGAAGCCTTAGAATCCAGTCGATTAGGATTATTAAGGGAGGTGTTATTATACAGACTCTGGAGACTAACTTGCTAGACATTTTTGATCAATTTTATAGATGTTTGGAGACATACGGAACTGAAAATCTTAGTCATGAAATCATACTTTGATCTATCTGCCACCTGTCTCCACACTGAAGCCACCTTGAGACCTCTAGTGACTAGTCATCTCATGTGCACACAAGAGCAACTCACTATGGCAGACACTCTACATCTTGCAAATTCGTGTGTTTCCAACCAATAACTAAGACCAATTATAATAAAAGAGATTTTGACATTGTGATTACTCAGGTAATTCTAGGAGTATGCTCTCAGGTTCTGAGGAACGCCAACCTGTCGTGTTTTGATAGAGTACCTGTGATGTGTGAGAGCTCTCGAGCACTCCTCTTGACCTTCCACTGTAAGAGTTAATTGAGGCAAGTTTTGCTTTTGGAGTATACATTTGAAAAAATGAATTAGCATAAGTTGAATGCATAGACAAAGATACGAATCTGGTTGCCAGCCAATATGTCGGTGCACGTCTTTAATCCTAGTTTTTGGAAGGTAGAAGCAGAAGCAGACAGATTTCTGTGAGTTTAAGGATAGACTGGTCTACATGCACAGTTCCAGGAAAGCTAGGGCTACACAGTGAGCCCTTCTCTCAAAACAAACACAGAAACCAAGAAACAATGTTAAGAGAACCTAGATGTTTACAAGCATTAAGAAAGCAAGCCAGTCATTGTAAAAGAAGACAAAATAATGTCATCTATTTTTATGTTCTTTTCTATTGGACAATATAATGTTTTCATACAATTATTTGTCTACATATAAAATTAATTTTAATTGTTGTGATTAATTAAAAATATTGTTAAATGTATGTTTACATTTTTTTTTAATTCTGTTGACTTTACATCCCAATTGCAGTCCCCTTTCTCATTGCCTCCTGGCCCCGCCCTGCCCCCCATCCCTTCTTCCCTCTCTCCTAGTCCTCAGAAAAGGGAAGTCCTCTTCCCCTGTCATCTGACCTCATCCTATCAACTATCATCTGGACTGTCTGCATCTACTTCCTCTATGTCCAGGCAAGGCTGCCCCACCACCAGCGGGGAAGTAATCAATGAGCGGGCACCGGAGTCCCTGTCAGAGGTAGCCCCTACTCCCCATATTATGGGACCCACAAGGAGACTGTGCTGCCTATCTACTACATCCTCACCATACATGGTCCTTGGCTGGGGCATCAGTCTCTGTAGCATCCAGTCTCTTACGTTCACTTCTTCAACCCTTGACCCAGATGTTGGCTCCTTTGGTCTCCTTGTGGAACTCCTGTCCCCTCCCGGTTCTTCTGTCTCCCAAATCTTCCATAAGACTCCCTGCACTCCTTCCCAAAGTTTGTCTGTGATTCTCAGAATCTGCTTTGATCCACTGCTGTGTGGAGACATTGAGAGGACCTCTAGGGTAGGCACCACTCCTGTTCTTTCTCTTCAAACACTTCCTGTGTTTCTGTTCTATTTGCCCTTCTAAATGAGAATTAAACATTCTCCTTATGGTTCTTCTTGTTATTTAGCTTATTTAGATTTGTGTGGTTATCATGTATTATGTGAGTATATACCATGAGTGTCTTTCTGAGTCTGGGTTACCTCACTTAGGATGATCATTTTTAGTTCCATCCATTTGCCTGCAGATTTCTAGATTTCCTTGTTTTTGATAGCTGAGTAGTATTCCATTGTGTAAATGTACCACAGTTTCTTTATCAACTCTTTGGTTGTGGGATATCTGGGTTGTTTCCAGATTCTGGCTATTATGAATAAAGCTGCTAAGAACATAGTTGAGCAAATGTTCTTTTTGTATGATGGAACATCATTCAGGTATATGCCCAGGAGTGGTATAGTTGGGTTTTTAGATAGAACCATTCCCAATTTTCTGAGAAAGTGCCAGATTGATTTCCAAAGTGGTTGTCTAAGTTTGCACTCCCACCAGCAATGGAGGAGTGTTCTCTTTGCTCCATATCGTCTCCAGCACATGCTGTCACTTGAGTTTTGGATCTTAGCCATTCTGACTGGTTTAAGGTGGAGTACCAGAGCTGTTTTTATTTGCATTTCTCTGATGACTGGGGCCATTGAGTACTTCTTTAGGTGCTTTCAACCATTCAATTTGTTGAGCACTCTCTGTTTAGTTCTCTACTCCACTTTTAATTGAATTATTTGGCTTGGTGGTGTTTAATTTCTTGAGCTCAATATATATTTTGGATATTAGCCCTCAGTCAGTTGTAGGGTTGGTAAAGATCTTTTGCCAGTCTGTAGGCTGTTGCTTTGTTCTGTTGACAGTGTCCTTTGCCTTACAGAAGCAGTGTCCTTTGCCTTACCGAAGCTTTTCAGTTTCATGAGGTCCCATTTATTAATTGTTGAATTTAGAGCCTGAGGGGTTGGTGTTCTGTTCAGGAAGTTGTCTCCTCTGCCAATGAGCTCAAGGCTCTTCCACACTTCTTTTTCTAACTGATTTAGTGTGTCAGATTTTATGTTGAGGTCTTTAACCCACTTGGATGCTAATATGTCCAGGGTGATAAATAGGGTCTATTTGCATTTTCTACACTTAGACATCTAGTTAGATCAGCACTATTTGTTGAAGATACTTTCTTTTTTTTCCATTGCATGGTTTTGGCTTCTTTGTCAAAATCCAAGTGAACAGAGGTGTATGAGTTTATTTCTGGGTCTTTTATTCAATTCCATTGATGCTCCTGTTTGTTTCTATACCAGTGCAATGAAAATTTTAATACAATTTCTCTATTGTACAGCTTGAGATCAGGGATGGAGATACCTCCAGAAGATCTTTTATTGTATAGGATTGTCTTATATATTTGGGGTTTTTTTTCCCATATGAAGTTGACAATGGTTCTTTCAAGGTATGTAAAGAATTGTGTTGTCATTTTGATGGGAATTGCATTGAGTCTTTATATTGCTTTTGGTAAGATGGCCATTTTTGCTATGTTAATCCTATTGATCGTAAGTACGGGAGATCTTTCTATCTCCTGATATCATCTTCAATTTCTTTCTTTAGAGACTTGAAGTTCTTTTCATACAAGTCTTTCACTTGTTTGGTTAAAGTTATACCAAGATACTTTATGTATTTTTGTGGCTATTATGAAGGGTGTTGTTTCCCTAATTTCTTTCTCAGCCTGTTTTTCTTTTGTATAAAGGAGAGATACTGGGTTTTTTTTTTGTTGTTGTTGTTCATTTGTTTTTAGTTGATTTTGTATCTCGCCACTTTACTGAAGATGTTTATCAGTTGTAGGAGTTCCTTGGTAGAATTTTTGGAGTCAATTATATATCCTCTCATACCATATTTCAATAGTGATACTTTGACTTCTTCCTTTCCAATTTGTATCCCTTTGATCTCCTCTAGTTGTCTTATTGCTCTAGCTAGGACTTCAAGTACCAAGAGATATGTAGAGAATGGACAACAATTTCATGTCTCTGATTTCAGTGGAATTGATTTAAGTTTTTCTTCATTTAGTTTAATGTTGGCTATAGACTTGCTATATATTGCCTTTACTATGTTTAGGTATGTGCCTTGTATCCCTGATCGCTCCAAGACTTTTAACATGAATAATGGGTGCTGGATTTTGTTAAACACTTTTTCAGCATCTAAGGAGGTGATCATGTGGGGTTTTTTCTTTCAATTTGTTTATATAATGGTTATATTGATGGATTTCTGTGTATTGAACCACTTCTGCATGCCTGGGATGAAGTCTACTTGGTCATGGTAGATAGTATATTTGATGTGTTCTTGGATTTGATTTGTGAGTAGTTTATTGAGTTTTTTTGCATCAATGTTCATAAGGGAAATGTGTCTGAAATTCTCTTTATTTGTTGGTTTTTTTGTGGTTTAGGTATCAAGTTGGCTGTGGCCTCACAAAATGAGTTTGGTAATGTTCCTTATGTTTCTGTTTTGTGGAATAGTTTGAAGAGAATTGCTATTAGTTCTTCTTAGAAGGTCTGGTAGAATTCTGTGCTGAGTCCATCTGGCCCTGGGTTTTTGCTTTTGGCTTTTTTTTTTTTTTTTTTTTTGTTGGGAGACTTTTGATGACTGCTTCTATTTCCTTAGGAGATATAGAACTAATTATTTTGTTTAGCTGATCTTGATTCAATTTTGGTAAGTATTATCTATCAATAAAATTGTCCATTTCATTTAGATTTTCAAATTTGGTGGCATATAGGCTTTTGAGGTAAGATCTAATGATTCTTTGGATTTTCTCAGTGTTTGTCATTATGTCTCTCTTTTCTTTTCTGATTTGTATTCTCTTCTTTGGGCTTTTAGTTAGTTTGGATAATGGCTTGTCTATCTTGTTGATTTTCTCAAAGAACCAGCTCTTGGTTTCATTGATTCTTTGAATGATTTCTTTGTTTCTAATTTATTGATTTCAGCCTTGAATTTGATGATTTCTTGTCATCTACTCCTCTTTAGTGTGTTTGCTTCTTTTTGTTCTAGACCTTTCAGGTGTGCTGTTAAGTTGGTAGTATGGGATCACCCCAATTTCTTTATGAAGGTGGTTGGTGCTATGAATTTTATTCTTAGCACTGCTTTCATTATGTCCTATAAGTTTGGGTTCTAGGAAGTCTTTAATTTCTTGTTAAGTGTATATTATGTGCAAATACTCTATTGCTTACGAAGTCATTGAAGCTATGGTTATCTGCATGAGACTTGTACAAGATTAGACTAGTCAACATTTTATCTAGGAAGGAGACCCCACAAGGTCTTACCACTTTCTGAGAGACTGCAGTCAATTCATGGTTGTTGGGGGACAGGGAATCCTTTTCTTTAATAGGAAAGCCACTGATAAGTTGTCCTCATTCCAGTAAGCAGCCCCTAACTCCAGTAAACAACCCGAGGCAAAAATATTCTAATTAAACTCAGCGGGCCATGCAGAGAAAGAGGACATGAAAGAAGGAGGAGAAGGAAGGTTCTGGCACAAGAGAAAAGGAGATGAGAGAGGGAATGGGGCGTGAAAACAACTGCATTTTCTTACATGAATTTATGAAATTGTTGAACAACAACAAAACCATTTTTAAAAAAAAAAACCCTTTGGTTTGTGTTACCTGACCTAATAACTTCAGTAATCATGGGACATACGTATTATCTTAGATTATTTTTTACGAGATGAAGAAATTGGAGAATAAGATAGGGTATGAGAGATGATTTGGATCAAGTAATGAATTGCAAAATTCATTCATAGAAATGCAATTTAATATTGTCAACTCCTAATTCATTTTCTTCTAACTTGTGAGATGATTTTTGAGTTAGCACAGTAATGGCTAGGTAATATAAGTCTCAGTGTGAACCCAAACTAAAGTAATTCCATCTTCACATATTGTTAAAATAATATAGAATATAAAGCTAACTAGAGTATTAGCTAGCTAACTAGAATATTAGCATCCTCCACCAGGGATGGTAGAGAATAATGTCAGATTGGAAAGAAAACAGAGAGGATAAAGGAGATGCTTCTGCAGGAGCTGGTTGTGGCAGGGGCGGGGCAGGGGTGCTAAACTTAAGACACAATGAAAATGAGAAAATAGGCTAGAAAAGTGACTGTGGAATTCAGGGGAATCCAAAGGGCTGAAATGGCAGCTTGGCAGCTACACAGTGGAGCCCATGTCTGTTATGTGTGAGGCCCTGCTCTCTAAAGCTGGCAGAGGGTAAAGAGGCCTTGGTTTGGAGTTTGGTAGTGAGTTCTGTACATTAGGAACCCATTGAGGGGGGCTTTTTGTTTAAATCTCTCATTTCCCATTAGTTCCAACTATGCCTCAACCCAGCAGTGTTTTCTAAGGTGAAATATCAGGAAACAGAACAAATTCCTACTAATTCTACTGAGCAGGGTCTGGTGATACAGGAGACATTCTCTTTGTGTTTTTATATAACTAAACTGCAGCCTACATTTTACAGTTTAAAGCATACTTTGATAGAAAATAAGCCACGATATTGATACTTGTATTCGAATGAAAAGCAACAGATGAAAGAAACAATTTCCTCAAAAAATGCAAATACAAGAAAACCATCCTTTAAAAAAAAAAAAAAATTAAACTAGAAAAATGAGCTTTTCCTGTTTCAGGAGCATGTTAATTCATTAGCAAGCACTAGATGGCACTGGTGTACAGCATTTGAAATTGATTCAAGCCAAACTAAGGGTGTTGGTGGTGAGAATAGAATTTGAGGTTTTCCTCTCACAGAGCCCACTTCCTCTTCCACCTGGAGTCAAGAGGGTATAGGACAGAAAGCTTAAATCTCTCTGTGCCTTTGACTTATAAAGAAAAATGAACATGGCAGAAGTGTTCCTGATTAGATCTGGGAGAAAAGGAATGATGCGTTCTTGCTGGATGCATCAGGAGAGATGAGGTTCTGTCACTCTTTAGATATGGCCCTGGAATACCAACTTTAAATTGGTGGTTACCGGTATGAGCCCGTGTTCTCCCTGTGCCTGGTTAGTGCACTTGGAGAGGCTCGAGCGGTGTATCCTGTCATCAGTTACTTCATCACACTGCTGATTTCAGACTTAAGACCCCTAATCCTTTTGGATGAACAAAACAAATAGATCTCATAGTCTTATCAGATGGCCGGAGTTTGATTCATCTTTATGGGAGCTGGCTGTCCGGTTGTTCATGACCTCCGTCTTCCCATCTGGACATTTCCACGTGAGGCCAACAACTGTGGCACGGAGACCAAGGTAGGACACACCTTCAAAAAAAAAAGCAAGACGATAGACAAGAAAGCAAGGAAACAAACAACCCTTGATAATACTAGACATTTGAGAAGAGGTCCCGGGGAATTGGCACTTTGTGTACAGTGTGTTCTTCTCTGTGCCCAAGAGCTCTTATCATCTCGAATCACCTCGGAAAACAAGGCCTTCTTTCTGGAAAGTGGGGTGCTGGCGATTTGCCAAGGCCTGTTTTGCAGCTGCATTAGCTTGTCATCGCTGAGCAATGGCTGATCTCCCCTCTGTCCTCCTTTAATCTGGCCTTTCAGTACCTCCAGATTTCTCCCTGAAGCTTATCTTGTAATAAGTGCTTGTTTTAAAGCATCAGTAGAGCTGATGTAAAAGCAACATTGGTCCTAAAGAAGATTAGGGTGAGATTTGGGAATCCAAAAATGTGTAGTGGGGGTGAAGGAAATAAGAAATAGAGGTGTGGGTGCTGAGGAAACAAAGACATTTCTGACCTTTGACACCCCCCCCCAGGCTGGTATTTCTCACTCAGGCATTATTCATTGCTAGGGAGATGTGGATTTTTTGATAGGTCAGACCTCTTTGGTGGCTGCAATATTATGCCATGGGTACAGGCTGGTTTGTAACCAGTGGACATTAATTTTTCACACAGAGGGTAGGGGGTTCAAGAGTAAGGCATCGGGAAGATTTGAGGTCTGGTTATGGCTGCCTCCTTGTTAGTTCACAGATGGCTTCTTTTCATCTATGCAAGGGTCCAAGAACCCAAATTCTTAAATCACAAACTCTGTTCAGGTATAAGGTGAAGAATACAGAGCCAGGGATCTCTTCAGGGCCTCTTCATAAGGGTGTTGCTATGGTTCGTGAAAACCTAGCCTCTAAGACTTACATGCCCCAAATGTCCACCCTTGATCAACCTTCCACTGTGAATTTAATTTCAGCCTAAGAATTTTGGAGAATGAAGATATCTGATCACAGCATTCTTTTTTGGCTTCCCAAATTAATACATTTTATTGAAAAGTGGTTTTATTACATTCTGGGAGCCTCACATCTCAACTCATCCCATTGCTAAGAGATTAATATTCAAAGGTTCATCTAAATCCTCTATCCATGAGTTCCAAGAGAAAGTTGTCTTGTGCAAATTGTTCTTCTTCTGCAAACCCATGACATGAGTGGACAGACAGAACAGATACCATCACTTCTAAAGAAAGAACTAGAAAAGTAGACAGAGAAGCAGTAAGCGATTGACAGTAAACCATATGCTTTGCTGTGCTGTACCTTAGAGCCACTAAGGTAATGTTAGCAATGTGGTAGAGCTAGGTCTGACTCTGCCTTCACAAAAGCTTTGTGTGTCACATGTGCCTGGTTTTCCTAGAGCTTGAGTCATATACTGGTGGCTCTGTATGTCTTCAAGAGGGGTCTTGTAGTCCCATACTTACTGTGACTTTGGGGGTCAGCAGTGAATGGTACAACTTTCATTTCTCAGGTGCATTTGGGATCATTCTTCTGTTGACTTGGGCAACAGCTCACAGCTTTTGTTCATTTAGCTCACTCATTAAATGGTGCTTAGCCAGACTTTTATATCCTACCCAGAACAGGCTTTCTTGATTTTTTAAAAATGTGATTAGATATGAAACTTTGCAAGTCTTCAACTTCTGCTGCCTTTCTGATGAACAAGATCATGTTTAACTCATTTGTCTCTTTTCCGGTTTTATTACACATTTTCAGGAGGAAGCAAAGCATTCTTTCAACTATTTGCTTAGATATTTCATCAGCCAAATAGGAAACTGTATTGCTTATAAATTCTATCTACCACACAATGCTGGGACACAAACACAAGGGAATTAAGTTCTTTTCTATTACACTTTGAAGAAGGATAACCTTGATGTCCATTACATCAGAGTGCCACGACGGCATTGAGCACTCTTCTACCCACATTCTTTTCCCAGAAGTGAGGGATGCTCCACTGCTTCCTCTTTCATTATGAGCCCAGGACTGACCATAGAAGTATCTTTACAGAACTATCAGTCTTTTCTAGTATGAACCTCAAAATTCTTACATCCTCTACCCATTGCCTGGTTCTAAAGCTGCTTCTATATTTTTAAGTATTTACTCAGACATCTTCTAATTTCTGAATACCAATCTATCCCAATCCATTTGGGCATTATAGACTGGGCAGTTTTTTTTTTAAATTTTTAAAATTAATTTATTCTTGTTACATCTCAATGGTTATCCCATCCCTTGTATCTTCCCATTCTTCCCTCCCTCCCATTTTCCCCTTATTCCCCTCCCCTATGACTGTTCCTGAGGGGAATTACCTCCCCCTGTATATGCTCATAGGGTACAACAAGAAAATTTGCTCAACCATGTTCATAGCAGCCTTATTCATAATAGCCAGATCATGGAAACAGCCTAAGTGTCCCTCAGTAGAAGAATGGATAAAGAAACTGTGGTACATTTACACTATGGAATACTACTCAGCTATTAAAAACAAGGAATTCCTGAAGGTTGTGGACAAATGGATTGAGCTAGAAATGATCATAATGAGTGAGTTAAGCCAGAAGCAGAAAGAGTCAAATGGTATATACTCACTTATATCTGCATACTAGCCCAAGGGGCATGTCCCATGAAAGCCTTCACTTACCAGGAAACTGGGACAGAGGGGAGGACATCCCATTGAGACTCTAGATGAGAGAAGCATGGGAGAATAGCAAAGTAGAAGGATCCAGAGGGTCCTAGAAACCTACAAGTAGAACATTATGGTAGGCAGATTTGGGCCCAGGGGTCCCGCTCAAACTAAGGCACCAGCCAAGGACAATACAGGCGGTAAACTTTAAACCCCTACCCAGATCTAGCCAATGGTCAGAACAGTCTCCACACTTGAGTGGAGAGTGGGATATGACTTTCTCACGTACTCTGGTGCCTCACATTTGACCATGTCTCCTGGAGAGGGAGACCTGGTGGCACTCAGAGGAAGGACAGCAGGTTACCGAGACTGGGCAGTTTTTAAATGATGAAAACTTATTTTTTTCCTTTTTTGTGTGTTTAAGAATTCCAAGATGAAGGTGCTGACAGGTTGGTGTCGGGTGGTGGCTTATTTCCTGGTCCACAGTTAGCTTCTTCTTCTGTGTCTCCATGGGGCCAAAGAGCAGGAGGGATCTCTCTAGGGCTCCTTTTACAAAGACACTAATTCACTCATTCCATTCATGAGGGACTCAGCTTTCACAGCCTTATTTCTGATTACCTCTCTCTGAAGACTTAAGGATTTTTTTTATATTAATTTTATTTGTATGTTTTGCTTGAAAGGACATGCATGCACCAAATGTATTCCTGGTTCCTCTGAAGGCCAGAAGATGGCATCAGATCTCCAGGAATTGGAGTTTCAGGTTGTACGATGGCATGTAGGTGTTGGTAAACAAACATGAGTCCTCTGCAGTTTGATGTATAAATATTGGTGCACAAGTTTATACAGACTATGGCAATAAACAATTCTTTGTGCTGTTGTATGAGTCAGAGAAGATTTCTGAGTGGGCTGCATATGGTCATTTGTGAGAAATAGTCATTGCCACGTCTACCTCTACTGTTCCGCCCTCACTTCCCTTTTGGTACCCAGCTTGCTTTTCATTCGTCTATAGTAAGAATATGATCCTTCCTTTTGAGAATGAAATTTTTCTTCTCCCCATGGTTCATTTGGATTTGACAGTGTTTTGGTTCAAGTCAAACAACAGCCCTTATGAATCTCAATTTCTGGTATACAACACAAGCCGGAGTTCTTTTGGACTTTATAAACATAAAAGTGCTAGGTTTCTCTTTGGAATAGCCCAAACCTGAGGTTGGGAGCACCCTTGTTTTTTCTTTTGGTTTCAAACAGAATGAGGCAAATATGAGCAAAATGTAGAGATGTGAATTCAGTAGAAGGAGAAGTGACAAACAGCTCTGTACTCTGGAGTCTCACAGGAAATGACCTCGAACATTCCATTGTCACATTACCTAATTTTCTTCAGATTTTCTGTCATTGAAAAACTTAAAAGTCTTAGCCAATATACTTTAAGCGGTTCAGCTGTGTGTCTGCTATGGTACTGTACATTCCGTCATTACTACAAGTTGTCAGGAGAGTTTAGTAGGGATAGCAGTTGGTATCTTTTCAAGAAAATAAAACTATAATATAATATTTGATTGTCTCGATTTATTATCATTTTATGACTTGAAGCATAAGTATTAGCTTTCCCAGAAAGAGGTAATATTTAGGATGGACTGAAATAGTATTTTCAGCAATTTAACACATTTTAATGAAGGAATTTAGTGAATCTGTTTCTCACCAGCCCCTGGGCTTTTTTCTTAAATGTTGTGATGATTGGTAGGGAATGAGGTTCAGTAATGTTCTTCTGTTTTCTTCTAACAGAGATCAAAAGTGGAAGGGAAGAAATATCACGCATGGAGCTTAAGCTCAGCTAATGTGAGGAACAGAGGGGAAAACAGGCACCAGCCTGAACTTGAATGAACATATCAAGTGTATTAGGCCTTTTCCCTTACCCCCATCCCTCTCACCTCCACAGTAGAATGGCAGAGACCTTGTCTAAATTCCTTATTTTGTAGAAGATGAGACCCCAGAGGCTAATTAAACAGTTGAACTAGTCTTACAAGGCACATCTGCAGAGAAACCGGATTCTCGGTCCTCTTTAGATACAGTAAGTTGCATGTACATACTTGTTGTAAGATAAATTGTTTGATGTTATTTCAAATGATGATTTTCCTGCATTAATGAGGTTCCACTAACAGACAGAAAGAAGAAGATCATGCAATCTCTGGAAAAACTTAAAAGCAAAAAAATCCACATCTGTAGCTTCCCATATTTTCAAAGTAGCATATTTTTATACTGCTGTGTATACTTTTCCCACTCTCGGGCTTTTGTTGGTTCTTTGCCTTTTCTGGTAGAGCCTTCCTACTCTCAATCTGGTTCAACACACATCTTTTAATGGGATGGAAACAATTAGTAAGTGATGAGCTGGGCTTTTTCTGGGTCTTTCTGAGCTCTGATGAGGTAGTAGCTCTCTTTCTTGTGGCTTCCCATGCGGTTTCCAGCAATAATACAACTGCAAGATAAATGACCACTAATCTGGAGAGAAGGCTCTTGAAGCAAGTCTCCAGGTTCCAAGCTAGACCTTTTCCATCTACTCACTGTAGGCTGTGTGGAGACAGTCAATGAATGTTGATTCAATTTATAAGGGGGCACAGAGTAAGGCTGAATATCTAATATGCTAGAGGTCAGACTCAAGGCTCAAAGAGGTCTTTAGATGCTGGGGTAATGGCCTAAATCCAATAAGACAAAACTTAGAGGGAATAATGTGAGGTCTTGCACTTCAGTCAGTGAATTCAATTGGGGGAGATGTAGCTTAACATTAGATCTGAGGGGAAAAATCTCTGGGGTGTCTTTGCTGACTATAAACTTGATGTGGATCTGCAGTAACAGGATTGTTGAAACAAAATCAGTCTTGCCTGAATCCATTAAGTTTAGATTCTAGTGTGAGAAGAACAGTCATCATTCTGGCTCTCGGTTCTGGCTGGAAAGTGTACCTGGAATTCTATATTTTGTTTTGAGTACTTCACTTATAATGACAGAGATATATGACGGTGTGTCCTCCATAAGGGAAAGGCAACTGGTACCACTCACTCATTTATTTATTCGGCATGTCTTTTCTCAGTGCCCATCATGATTCTGGACCTTGTCTTGGCACTAGAGATACAAAAATAATAAGGCAATCCCTAAAGGAACTCAGGAAACCAGCAAAGAGTAAGTAAGTAATATCTCTTTTCTAGTATTTAAGGGCTTGCGTCTTTTAAGATGCCCAAATAGCCAGTGTTCATCTTATGTGTGCCAAAACAGAGTAACATCTGGGATGAGACTTCCCACTAATAGCATGTTGCTTGCAATTTTGATACATGTGTCGATCGATTTTTATGCAGGTCAAAGAAGGGAGTCAAATCTAGCAAAATCTTAACAGCGTGAGTCTGAAAATTCTCCAACAATGCAATTAGCACACCTCTGTCCATGCTCTTTTTATGAGATGATTTTTATTTTTCAGTTTTCTTATGAATGGAGGGTTTGTTAGAGCTCACCAGGATATGAGAAATAAGTAAGATTAAGAAAGTAAAAAAACAAAAAAACCAAAATGTACATCTATACCCGGAGAAGTTCCCTGTGCTCACTTAGCTTAAGAACTCCTGACCAAGCCTACAAAAATAGTGTTCTTTAATTAGCAATCTTTAGAATTACTATAAAGTTCTAGATATCTAAGATAGTCCCAAAGTCCTGGTTGATCCTGAATGGGAACAGACAAGTCACTACAAAGTGTCATTAAACCATAACCGGGTTCTGGGTAGAGACAGATAATATCACTAAGAGATATGCAGAACTTACTATTCTATTAATATTATTATAATGCACTAGACTTCCTATGTGTTGGAAAAATTTAAATCTCTATTAAAGTATAAAAGCCTGTGATCTGCAGTATTCCAATGTTGCACCTGGCCTCTGCTTTTACCTAACTGAACTATCTTTATACCGAAGCATCCACACATCCTTTTTCACATGCCGCATCATAATGTCTGGTCTGTCTCCTCCGGTAAGAAATCATTTTTCTTTCTTGGCATTTCTATGGATTTTTTCATATTTATTCTCAAACAGTTATTAAATTGTATTACAATTCCCCAGCTCAGACTCATTCATCAGTAAATATTTGCCAAGCACCTGCTCTTGCACAAGGAGAAGTAATTGGACCTGATCTTGAGGGACTTTGAGGACAATCAGGGTTCAGGTTGGGATAGCAAGAGCTTCCGCAGGACACTGCTGGGTGAGTCTGTGGTGCTAAGTGGTGCAGCTCTGAGAGTGCATTCCCTGGAGACAGGAAAAGTTCAGGGGGACTGATGATCAGGGTAGGTTCCTGGGGGAGCCAGACCTTGTCATTACTGAGCTTGCTTCTTCTAGGGGATCTGGGTTCATAATCACTTGCACACACTTACACGCACATACACACACTTACACAATACATACACACAAATGCACAAACATAATCATGAGGTGCTCAGGCTTTCAGAGTTTGTGCTATAAATAATCAAATGTTGTATAGCAATTGTGGCACCATTTAAAGGTAAAAGTCCCATTGAGTTTAAAGGTATTGTTATCTAGAAATAAAATAGTGAAAGAAAACTATTGTCAATATGACTGTTCTTAAACATCAATATTTGAAACATGATAGTCTCCCCAAACACTGCTTGACCCTTTTTGTTTATGTCAAGGTTAGATTCAGCTTTTTGTATTATCTTATTAACTGTGGTCCTTTAAGTCAGCCAAGTGATTCTCTTTCTGAAGCTCAGTTGTTACGCAGAAAAACACCTCTTAACTTGTAGTGGAACAAACATTAAATACAATGCTAAAGAAAAAAAACAAAGCTTGATATATAATATATGGAATAGATATTATTTGGGGGTGTTTACTATATCAGGCAGTTGCCTTAGTTTCCCATTTTCTGAGAGTTTATTTTCTTGATTTCTGCTTGCATCCTGGATGAAGTTTTTTTTTTTTAATTTTTTTTTCCTGGATGAAGTTTTATTGTTGTTTTTCAAGATCAATTGCTTGGCAAGGCTCTAGAAATACCCCGTTTTTTTTAAACCAATAAATAAGGGATTAAAATTATTTTATTAAATTCAGAGTATGGTATTTGTCTTCAGGAGGATTATAGATCACTTGAAGAAGTCAGAGTTCTTGACCCCAAGCGGTTAATAGTCTTAGAAATGGATGTTCCATCTACCTAGAATTTCCTTCAGCTATCCATAAAAGTATATGTTGCATCAATGAGTTAGGGATATTCCCTAAATATCCTGATTAAGATTTAGATATATTCTTCATGGATTCATCTTTTTATTTATTTATTTATTTTGCCTTGGGCCATACTTAGTGAATAAAGCTGAGGTTCTATTTCTGGCATTCTGTTCACAAGGATTTGTTTACCTGGCATCTCTGCCAAGCCTCTCTGCTAACTCCACTCATCCAGGAGTTATATGTTCCAGTGTTAAGTCTCTGCACTGTCTTCTCTACGTCTGACATTCTACAATGTCATAAGATGGTTAATGAAATGGAAGCATGTTGGTTTAAGAATTGCAAGGCCTTCTAACTTTAGCTCTACCAACATTTTTTTCCTCTCTTTGTGTGAGGATGTCACCCAACTTGTTCCTCTGCTTCTATTTTTATGTATGAAAGCTACAGAGAAAGGACATCCTCTCTGAGGGCCAGAACATGCAGAACCTCACACACAGGACTGTGGTGTGAAGTGACAATGAGCTATGTGAGACGTAACAGCAACATCATTAAACACAAAAGTATGGAGTCGATCTTTACATCCTCTTTGTATTTGAACAGGTTAGCCCCCTCCTCCTAATTTTCTCAAAAATCTGAGCTTCCTGTATTCACTCATTGTTGTCATGAAATACAAAACAGAAGTAACTTAAGAAAGAGGTGATTCTGGCTTGCCATTTGAAGGTGCGGTTCATGATGCCTGGGAAGGCAGGCCAGTGGGGGTGTGAGGCAATCGATTACAGCATATCACAGTCAGAAAGGAGAGACAAATGAGTGCTGGTGCTTTGCTTCCTTTCATTTTGTTTTAATTCAGTATGGGGACTCCACTTGTGGGAGAGTAATTCCCACTCTTGTGGTCAGTCTTCCTACCTCACCGAAAACTGTCAAGAACTTCCTTCACAGGCATGCTCAGGGTGTACCTCCTAGGTAGTTGTAAACACTGCCAAGTTGACAATCAAAATTACCATTATCCAAGCCGGGTATGGTGGTGTACACCTTTAATTCCAGCACTCGGGAGGCAGATGCAGGTGGATCTCTGTGAGTTACAGGCCAGCCTGGTCTAAAAATGAGTCCAGGACAGCCAGGGATCTGTGTAACAGAGAAATCCTGTTTCAAAAAACAAAACAAAACAAACAAACAAACAAAAAGATTACCATCACACAAACTTTTCTGGCTTTCCCCCTAAATCATGAGGAATTTGAAAAGCAGAGACAGTAAGACTATAACTGAAAGACACCTTTTTTTCTTCTCTCTCTCTCTCTCTCTCTCTCTCTCTCTCTCTCTCTCTCTCGTCTTTAAAATGTTGTGGCTTGTTTGCTCTCTAGAACATTTGAAGAAGGTGAATGCATTCTAAAGCTACTGAAATGCAAAACTTGTACATCAAGAAAATATAAGGCTATTTGGATGAAGATATGAACTGTAACACAGGAAGCAGGGCTTGATTGGCACTTGAGGGCTGCAGCTCAGAGTTGGGTACCAATCTGGGAGATTGCAAAGGGTTTTCTGCCTGCACAGTATAAATTTATGTCACTTTTTAGAACCTTCAGGAATACTTTTGTTTGAACAACAACAGGATCCTTTAGAAATGGTGGGATGAGCCTATTCCTGGGATTATTCTCAAGTAAACAATGTGTTATGGTTTCTCAAGAATGTACTGACCTTGTCTGGCTCAGAATGGTGATTTAGTTTGGTGCCTGAGGACAGTCTCAAACTCCATATTGCCTGTCACTTGTGTGTATTTCTGTCTGTTTGAGAATCTTGGTTTTGATATTATCCTGTGCCATCTACGAGACAGTCAGTATGGTAAGAGAAGGGCATGGGAATAAGAGAGATCAGTGCGATTGCATTTATTAACACAAGTGTTTCAATTAGAAATGTTATGGTTGCATTTTCCATGCATCTGAAGTTTGGAAAATTCTGGCTTCCCATACTTGAGTTCTTTGTTCTAAAAGAAGGGGGGAAACAGGCAGCCATAGGTCATATAATGGATGCAATAGTGGTGCTATATACCACTCATTACTTGATGGGCCCTTTCCAAGCTGCACGATACCTTTACTACCTAAAAAGGCCACATAAGGAACAGCATTCATGCCAATGAAAGGCTATAAGTAAAAACCAAAACCAAAAAGTAGCAAGTCATCTGTATTATAGTCAAAATATGACCTCTATATTATAAAACATAAATTTCCACATTGTCTGCTGATGATTATGTCTTTAGCAAACATGTTAAGAGAAAGCTAAGATCAGAGGTTGTGCCCAGAGAGAACTTTGTGTGACTGAAGAGGCAGCAATGAGAGGAGAGGCGGTCTCTTGGATATGATTAGGTCCTGTCACAGACTGATAGGAGTGCCTCTCTCTGCTACTTTCAGGTAAGGGTCATGGCTTGATCCCAAATTCCATTTCTATGGCTATCATTTCACATGCATCCTTAGTTGAAAGAGTGGACATGCAAAACAACCCTCTTGAAGTCAGGATAGCTTCCACCTCAGACCTTGATATCATTACCTCTGCTGTCCCAAGACACAGTGGCTTTTCTGTTGTTTTGCATTTACTCATTGTCAGTAATTTCCTCTATGATCCAGTTTTTTTTTATAAAAGAATTTATGTGTTAATCCTCGCTCTTATGCAATCATTCATCAAGAATATTATATAGAGGGCATAAGGCAGGACTTAATTGGGAATGTTGATGTGCAGACAAAAGAAGAGATTGGGGAGATAGAAATCTATCACAGTCATTGAATTTAATATTTAAAAATGGTTCAAGGCAACTGATGCACGTGGGATAAAGGTTATGAAGAAGGAAATACTCTCCTTGAGGTATAGAAGAGTGGGGAGCCTTTGGACAGGTGCGGACGTCATCAAAACATTTCAGGTCAAGAGAATAGAGAGGACAAGGTATTTGGATGGGAGAATGTGAGCTGACTTCTGGACACAGGGATTGAATAGGCCTGGGAATTAGAGGGTACCGAAGAGGTAACTCAGAAGCTTAAGTTTAGTTGGGGAAGCCATTTAACAGAAGAGGCCTATTTATGCTGGTAGAATACATACCAATGTTTGGGACTCTTGAATAGAATTTTAAACTTGTAATTTTAAAGTTGGAAGGAACATGACTTGTCTTGGTTCCTAATTTTATTTTTTGGTATGGAAAAAATTGGACAGAATTTTAAAAAGCAGATCTAAATTTAGAATCTCAGCCTTTGGTTAGACATAGCAGATTTCTCCATCAACTTGATTTCCTAACTCTGGATTTTATGTTATTTGTTTTCAGGGAACACTGGGATTTTACTGGCTTCCAACACAGTCTCTGTCCCATATAAGGTGCTCAGCACTTTTGTTAGCTGAAAGCATGTGTGAGAATTTTGGAAGAAACATGATGCATGTTACATACATTGGAGGGCCAAGCACTAAAGAAAATCCTTGGAGAAGTGGCAAACAGATATGGGTAGTTAATTTCTTCAAATCAATACTATGGTAAGTTATATAAACAGCAGAGGGAAATCACAGAGCAACACATGCTCTTTTCTAGTACCAGGAATGGTTATTTACAGCCATCAGAAAGACATGACTATATATGTAGTCTATATACGCCTGGTACAAATCATGGTTGGTGGAATTTCTTTACCAGACAGGCATGAAAAGGCAACAAATGTTCATGGATGTCCAAGGAGGAGTTTGTGCTTAGTTCTGTCACCCACTATGACTCAGATCCTTGCAGATTACTCTATGATATGCTAACACTCAGGTCTGGCTCAAGTGCCAGCTAGAAGCTCCATTACAGGTTTAGCTTAGGCAAAGCACAGATGGATACTAGTGATGTGCCCTGTAAATGATTTTCCTGAAGTTTGAAATTGCCTCTATTATTAAGATTTGATGGAAACACTGGGCTAAGACTAGGTGGATATGACTCTCCACAGGGGACACTACTGTTGTCATTGTGACCAGTGGGGGACCAGAACCTAGAACACAGGCAAGGGCTGTCTTGAGGGAGTTTTCCACAGTTCTGACAATTGAGCGATGAGTATTCATTAGAATTTTGGATATTGGTCAGCAGGTATTCCATATTGATTACATTTCATTGAATGTGTAACTGTTTCCCACTTAATGACAGTTACCCTTTCATGTTTGCTGTTCTATTACCTTCTCTCTGGAATATTTTAAAGTATATGCTGGATGCATGTTGCAGGTTGTGTTAGGGACACAAGTGACTATTCTAATTTCTTTATGATATTGCTCCAAGGTTTCCTTTCTTTTTAAATCCCATTGTTGATAGTAGAAATTTGAATTGGAAACAAGTTGCATCTTAGCTGCAAGGTTCAGAGAAAGGTGCCAGATCTTTTCTGGGTCACTGTTCACCTCTCTGCTTATAGGTGTCTTAGTTTTTTTATCATTCTCTTCCACACAACACACGATATTTGTCCTGAACAGTAAATTCCACTTGTTTTGATTTCTCTTGGGCTGTTTTTTTTTTTTTTCTCTTTTCTTGCACAAATTTCTACAACAATGTTCTGGAAATTCTCTTCTGACACTTATGTGCGCATATGAATAGCTGTGTTCATTTGTTAGTGGAACTACCAGACAGCCTGATTCAAGGGAGAAGTCAGACAATTCTTCATGGAGCCTGAGGCTGTTAATGAATTAATATCCCTCAGAATAAAAATGAACCCCATATACTGTAGTGAAGTTATATCCTGATAAGCTCTATATTGAGCAGAAAGTGGTGTAATCAGAAAAAGAAATCATTTAATGCTCCTCACCTACAGATATCCGGGCATATCAGAGAACATGGTGGAGTGGTGGTGGTTTACCTCAGTGACTATGTGGCTGATGGGGAGCTGTGGTTCACTTATGATGGCCAGGATTGCAAGAGAGTAATTGCATTACAAACCGCTAGCCAAAGAAATGACCAACATTCAAAAGTTGAAGCACTGCTTCTACTGATATCATTTTGTGAAGTTATGAAGTCAAAAACCAGCGAGCAGAACCATTGCAAGTTGGGGGTCATTTGCATTGCATTAACCTGTCTATGTCTTATTCCGTTCCACTTTCTTGCGTTTTGCATTCGTCTGGTTTTACATTTCATTACACAGAAGAGACAGTTAATAATGAGAGCAGCCGTCGGTACTGAGCACTTAGGAAGCAGAGATGACTCTGTCTAAATGCTTTCCATCCATGCTTTCATTTAATCCACTTGACAACCTTCTGGAGTAGATGCTGTTACTGTCTTTATTGTATGCTTGACATCGGTGATCCAAATAGTAGGGACCCAAGTCCAGTTCTGCCTCTGCCATCTTGAACACCTTCACTTCTGTTCTTCATGCCTATGATCTTTCTCAGACTGTCTTCTAGTCATTAGTCTTATTTCAAGTGATTTATGAAATGTCTTGGTTTTCTGTTTTGCTTTTTACTTATGCTCAAAAGTTGATTGGAATCGTTGCTATTTCTCTCACTACTCAGTCAGGAATGTTTATTGGAAAGGTACATCATTTTTGCCCTTGGTTTCAGATGGAGATATATCAGGCCTTATAGGTTTTATATTTCTTTATTGAGAGAAGAAGGTATTTTTAATTTCCAAATGGCCATAGGGAGATAAAATCAGAGTTTACAGAGAAATAGTAGCAAATATATCCATGTATGTATATAAATATTTACATATTTACCTATAAAAATGTATACATCAACACTATATAAAAGGAAATCACATGCATAATAATGTAATATATAGTCATATATAGTAATATTACATTCACACACAAATATAGACATACATGTACACATTTTGAGGTTTACTTATTAATTTAATTGTGAATTGTACCCAAAACACTCTCACATAAACACCCAGAATTATGCTTGACTGACTATCTTGGCAGATACCAAGCTGGTACATGACGTTAACCATCACAAGAGTTTTTATAGTTATCTGAGTAAAAATTTTTAAGATGTTAAGATTTCCCTGGATGTTATGTGTTGAGGGAGACTGGTCCAGTGGGCATGAGAAATTGAGTATGATTTCTTCAGTGGTCTTTAGCTCTTTGAGAAAAAGAACTATGCAAACTAAAAAGGCAAGGCCAATTCAAGTTCAATCTAAGTTGATGTTGATACAGTGAAATCATTAACACCAGCTTGAAGGAAGGTGCCTTGTGGACATGTTTTTGATTGTAGCATCACCACCTTTTGGACTTGCTTCTATTTCTCTCTCACATTGTGCACACTAACTTTCATATGCATGAATTTCATCATTTCCTAGTGATTGGTATTATTCCATAGCTTCTCATTATTTTCAAAGGACAAGAGCTTTGATAGAAAGCTGGGACTTGCCAGCTGTGAGAGATTGCAGTGTCTGGTTCAGAGCTGCAGTCCAGAGAGGATGGAACATGTTTGGCTGGGAGGTGTTACACACAGTAGCCAGTCTGGGGAGAAAGGGCCAGGCTAAGTGTGGGGAAGTAGTGCTTAGGTCGCCAGCTGGGCAAGTGGGGGTACAGCAAAGAGTCATGAAAAGGATATAAACACTAAACCAGGTCACGAGGAATTGTCTGCTTATAGTGAGTACTAATGAGAAAAATCTCAAACTGAGCGTTGCTGGTCCTCAGCAATGGGCTCCTAGACATAATCAACAGCCTTCCCTAATTCTCTGCAATTATTTCAAATATGGGTTCAGGCCACTAACTCCACCACCACGTTTGACCCTATTTTCTGTCTACTCTTGCTGGAACAGACAGAGACAGTATGTAACTTAGGTAATGAACATGAGGAAAGGCGTAGGGTAGTAATTCTTTCATCCTTTTATTTTATCTATGAAACTTATCTGGGGGCTATGCTATACTGCCCCATTTATCTAGAACCAGGACACAGTTTTACTCTGGTCTCAGAGGGGCATGATTCTGAACTCTTCATAGAAAACATGTTACATAATAATTTGAATGACCACATTTGTGAGAAGCAATATTTTTCCTTTTTGGTTTTTGGTTTCTTCGATACAGGGTTTCTCTGTGTAGCCTTGGCTGTCCTGGATTCACTTCCTCTCTGAGTGTTGGGATTACAGGCATTTGCCACCGCACCCTCCTGCCTGCCTTCTTTTCATTTTTCTTTCTTTCTTTCTTTCTTTCTTTCTTTCTTTCTTTCTTTCTTTCTTTCTTTCTTTCTTTTAAGACTCCTTGTTACCTTTGGACCTTCAAGGAAAATGATGTCATTGCTTGTATGATTGTTTGTTGATGGAGAACTTCAGGAAGGTTTATTTTTTAATTTAATTACCTTTTCCCAGTGTGAATTAAGCTGAAAGGCAGTCTTGCAAGGTATTTTTTTTTACATAGGGGCCACCTGTGGTGATCACTTAAATTGATTCATTAGTGATAACCAGCAGTTGAGAAGCTTGGTTGAAGAGCTACAACAGGACAAAAATCAGTTAAAATGCCTCTCAGTCTTTTGGTAAGGTGATAGTAGCTTTGGCTTATTCACAGGCACCCACCTAGTCTCCTCTCTTTCTTTGATCTCTTAGGGAAAAGGAAAAGGAGAGCCAAGTTAACTTGCAATGGCCCTTGTCTACCAGCACCCTCAGGACAGCCCATCAGATACCCTACTCTCCGTTTTTCTTGCAGGCCCTAGGATTTCACATCTTGCCTATGGCCATTCAGAAACTTGCTATCACTGCCACCACAGAAGCTGGCTCTACCAGTGGGTCAGCTCTTGTTGTGTAGCCTTTAGTATTAAATATTTTACAACTATTTTGGATTTTTTTGGGAAAAAATTTAGATTTATATACAATTGCAAGTAAATCTAGTATAAAGTGTTGCCATATGCCCTCCACACAGCTTTTACAAATGTTAAATTTTACATAACCAGAGTACAATTAGCAAAGCTCAAAAGTTAATGTCTTATTAATTTTTAATGTTATTGTCTTAAAATTAGGCTTCCCAGAGGGTGGCTACATTTTCAAATCTTTTAGTAGATCTTGTCCATAAATTGAAGATGTCCCCTCAGGGTTCCTTCTAATGTTATCATCTGGTGACTCTCCCATAAGCTGTGGCTTCATTTCTTTTGGCACACACTGTGTGAGAAACATAATCTGTAAGACTTTGGAACACCCTCTGGGTAGGGCCTTACAATCACAGTGCCCTGCTTCGAGGTATCAAGTTGGTTTGCTTCTTTGTGATATAACAGTGCATGTGGCTATGAAAGAAAAGCAAAGTTGTGCTGCTACCCTTGAGCCCTTTGAGCCACTTGAGAAGGTGCCTACTAAGATAAACTGAGGGAAGGTAAGAAGAGTAACAGGCTGGATCCACTTCCCAGAGTTGTGTTAGGGTCATCATGACTTTGAGGTAAGCGATATCAGCTCCAGGGAAACAGTGACTCAGTACCAGGAGATGAGATCTTGTCATTGATTATGGTGCCCACAGAATCTAGAAGAGGGAATTGGATTGAGGGTAATTGGAGTTAGTTGGTTGTAAGCCACCACATGGGTACTAGGACTCAAATGCAGGTCCTCTGGAAGAACAGCCAGGACCCTTAACTACTGAGCCCTCTCTTCGGCCCTCACGGTTATTTCTTACCTTCATACATATTTACTACGGGAGCCATGTGACTGAGATTGTGTGACACTAGTGGTACAATCATGAGCAAAGGATGTGTGGTTTCTTACTTCATGGAGCCCTATAGGGTGGATAGGAGGAGAAAGCATTTACCGCACGTATCCTTCAAAATCATACATGGATATATGTACCTAATCATATAAGAACTCTGAGAAAAATGGCACAGCAAGTAACTCTACTTCCTCAGCTGGGTACACAGAGGTTCTGGAACTTGGCTGGGAGTAGAATTGGGATGTTTGGATTTGGCAGGCTGAGTCTAGGGTTTGTAAGACCAACCACTTTATTAGGCTGTTCCTTGTGCACCTGTTTTACGGGGAAATACAGCATGAACTCAGAACATAGACCTAGGAAAATATCTCTTAACTCCTCCTGCTATCTGGGTGCTACTCTTGTATCAGGGTTCGCTTCAGTAATGAGATACATTCCCAGCCCCACCAAAGCTTTCCTTGTGATGAAACTGCAGACAGACTGGCCCAGGGCATACACCAGGGCAGAGATGGTGTTAACTAGAGAAGCTAGTGTGTGTGGGCAAAACCTAGGGCTATAGAAGAGGAAGGGAAGATTCTCTTGGACAATAAAGATCCTGGATAACAAACATACAGGGTGTTTGGGAAAGGAAAAGGCTTTAACGTGCCTGGAGATCATATTAAGAGAAGTTGAGGAGCTGGAGAGGACCACACCACAGATCTTATAAATTATGCTCAGGGCTTTCAGACTTCAGAAGCAAACTCTTGTTCTTAAGTATTCATGGTTCATGGCCTCGGGTTCAACCATAAACCTAAAAGCTCTGTTTACTCTCTGCTGGCGAGATACAAATGGTTTATGATCTGACAGTCACGGCACATGGGAAGTTCTTTAAAAGAGAAAGAAGAACATATATATAAAAAGGGAATGTCTGGATTGAACTGGTGAGTAGCTGCTGTCTCTTGTCAAACTCTGAAGTCATTGTTGATGGGTTCACTTTTTTTTTTCTGTCCCATAGTAATCACTGTGTAGTATTTGTTGGCTTTCTCATCACAGCCGTGGTTCAAAAACCAGATTCACAAGAGATATGACATCTCTGAAGGAAAGGCAGTTCTTCCTGAGGTTAACACTGGAGGGTTGGGACTGACGTGATGACTCAGCAGTTAAAGACACACACACACACACACACACACACACACACACACGCACACACACACACACACACACACGGCTTTTTCTGACTACACGAGTTTGGTCCTTAGCAGACACTGAATGGCTCAATTCTAGGGGACCTGACTCCTCCCTCTGGACTTCACAGCACCTTCACTCACATGAATACACACAAGCCCCCACCCTCACACACATGTGCTTTAAAGAGCATGGCAGGGTCGATGGGCATGTATGGGTATGGTTTCCTTGAAATTTAAGACCTCCCCATAGCACATCTCAGGATCTTCCAGAATGGTGACCTGTATTTTCCAAGCATGTGTTTCATGAACTGGGGGCTTCTAAGTAGAAGATTCCATACGGCCATTTTGACTTTATTAAATAAGGCAAGAGGAAAACTGGAACTCACACAGTGAAGGTAAAGTAGCAGCGTCTGAGGTAATACCACTAAACTTGAGGCCTATGCGTGGGGAAGAGGAGGCTCTAGTCAAGGAAAAAAGCCATAACAATGTGAGGTTGTGGAGCTTTTGAAAATGCATCTATTAATTGAGTGCATTTGTGTGTGCATACATGAGTGTGTGTATGTGTGCATGTATGCATACGTTTGTGTGTGTGTATGTGTGTGTGTGTGTGTGTGTGTGTGTGTGTGCGCGCGCGCGCCACAGAACACATTGGAAGTCAAGGTACAACTTTGTGGGAATCTATTCTTTCTTTCCACAATGTGTATCCTAAGGTAAGTAGTGTTTCTACCTGCTTATCCAAGGTTGAGGCACATTAGCAATGGCAAGGAAGATAAAGGATTTGGGCCCAGCGATACTTACTTAGGATGTGTTAGTTTTGAAATAAATTATGCAGGTAATGAGCTCTAGTTGGCACAGGTTCAGGATCCATTCTTAAGTTCTGTCATTTTCAGATAAATAATTTGTGAATCTTTTGTAGTCAAAAATGGTCTTGGAACTCTTATTTTTCTATATCACTGCCATGGAATAAGTCAAGATCCTTGTGAAAAGTAGACAGGCCTTTAAGCCATGTCTACTCTAACAGTGGTGGCCTGTATAGTGTCCTGTACTCAAGAGCGGACCTCAGCTTCTTTATGCCGTTTTTTTTTTTTTTTTTTTTTTTTTTTTTTTTTTTTTTTTTGCAGAGTCACAGACAACTCAGACCTGGCCATGAGCAGAGTAGTAAGTGTCAAGGCTGCAGGGACCACCTCATCATGCCAGGGAATTGCAGAGACCTCAGGTGATTCTTTAGTCTCAACCTCCAGTAGGTGATCCCCTGTGCTTTCTCACTGAGGGAAAATGGCTGTATAACTCTTTCTGTCTGCATAAATAGCTATCTGTGGGGATTCAGAAGGACATTGACCACTCTACCTTAGGGTGAATGCACTTTGAGGGAACAATGGCCACCTTCAGCTTTTATTTCAGTAGTTTCAATGTCTGAAAGATGGTGTTGACCTTCACTGTGATTGCCTCTTCTTCCAAGGTCTCCTAAGAATCAGTGCCACCTTTATTGAAAACCTTTCCTTTTTTCTTGGGTAGAACAGAGAGATTTTGCTTCAAAAAATTTGACTACAACCCAGGTAACATGACTGTAAGGCTACCTGTCTGCCTTTCTGATTCACACCTGTGGGTGGTACATTTATGTCTCTTGTATTCTGTGGAGTCTAGTAACCTAATGTCAAGAAAACAAGTCTTCTTTATTGTTTTCTACAGAATATCTGAGGTCTGCCTCAGTTTCCACAAACCCCCAATGGGATAATGGAGAACCATTTGAGTCCACAGTAAGCAATTCTAAAAGTTTAAGGAAAGTAAAGATCATATTTTCCTGTCTAGAAGTCAGAATTTCCAAGTCCTATGCCAAATATATTTCATAGCATATATTTTTTCTGTGTACTGTTATTATTTTTTTAGTCCTAGGAATCCATTTTATTTGGCAATTCAGGCCTAGAGGTAAAGACATCACAAGATAACTGCCTCATGAAAGAGATAAGTGGTTAGTATGTATGAATAAGGCAGGAACTCATATTTACTTCAAGTCCAAAAGGCTGACACGGGTTACACCTATACACCAGTACATGGGACAGTGTTTTTGTAATGAAATACCCAACACACTTCCATTTAGCATCATTGCATAGACAGTGATCTGCCTATGGTGGATCACAAATGTCTACTTGGAGTCAAATACAGCCCCTCGAAATACAGCCTTAGCTTCGCAGCACAAATAATTTGAACTCATACTTGCAAGGCAGAAGCAACAAGCAGTTCCGCATCTGTGAAGTAAGTGCAGGCGTGAGGGCTACAAGCTGCAGAGCTCAGGCTTGACAGACGGATTTAGCGCCATTAGCAGTAGCTTGTTGAAAAACTAAAATGACTTCAAAACTCTTCCCTCTGAACCAGAATAATGCTACATCCATCCCTTCATTAAAACATTCGTTATTTGCTGACTTGTTTTCGGCTTTCCCCGAGCCTCTCACTCTTTTGTGTCGGAGCTAATGTTCCCAGCGTCTACACTGCGTAGGCCCTGATTATTTGTGAGACAGAGTGAGTTAATGCAGATTTGCAAGCTGTTCCCATTTGTTAAATGTCAGAAAAACACATGCAAGTCACTGGCTTTAGCACTTAGCTGCCAGCTGGCTCTTCTGGAAGCAGGGGACAAATGACAGTCTATCACACAGCATGCTTTCAAAGAAAGAGGGGACCGATTCCAGAACCGCAGCATTGGAGCAGCTTTTAACAACATAAGCAAAATCAGAAGCCAGCATCAGTTTTTTTCCCCCCTCTCTTATTTCTTCCCCTGTTGTTGAGTGAATGGCAGCACATTTGGAAGCTTTTTAAAGCCTTGGGAATATCGATTCCACTGGCCACCATCTGAGAGAGTGATGGGATAATGGGAGCTTGCCAAAAGAGCTGCATACTCTCTGATGAGTGACACTGGAGACACCCTCCCAACTTGGGGGAGAGTGTGGACAATCCCTGCCCTGTCCTTCAGGCAGAGTTAGTGCCTGCCCTCCCACTGCCAGGCTTTCTATGGGACTCTAGATTTCTGTCCCACTCCATTGGACTCTTGAAGGCCTTGTCTGTGTGATGTATTCCAATGTTAAGGCTGCCCACATCCTTAAAAAGTTAAAAACAAGCAAACTACCAACTAAACAAAAACCTTCAAGTGTTTCTAGGGACTGGGAAGGTGGCTCAGTATATAAAGGACTTGCCATGTAAGCACAAATACCCGAGTTCTGATCTCTACCAACCACGTTAAAAAGCCAGATATGGACTCATGCATCTGTATTTCTGTAGATCTGGAAAGGCAGAAACAGTGGGAGTTTAAGGGCTTGCTAGTCAGCTAGTGTAGCTGCATCAGTGAACTCAAAATATCATCAGAGACTACGTTTCAACAAAATATGGTGAAGACTGACAGGAAGAGTCTCAACATTGCCTATTCATGCACATGTGCACACACGCATGTATACCCCCATCACACACAAACACACAATAAACCAAAACTTTAAAACTACATATAAATAGACCCTTTTTCATAATGAACTCAAACAGTCTCACTTATTTAAGGAGAAAGTACTAGGATAAAACTTGGGTACCATAGGGGCTGAAAAGAAGTAAAAGATATGCATGGTTTTCATGCTAGGATCTAAGACAGTTGATGATTTAAAAAAAAAAAGCCGTTCACACATGAAAGTACAAATGGATGCAAATGGGACAGGAGAAGGACAAAGACATCACTTCCCATTGTGAAAGGCAAGCTGAGCTTGGAAGGACATGAAAGATTTTTAATAGCCTGAGAGAAGCAAAGGGCACCCGAGATGGAGTTGTGACTGCCAGGCAAGAATGAATACAAGGAGGTAGGAATAGAGTTGGCTGTGACCCTATAGGCCTATTTAGGGCAGGAAGTTAATTATCAAAGAGGTAGGAGAAAATGAAGAACTAAGTTGAGGCCAGGCTGAAGAAAATGACCTTTTAATGGATGGATGGTTTTGAATCAGAGAGTGGTATTTCAGATTATTCTTATCCACTTACCAACATATGATCCAATTCAGTGTTCGGAAACACCTATGTGATTTATGCATAGAACAAAATGGGCTAGGCAATGAGAGGGCATCATCCGAGGGAATGGTTGCATAGATTATGGCATTTCTTTTTAGAGGTTAAGTGAAGTTCTTAATGGAAATCTGGTTTCTGGTAAAGTTACCATGCCCCTTACAGCAGTATGAATATTCTCCCTCTGATATTTTCTGAGCTGTAGCCCCACTGGCTCCAGATCCAGACTGTTTGACTGTCATGGAAATCCTTTCCAATCCTTTTCCAATGACTTACTTAGCACTTTGCAAGCAGTGGACTTGAATTTGATCAAAAGCCAGGCATGGGAAGGCATGTTTGTAAGGCTAGTGGTGGGAAAGCAGAGACAAGAGAATTCTTAGAGCTAGCCTAGGAATTTGTCTGAAAAACAAATACAACAACAACAAAAACAAAGGTAAAGGGTACCTGAATACCAGAAGAAAGACACTTTAGGTTGTTCTCTTGCCCACACGTACGTGTACACACACAGAGGCATGTATGCCTGCACAAACATGTGCAAACAAATGGCTGTATGTCTACACACACGCACGCACACACACACACACATACACACACACACACATACACACACACACACTTTATACACATACCCTCAAAACAAACATTTGGTAATCTAGAAGCCACTTTGCTTCTCTCCTTTTGATGACAGTCAAGTTTCTCTTGACATTCCATTTAGGCCCCACTCGATTGCCTTCTGACTTCTCTTGCCTTTCTTTAACATCCTTGCTTAGGTGTGAAGCAACGCCTAAGGTTCAACCAGTAGACTTTTAAGGTTCTTCCTATTTTATTACTCATACATTTTTAAGCTTATCGAATGTGATTTAGGACAAATGGCCATCATCTGTTTCCTATAAACCACGCTGGTGATTATGACCTTGGGCTGTGACAGCAAAGGGAGTGACTTGTGGCATATGCCTCAGAGTGGGGACAGGTTTGTTTATGCAAAAGCCTGCACTTTGTGCTCATCTTGAGATGACATATCAGTTGCTCTCCAGATGTGGGCATGCCTCACGCTGCAGGCACTCAGCCTTCACTGAATAAAAAGAGAGGGCACCAGAGAATGTAAATTGTAGATGAGACCATATAGCAAGAGCGCAGTGTTGCTTTGTGATCATAACTGCAGTGTTCTCCATAGCCAGGAAGAGTTAACATGGGGTTCTTGGTGGGGAACTTTCAACCACAGACAGAGAATAACATTTGACTTCTTCTGGGGGTTACGGTTTTACAGCCAAGTTTTAGTGACCAGGAAGTAGCTCATCTATAAAAAGTGTGGGAAGCATCCCTTAGCTAAACTATATCGTGGAAGAAGTCCCCAGCACCACCACTGTCTGATTTCATTCTCACTTTATCTGCAGTCTCTGCAGGCTTCTCTTTATCTACCATCTCCTTAAATGTTATTGTAAAACCTGCAGTAGTGTTGATGAAATACAGTTGATTTGATTTGGGTGTATAACAGTGTTCATCTTAATCTGTTGAGAAACCGTTGGCTATTGGCTACCAGTGATATTTCTTTTATAGGTTTGAGTTCTGTTATGTAAAAAAGGAAAGACACAATTCCTCTTTCAAGAGTTTATGATCTAGCTCAGATATGTAAACACATGTGCTATATGACACTCAACTCAATCAATGCTTATTAATCAAATTAAAAAGTTCTTATGTGTTCAGAAATGGTAAATACTGGCTCCCACCCTGCTCTCCGCCACTTGAAGCCCCATGTCTACTACAGGACTGTGGCTCTGTTCACTGGCCCATGTAATATGTAATACATGCCTTTTATGAAGTCCAAATGAACAGATAAAAATGGCACCTGTAGAAAGCTACTTTGCTTTCTTACATCTTTTGTTGTTTTGGGTAGAACCTTTGCTTTTCTCATGCTGCATTAAGAAATGGTTCAAATGGCTTTATCTTCTGAGGTTGTCCTGCAGTTGTCCAGTAGAAAGTGTTCCATATCCATGATAAATTTATGCCTAATGAGTGAACAGGTTATTTTTCAGTTTTTACAGAACAAAAAGGACTGTTGTTCGAGCCAATGCCATGGAAAAGGGAGATGAAATGGACAGAGCAAAGACAAGTTCAGATGGAAGATGTCCTATCTAATTCCACCTTCCCCAACACCCACACCTGTATAGCTAAATCCATATGTGCATGCAAATCCGTATCCACAGAGGTCAATCTGTTCCTATTAGCATGCCTTACAAAATCTGGCTGCATAAATTGTTACAAGTATCTCACCATGACTTCCAAAGAATAAGAATGAATAGGTAGTTCCAAGTGCATTTACATGTGTTTTCTATCCTTTATATGAAGACAAAGAAACTTTTCAGATAACAGTGGGAGACACTATTGGTTTTCTTGTGTGTGTGCATGTGTGTGTGTGTCATTCTTTCAACAGCATATTAGGTCAAGATAAAATTAGGGCATCCACTAGAAGATATAAACGAAAAATGGTGTAGGGAGAAGGAAAAAAAGAGCATCTAATTGAATTATTTTCCAGAGATAAGAGAGTAAGAGAGGAGAAAAATTGCAATCTATA
The DNA here is from genome assembly GCF_964271855.1 of Acomys minous. NCBI lineage: Eukaryota > Metazoa > Chordata > Mammalia > Rodentia > Muridae > Acomys > Acomys minous. The sequence goes on from NC_140486.1 coordinate 55,051,076, forward strand.
AGTAAAGTCGATTCTATTGGTCTTCCTAACAGGATTATGTCATCATGAAAAATGGGTCGTAGATGCCTGGATGCTGGAGTCTGTACAGGAGTCAAGTTCTCATACAGTGGCTGTGCCATTGGGATGCTTTCTTGTTACTTGTGCCTAGGATACTCTTTGGGGGAAGGAGAGCCCATAGTGAAGCTTTTATGAGTGGAGCTCATTTGTATTGGTCCTTTGTAGTAGAGACAATGGTGAGCACTTCGTTCTGTGTGTGTTTGTGTATGTGTGTGCATGATTGTTTGTGTGTATTTATGTGTCTTTGTGTGTATCTATGTTTGTTTATATTTGTATGTGTGCATGTGTGTGTGTATGTGTGTGTGTGTGTGTGCCATTCTGTGTGTGGATATCAGAGAACAATTTGTGAGAGTTAGTTCTCTCCTTCCATCATCTGGTGGCTCCAGCTAAGTTTGTCAAGCTTGGTAGAATGTATCTCATCAGTTTACCACACTCCTCTGTGCCCCCAACCCAAGATCATTAAGAACCATTACTTTTAGGGCAAAAAAAAAGAGGGAATGGGAAGATAAAAGTGAGGGGCTAACAATAGGAATGTAATCTGAATAAATTATTAAAAAATAATAAAGAAAGAAAGAAGCCAAAAAAAAATCCCAAAAAACAAAAAACAAACAAAAAACCCCAACACCACCAAAACCCAAAACAAAGCAACAACAAAAAACACTATCGTACTTCTCTTTCTATTGTCAATCACATCCCACATGTGCTAAGAATACTCTTAATTTTGTGCCTTCTTTCTTACTTCCTATCCTATGTATGAACTCTGCTTCATTCTGAGTTGACCCCTGACAACATGCACAATTAGCTAAAGCTTTTTAGCCTTTCTTTGAAACCTCTTTCTTGGGAATTTTCTCTCTTAATTTTAACAACTACCGCCCCCCCCCCTTCTTAATATTATCGTTCATGCTACAACTTCCTTGGAAAGCATTGTACTGAACTTTGATCTCAAGTGGTATTACCTCTTAACACCTGTGTCTGTCTTTGGGTAGATGCTGCTCCGTATTTGTTAGATCTCTTGCAGTTATAATTGATGGGAACATGGCTCAGACGGCAGAAGTTACAGAACAGCTACATTAAAAATATGGGCAGAATTTTGGGAGCAGCTGTTCCATAGTTTGATGATAGTGTTCACTTTTCTCACTGGGTCCTTTTCCTTACAGACTTATGCCTAGTGTTGGGTAAATTGTCTTAGTTTTTCTGACTAGCACTTCCTGGTGACAGAATATGACTCCCTTAAAGATGTCCAACATGAAAACCCTGAGAATACCCTAATTTGTCAAACCTAGTCCTTTAATAGTTTCTGGACCTACTGCTGTGGTTAAGGAGAGGAGTTACTGGGGAGTCAGTTTTATACAAACAACAGAAAGAATATTACCTGTAGGAACAGGAAAATGACAGAAGGCAGGTGACAACACAGGGCAATCACAGTGCCTGATAGACTATGTTCTCATTAATTTAATGTTACATAAAAATGCATACCCTTTATGCTTCAAATTCGGCCTCAAATTACTTTGCTCTCTTGACTATTCCTTATACATTATTTGTATTAAAAAATAAGTTGAAGTATTTTGGAATAACCTAAGAATAGATCTGTAGTTGGCTATCATGGTTGGCTTAGGTACAGCTTTCTTTTATTCTATTTTGTTCATGACATTATGCAAACATGTATGTGTGTATATATGAAGGCAGAGGCTTTTTTGTGTGACTTCTAGGAACCCAACTCAGGCCTTCATGCTAGCAGGGGAAACACTTTGCTGACTGAACTATCACCCCAGCAAAATTATTCTCTTTCTTTTAAAAAATTTTTTATTTATTCTCTCGTCTATTACATTCTGGCTACAGTTTCCTTGTCCTCTTCTCCTCCAAGATCAAAGTGTTGACTGGTATCATCTCTAAGGCTGTGGTTTTTTCCTGAGACATCTGTTGGTGTTTTACAATTATAGCCATTGGTTGGGGTCTGCTGACGAGTGTCTGGAAATGGATCACTGCAAATCTAATCCTTTAGTTGAAAAAGCAATTCAGTGTGTACATTCTGCTGGCGTATTATCTTCACAGGAGAAGAGCATGATTAATAGTGGAACATAATATATTACTCTAAAGGATAGCTGGGGAAAAAGCCAATTTTCAGTGCAGCATTTGGACCCCCTCAGAAGTAAGTTGTATTATAAATTCAAGAAGTGCTATATAAATCTGGAAAAATTTTGTTGGAAGAGATGACCTATTTAGTCTATTACATGTTAGTTTCTATGATTCTGAGGTTCCTTGGGGGGTGTGCAGAATGGAGCAATCGAAGAGTGGTAGCTGTCACAGTGTGAGTGCCATCTGTAGAAGAACAGCAAGAAGACGGATGGCAATTCTCTCCCTGGCAGATACTTATTTCTCAAGTGCCTTTAAAACTGGAGATCTGCAAAATCCTTCACAAGTGGTTAAACCATGAAGATTGATTTCCAAATGTATATTTACCAGGAAGAAATATTTTGCAATGTGTCTACAATTTCCATTAAAAATCTAGCCAAATATCTCTCACTTCTCCCCAGACTCCTTTGCTCCTACATTTTAATAAATCAAGGAACATTTGTAAGTGCTAAATGCTAAATGGTTATTCACAGTTAATTTTTAATCAACTAACAACAGTTATGTGTTAATTGAATGCCATTAACAAACCATAACTTGATGCATTAGCTCTTTTGTTATGCAAAGAAACTTTTCCCTAAAGCTTTTATGTATTGTCTGACTTTTTTCCAAACTGAACATCAATACCCTTACACCATGAGTGTAACAAATGTGTTTGTTGTCATTATGCATGGTGAAGTTTATGTCTCTGTATTCATAGCAACCAAGCCAGAAGGTACCAAAGACACTGAAAATAAAAGAGAAATTCAACAATAGTCAGTCTCTTGGAAGAAATTAGGTGATGCCAACTGGATATTTTAGTAAAAGGTGGAAGATTTATATGATCTGAAGAAAAACTAGAATATCAATTGGATATTTTAGAGTCATAATTTAACTCTTTTTTAGTTTTAATTTCTCTGTGATACTAAATTTATCTTTGGCTTTTTGCAAAGTAATTGCTAATTGCAAGAACTACTTTGAAAAGAAGATCAGAATTGATTTCTATATGGATTCCTCTTTCATTATAGACTAAAATATAAAGAGACAGTGTTTGTGTACCTTACATGATAGTTTCCTTTCTACTGCAGTACAGTTATATACAGAAAATGATAAAGGTTGAACTATGCTATAGCAAATTACCCCAACTCCAGCAGAATAGATGGAGAACAACGTTCTCTGTGAGATGAAGGAGCATTGCTTGCCAGGTCAGCCATCTTGTTGGGTGTGTTGTTCAAGTCTCTATGAGGAAATGTTTCCTTATTAAGATTTAAGAACTGTTTTTGTTTTCACTTTGTGTGTTTTTGTGTCTGCTTATGTGTTCTTGATCAACATGTGCTACTGCAAGGTACTAAACATGAAGCTTTTCTTTTCTCTCTCTTTTTCTCCTAGCTTCAGGAAGCTGTGTGGTGGAGCAAACTAAGGTGATTGCCTCATTGCAGTTGAAAATATTGTTAACTCTATCCTATGGAATGTTCCTGTACTAAGTTTGCCATTGTCTCAGCTATCAAAATCAATGTATCTTATAGGCACTGAGGTGGTCATTGATTATTCTTTAAAAAAAATTTTTTTTGCATTCACTTTACATCCCTATTGTAGCCCCCTCCCTCCCTCTTTCTTGTATTCTTCCTCTCCTACCCCTCAGGAAAGGGGAGCTCTCTCAACTACTCATCACATTTCATCAGGACTGAACACATCCTCTACCACAGTGGCCTGGCTAGGAGTCCTGCCAGGGATTAATGATTGGAAAGCATGCAAGAAACTCCTTGTCAGAGATAGCCCCCACTCCATTACTAGGGGACCCACATGAAGACCAAGCTGCCCATCAAGTACATATGTGTAGGGGGCCTAGGTCCAGTGCATACGTGGTCCTTGGTGGGTGTTTCAGTCTTTGAAAGCCCTGCTAAGCCCAGGTTAGTTGGCTTTGTTCGTCTTCTTGTGGAGCGCCTCTTCCCTCCATGTCCTTTTATCCTTTCTACTTCTCTTCCACAAGGCTTTCTGCAATCTTCTCAATGTTTGGCTCTGAGTCTCAGCATCTGTTTCCATCAAATGCTGGATGGAGACTCTCAGAGGACAGCTGTGCTAGGATCCAGACTGTAAGCATAGCAGAGTGTCATTAATAGTGTCAGGGCTTGATTCTCTTGCATGGCATGGCCAGGCATTAGTTGAACATTCCTTCAGTCTCTGCACTTTCTTTATCTCTGTACATCTTGTAGGTAGCATAAATTTTGGGTCAACGTTCTTATGGGTGGGTTGGAGTTCCCTTCCCTCTACTAGGAGTCATGTCTGGTTAGAGAGTCACCTATTCAGTCTCCATGTCCACTATTGATAGGGATCTCAGCTAGAGTCACCCCCCCCCAAATCCTCCCAGGACCCTACCCAGTAGGTCTCCAGCCTAACTCAGAGATGCCACAGGACATGGTTTCTCTTTTCTCTGGAAGCCCTCTGTCCTCCTGCCCACCCTCCCCCAGCCCCATCTCACTTTCCCCGCATCAGAATCTACCTTCATTTCTCTCAACTCCCTCTCCTATCCTGTTCCTTCTGTTCAAGCACTTCCTCTGTCAGTTCTGTTTTCCCTTCTCAGTGAGATTCATGTGTCCTCCCTTGGGCTTTTCATGTTACCTAGCTTCTCTGGGTCTGTGAATTGTAGTATGGTTATCCTGTACTATATGGCTAATCTCCACTAAATGAAATGAGTGGTTTTCTTCATAGATACCACTTACCAACATTTAATAAGGTCAGGTAAACAATTTAAACAGACCTATAACTTCTAAGAAATTAGAAGTAGTCATTAAAAATCTCTCAACCAAACCAAAGCAAACAAACACAACCCCCCAAAACAAAACAAAACAAAACAAAAAATGAACAAACAACTCCCCCCCCAAAAAACCCAGAATTCTACCAGATTTTCAAAGAAGAACTAATACAAATTCTCATTAAACTATTCCACAAAATAGGAACAGAAAGACCATTGCCAAATTCATTCTATGAGGACAACTACTCTGATACCTAAACCACACAAAGACTCCCCCCCCCCCCAACACACACACAAAGAAAAATAATTTCAGGCCAATTTTCCTTATGATCATTGATGCAAAAATACTCAATAAAATGCTTGAAAATTCAATCCAGGAACACATAAAAAATATCATCCACTATGATCAGGTGGACTTCATGCCAGGGGTGCAGGATAGTTCAACATACAAAAATCCTTCAATGTACTCCATCATATAAACAAACTGAAAGAAAAAAAATCCACCTGACCATATCATTAGATGCTGAAAAGGCTTTTGACAAAATCCAACACCCATTCATATTTAAAGTATCAGAGAGATCAAGGGTACAAGATGGATACCTAAAATAATAATGCCAATACACAACAAGCTGATAGTCAGCATCAAGTTAAATGGAAAAAAATTTAAAGCAATTCCCCTGAAATCAACAAGGCTAACCACTCTCTCTGTTTCTCTTCAATATAGTGTTTGAAGTCCTAGTTAGAGCAACAAGACAACAAAAGGAGATGAAGGGGATCCAAATTGGAAAGGAAGAAGTTAAAGTACAGCTATTCACAAGTATGATAGTATACATAAGGACCCCTAAAATTATACTAGGGAAATCCTATAGCTGACCACAGCACTACCCCCCAGAGTCTGGCTGTGAGTGCAGTCCCAGCTTCTGTTCCAATCCCCCACTATGTGGAGTCTCCCCAAGGACATTGATGTTCAATATTCCTTGTTGAGAATTCTCTGTTTAGCTCTGTACCCTGTACTTCCAACTAGAGAGATGCCATTACAGGCTAGGCTCACAACCAAAAACATACAGAGCTTTATTTGTAATAGCCAGAAACTGGAAACAATCCAAGTGTCCCTCAATTGAAGAATAGGTAAAGAAACTGTGGTACATTTACACAATGGAATACTATTTGGCTATTAAAAACAAGGTAATCTGGAAATTTACAGGCAAATGGATGGAACTAGAAATGATCATCCTGAATGAGGAGACCGAGACCCAGAAAGACACATGTGGTATGTACTCATTTATCAGTGAATGTTAGCCATCTTACAGGACTATTCTTATAAGGATTGTCGGAGGTTCATATAAGGGCTTCGAAGCACAATAAAAGATGCCACAATGCATCATGTATACTTTCATGCTGTAGTTAGACCACACTGGTTGCACTGAAAATCATCACCACCAATTGGTTTTGATTTAAAATGGTATGGTAAGCAAATGTGCAGGAAATATTTCTTTAATAAGATTTAATAACTGTGTTTTCAAAAATTGTATGTTTGGGTATTTGCCTTTATCTATTCACATGTGTGAGTTTGCCTTCAGAGACCAGATGTTTAGTCCCCTGAAGCTGGAGTTACGGGCTGTTGTGTGCTGCCTGAGATGGGTCTGGGAGCTCAGGTGTCCCCTGTAAAAGTAGCATGTACTCCTAACTGCCGAGCCATCTCTCCAGCCACAGAAAACGCTTCTTGGTTAGTATTTCTGAAATTATTTTTAGCACTCTGTCTTCCTGAATGCTGTTGCATTTTGTCCTCCCATTAAGCCTGGCTGTCCTTCCCAATCCTTGTACCACTTTTCTATTACCTGGAACATAACACGGTGAGTACGGGCTAACTAGAATACTGCATGCGTCACAGACGGCTCATACCTTGGTTTCTAATTGTAGGAAGATCCTTAGTTTTTGAGTGTATGAACTCTCTTAAAGAAAATCTTGTAAGTCTCAGTTTTACTCTGATATTGGATGGCCTCTACCAGGCAGGTGATTTCATCCCATAATAATTATGATAACTTACCTCTGGGAACTATTGATGCCAACCTTTCCCGCCAGGGTGGGTGCTGATTTAGTTAGTGTCGTTTTCGCAGTGAAGACTTCAGTAGTAAGAGTACCACCCCCTTGTTTCCCAAATGCATGTCTTTTTTTTTCAAAATATTTTTTTATTAATTTATTCTTGTTATATCTCAATGGTTATCCCAACCCTTGTATCCTCCCATTCTTCCCTCCCTCCCATTTTCCCCTTACTCCCCTTCCCTATGACTGTGCAAAAATATGGAACGTTTCACGAATTTGTGCGTCATCCTTGCGCAGGGGTCATGCTAATCTTCTCTGTAGCATTCCAATTTTAGTATATGTGCTGCCGAAGTGAGCACCCAAATGCATGTCTTTAAGGCTAAGGTTTTCCTTATGCATTTCCTCACATGGTATATTACCTCTTATCTTCCTAGGACTATTTGACTACCTAAGTCATCTTCTCCAGTAGACTGTGAGAGTACCAAGAATTCTGCATATTTAACATAGCCTTGGTCATGTTAGGGTTGTGTGTGTGTGTGTGTGTGTGTGTGTGTGTGTGTGTGTGTGTGTGTGTGTGTAGCCTTGGCTGTCCTTGATTAGCTTTATAGACCAGGCTGGCCTCAAACTCATAGAGGTCTGCCTGCTTCTGCCTCCTTCAGTGCTGGGATTAAAGGCATGTGCCACCATGCTGAGCAATGGAAACGTTTTTCTAAGAGTGAGAACGTAATAGCCATAATCAGGACTGGGTCCAAATACAAAGAGATATTTTAAAGTTTTAATCAAATGCACAATAAACACAAGTATCTGTCAATGGTCAAATATAGTAGTTCATTAAGTTAAGAACTTGTGTATAGGAGGGTTTCCTTGGTGCCACATTGACCATGGACAATGAGATTCTCATCTCTAATCTAAATCTGTCATGTAAACAGAAAGCTTTTGTTCTGGGTTGCCAGGTACTTGGGCAGTACTTCAGTACTGGGTTGCTCTGGAAGGCCAGGAGAAAGATGAGATTAGGAGACTGTGTCTCTGGCAACAGGTTCCATGAGCCAGAAGTAGTTTTCTCCAGTTCTCACTATTGTTGGCTCATTTCTAAGAGTCCTTGGCATTAATATCTTTACTAGTTGGGTATAGCATATAAAAGGATAGGAGAATCAGTCCATGGTCTCTTGATTCTGTGTTTTTGGGCCTATTCTAGGTCAGAACGTCATGGCATTAGAAGAGTGTAGTTCAAAAGGTGGGTGCAGGGGTAGGAGGCAGAGAAAGAGAAGGATGACAAGGAGAAGGAGGAAGTGAAAGTTGAATCCTATGTAAATAGGATCCACACCTTTTATGTTTTATTACTTCCTGGAAAACAGAGACTAGCTAAAACAATCCTGTACAAAAAAAGGACTTCTGGAGGAATCTCCATCCCTGACTTCACACTGCAGAGCAATATTAACAAAAACTTCGTGGTACTGGCATAGAAACAGACTGGCTGATCAAGTGAATGGAGTCAAAGACCCAGAAATAAATCGACACATGAACAGACACTTGAATTTTCGCTAAAAATGTCAAAACCATGCAATGGAAAAAAGAAAGCATCTTCAAAAATGTGCTGGTCTAACTGGATGTCTACAAGTAGAAAAATACAAATAGATCCATTTGTACAACCCTGTACAAAACTCAAGTCCAAGTGGATTAAAGACCTCAACATAAAACCAAATACATAAAACCTATTAGGGGAGAAAGTGGGGGGGTCAACCTTGAACTCACTGGCACAGAAAAGACAACGTCCTGAATACAACACCAACAGCCAAGGCTCCAAGGTCAACAATTAACAAATGGGACCTCAGAAACTGAAAAGATTCTGAAAGGCAAAGGACACTGTCAACAGAACAAAATGGCAGCCTACCTATTGGGAAAAGATCTTCACTATCTCTACATCTAACAGAAGACTAATATCCAAAATACATAAAGAACTCAAGAAATTAAACACAAACCAAATAATCCAATTAAAATTGGAGTACAGAGCTAAATTGAGGAATCCTGAATGGCCAAGAATCACTTAAAGAAATGCTTAATGTCCTTAGTCATCAGGGAAATGCAAATCAAAATGACTCAGAGATTGGATCTTACACCTGGTAGAAGAGTTGGGGGAAGGATAGAAGGACATGGAAGGGACAAGAATTCCAGAAGAACAACAGAGTCAACTAGCCTGTGTCTGGGAGGGAGGCTTAAGAGTCTGAAGGACCAAGCAAGAGCCATACATAGACTGGACCTACGCCCTTACACATATGTAGCTGATGGGCAGCTTAGGCTTCATGTAGGTCCCCTAGAAGGGGAGCAGGGGCTGTCTTCTACATGTATCCTATTGCATGCTGTTTGATCACTTCCTCTGGGTGGGGCTGTGGTACCTGGCCTCAGTGGAAGAGAATAGGCTCACTTATGATGTGACTTAATGTCCTGAAGTAGATGGTGGGAGTGGGTGACAACTCCCTTTTTGTAAGAAGAAGAGGAGTGGGAATAAAGTGAAGAGGGTGGGCAGGTGGGACTGGGAGGAGGGGAGGGAGAGGCCTACGATTGGGATGTAAATTGAATTAAAGAATAAACATAAGATCATTTCATATTGAAAAATGCATCTAGCCTACCTCAAAGAGTCCCTCAAAGTGTCAACACTCTTCAAATATCCAAGTTCAAAGTTTCCTGAAACTCTTAGCTATGAGACTTTATAAGATAAGGGGGAAAAAAAACATGCTTCCTACATACAATGAGACCAAATAAACATTTTCATTACAAGTGGGAGGAACATAGGAAGAATTAGATCAAAGCTAGATAAACACATCAAGGCAGACACTGAATCTTGAAGCCTCATGTCTGACATCCATGCCTCTTGATTATGACATGAGGTTCTCTGAGCTTGGGCAGCCCCACTGTCATGGCCCGACTACTTACCTAAAGCTCATGTGGTTTCTCCCCTGATTTGGCTTTAGTTATTACATGAAGCTTAACTTGATAATGGCTTCACATTCTCGGATCTCTAACTACCTGAACTCTCCTGTGCATATTCAGCTTTTCCTTTTCAGTATCATATGTTGCCGTCTTGGGAACCACCTATAGGGAATAACTGATATTGCCACGCATTATCTGTTGTCATAGGCCTTTTAAATCTGGATGCAATCATATCTGACCTTATAACTTTTGCTTCTGATTGACTATAAATCTAGGATCATATGGATGAGACCAGTGACTGTTAACAATTTATGCCATGGTGGCCTCCCACTGAGGTGAAGCACTAGGTTTGCAAATTACTAAGAATTGCCTCACATATAATGTATGAGACTATCACAATACTGTTTTTTTTTTTTCTGATGCTGTCTGAAGTTTGGTACCAAGATATAAATTACTGTCATGGACCTGAGCATATGTTTTGCTTCTTCCATGATTCTTATGACCACATTAATGACTAATGTTTATATCTTGAATATATTTCTGTGGTCAGACATGATGGCATGTGCTCGAGATTCAGGATTGATGCTAGTGGGTTGAAGGTCGGTCCAAGCTATACACAGAAAAAGCAGAACAGGGTAGTATTAGCCCATGGCCATTTCTACTGACCTGCATTCATTGTAAACAGCAACAGGCTTCATAAGGACACTTTAGCACACACACACACACATACACACATACACACACACACATACACACACACATATATTATGCCTTAACCTCCCCATGGGGTTGCTTCTAGAGATATCACACACACACACACACACACACACACACACACACACACACACACACAATTTTATATGCTCATACAAGGGATGTAATAGCATGTAAGGTATAACTATGACCTGGTTATTGTTTTCATTTGGAAATTAACCATGACAAAAGGAGACGTGATTGTGTATCAGGTTGACAAGGGGTGGGGTTGTGATGGCTGTCCTTGTTGTTAATTTGACCACATCTGGAATTAACTAAAACCCTCAATATGGAGGTTTACACCTGTGGGGAATTTTTGATTAATTTGAAGTGAAAAGATCCACTTCTAATCTGGATCTTTGATATAAGAAGACACACCTCTAATTGGGACCATATCTTCTGCTGGTCAAAAATGAAGTCTCACTCTTTGCCTTCCTGCTCTGTCCTTGCTATCACGCCCATTCCTTCAACAGCGTGAGACCTTACTTCTTCAGAGTTCTGCATTATATTAAAGACCAGCTGAGCCACTCAGCCTTGTGGATTGAACTAGGCCTTTTGACCTTTTGTTCATAGGCAATTGTTGCCAGATTAGCTGGATCACAGCCTGTAAGGAATTCTAATAAATCATTTTATATATATATATATATATATATATATATATATATATATATATATATATATATATATATGGAGAGTCATTCTATAAGTTCTGTTACTCTAGAGAATCCTGACTCTCTCTCTGTGTGTGTGTGTGTGTGTGTGGGTGTAATCTAGGATCCATAAATGAGAGAAAATGTCTGAATTAATTTGCTTAAAAAGACAATCTCCAGTTGCATCTATTTTCCTGCAACTGATGTAACATCTTTATGGCTGGATAAATTTCTATTTTGTGTATGTGCTGCATTTTCTTCATCTGTTCTACTGACAGACACCATCATATAACCTCAGGCGTGTGCTCAGGAGTGGTAAGGCTAGGATCTATAATAGTTATCAACTAGTTCTAGTTTAGTTGATAAACCTTCTCAATCATTTCCACAGTGGCTGGTCTACTTTAGTTCCCCCACTAGAAGTGTATAGGAGTTCCTTTTCTCCACATTCTCAACAGAATGTGTTACTTGTTTTCTTAATAATGTTCTTCCTGAATGTGGTGAGATGGCATCTCAGGGTAGTTTTAATTTGCACTTCTCTGATAGCCAGTAAGATGGACCCTTCTTCAAATGTTTATTGACCATTCGTATTTGGTTTTTTGATTTCTTGGAATTTATGTCTTCAGAATGTAAAAAAATAATCTAGGTATTAATATTTTGCTAGGTATATAGTTAGTAAAGCTTTTCTCACATTTGTCTCAACTTATTTGGCAGTTTCATTTGCCGAGCTTGTTAATTTTATATAACCCAATTTATCAATTGCTCATCTTATTTTCAAAGCTGTTTCACTCCTTTTCAGAAAGTTCTTGTGTATGTCTACATCTTAAAGACTTTTCCTACTTTTTCTCAAGTAGTTTACAACTTTTATGTCTTATACTAATACTTTTGATCCATTTAGAATTGATTTTTTTTGTGTGGGGTTAAAAGATAGGAATGGGATTTCATTCTTTTGCCTCCTGATATCCAGTTTACTCAGCAACTCTCTTTACTTCAACTTATGTTTTGGACTTTGTGAGAAAAAAAAAAAGGAGAGTGTAGCTTTGAGGGCTTCTATCTGGTTCAGCTCTTCAGTCCACTGACTTCTTGTCTGGTTTTGGTACTGTGAGTCTCTAGTATACCATGGACTCGGGTATAAGGAGTTCCCCCTCCCCCGGGGGGAGGACTTTATGTGGTGCCTTTTGTGCTAAATTCATATGAATTTTAGGAATTTTCTCTTTATGTGTGTAAAACATGCCATTGGAATTGTGGTGGGGATGGCACCAGTTCTGAGTGAGGATAGCTTTTAGTAAGGAGCCATTTTTACAATATTAATTTTGCTGAACCAGGAGCATGGAACGGCCTTCTGTCTCGTAGGGTCTTCTCTAATGTCTTCCCTCAGTATTTTAACAATTTTATTGAAGGCATCTTTCACTGCCTTTGTATTCAAAAGTATTTTTCCAGTTACATGTCTATTATTTAGTTCTAAAGCATCTAAGATGCCTTTCTTGCCTTAACAGTTGTAAAATTTACACACTCCATAATTAATAGAAAAGTTTGTTTTTTACGCTGTTTTGTGGTTCATCCGTCCCATCTCTGCAGTAACATAGTTCTGTCATTCAAAAAATTTAATTAAATCAAATAGTTTTTGAGTTGCTGTGAATGGGATTATTGTTCTAGGTCTTTCTCAGGATATTTGCTTCTGGTATATTGAAGGCTACTAATCCTTGTATGTTGATTTGCAGCTTCCAACTTTCCTGCAAATATTTTTCAGTTCTCAGAGTTTTATGCTGGAGTCTTTAGGGTCTCCTATGTTCAGGATTGTGTTGTCTGCAAATAAGAACACATGATCAAAAGCGTTTGTATGGAAGTAGCCTAGAATAAAAACTAAGCTTAATTGGAAAGGAATTCCTAATTTGAAGTGCATGTCCACTTGCAGGCAGCAAGCTGGTCAGATGGTCTTAAAGAAAGCTCCTTCAGGAAGAAGAGTCATCTCTCCTTCAGTTTTCTTCCATATTTGAGCTTCTTGTTTCTCTGACGGATAGACAGAGGGTATGATGTGGGCCTGCTACCGGGAAGGTAAGAATGGCTGTTAACGTCCTTGTTAGGCCTTCCACCATTTACAGCCAGCATAGTTTCTCTCAACCCTGTTATTTAAATCTTCTTTCTTTAATGTAGAAATAATAGAGGTCTTATCTATCTGACAGGGGAGCTATAAAAATGACCATGGGGACACCTGGCATTTGTAGAAGGAGGCTCTGTGCCAGTCACTGCTAGATGTTTTACATCAACTATCTTCCAGTCTTCCCAGGACCCCATGACCACTGTTGTACAGAGGGATAAAGCCAGGCTTTGTGACGCAGAGAATTCTCCTGTGGTCACGCAGCTGGAAAACACTGGAGCCAGGATTTAAATTTAGAATGTTTTATTTAGAACACAGGTGTGTGACTGCCATGTGAGACCACGAGGCTGAAATGAGAAGGCATGTAACCTGTGGAGTGCAACTGGCGTTGAGAAGGAGGATGCCTACGTGGTCTGTGTTCGTTAGAGCACAGGTCCTTTAAGGCTGGTCTAGTTGCATGTAATACGTTCTAAGTAGGGGTGAGTCTCAGAAGCTTAAAGCAGTCGTGGTACAAACCAGGCATTGAAGACATTCTCCAAGCTTCCTCTCTGCTGTGGGGTGCCAAAGTCTGCTGTATGTCCTCAGACACAGGACACATATATAGCATGTGGTTCTAGCTACTTATCATGGCTGGAAGTCTTTTTTGTCTAGGTTTTTGTCTCTGTAGACTATTTACCAGAAAATGGTCAAGTAGGAAAGACTGACTTTCTTTAAATATACTTTGGATTTGAAAATGAATTCTTAGAATTCTGGAACTCTACAAGGATGTTAATATTAATTGAGCAAGTGAAGTGGAGAATATGGCAAAGATGGGTAATTTAGTCTACAACTGTGGCTTATAACAGCAGAATAAAGAGTTATGAAACTACCAGGGGCACAAAACAAGCCAAATTACCTCACACATGTGGTGCGTGCTTAATATATATTCGTTGAGAACATGAACAATTGGATAGACAGCTCCCAATGGACAGACCTGGACTCTGCTATGAGACCTTACAAATCTTGCTGTGGTTTAGAAGAATTTATTTAATCTTTGGGGCTTCAATTTTCTCTTTTGCAAATATACAAAGAAGCACCAACCTAAGCATCTTCTGAGGTGAATCATAATAAGCAAACCAATGATGTAACAATTATTTGTAAGTAGAGAATGGTACTAGCTCCTCTTTGAAGGTCTGGTAGAGTTCTGTGCTGAATTCCTTAAGCCCTGGGCTTTTTTTGGTTGTGCAACTTTTTATTACTGCCTCAATTTCTTTAGTAGATACAGGCCTATTTAACTTGTTTACCTGATCTTGATTCAATTTTAGTAGTTGGTATCTATCAAGAAAATTATCCATTTCATTTAGGTTTTCAAATTTTGTGGCATATAGGCCTTTGAAATATGACTGAATGATTCTTTGGATTTCCTCACTGTTTGTTGTTGTGTCTCCCTTTTCATTTCTGATTTGTTTATTTTAATATTCTCCCTTTGCATTTTACTAGTTTGGCTAAAGGTTTGACTATCTTGTTCATTTTCTCAAAGATTTAGTTGATCCCTTAATTTGTTTTCTTTGTTTCTAATTTATTGATTTCAGCCCTGAGTTTGATATTTCCAGCCATCTAGTCCTCTTTAGTGAGTCTGCTTTTTTGTTGTTGTTGTTGTTGTTCTGGAGCTTTCAGGTGTGTTGTTAAGTTGGTAATATGGAATCTCTTTAATTTCTTTATAAAGGCACTTAGTGCTATGAACTTTCCTCTTAGCACTGCTTTCGTTGTGTCCCATAAATTTGGGTATGTTGTGCCTTCAGTTTAATTGGGAATGGTTTACAATTTTGAGTTATTTTTATTTTCTTATATTTGTAACATGCAGCAATATTTATAAATAATTTCCTGAGAACATGGCCCAAAAAATCAACTAAGCAACTCATAGGTGCTCACAGAGACTGAAGTAACAATCATGGAGCCTGTTTGGGTCTATATTAGGTCTTCTGCAAATATGCTGTGTTTGTTTTACTTGCTGTGGGAAAGTGGCAGGGTGATAGCTCTGACACTGTAGCCTGCTCTTGGGACCCTTTTCCTCCTGCTGGGTGTCCTCATCTAGCTCTCATATGAGAGTTTGTGCATCATCTTATTGCATCTTTGTATGTCATGCTCACTTGAAATCTCTGGAAAGCCTGCTTTTTTTCTAAAGGGAACCTAAGGAGCAGTGGATCTGGAGGAGAAAGGAGATGTAGGGGTAGGGAGACTGGGAAGACTGGAGGGAGGGAAGTCTGCCATCAGGATGCATTGTATGAGGGAAGAATGAATATGAATAAAAAAGAAAAAATAATTTCCTGAAAATGTGCCATCCGGGCACATGAAAATTATTTTTTAAAAAAGGAACTTAAACATGGTGGGTGATTTCAGCCTAAAGTGCCACTTGGTTGAGGATGGGCTGGAAGAAGGACATTTGCTCTTTAAAAAGAAGTCTGCCTTCTGTTGCTTTGGCTTTGTCAGGTAAGCCAGGTTCAAACTTGATCCTATATCTATAGAAGATATATTTAGAGATGCTATTGTAATTGACAATAAAGGTCTTGACTAAGAACAGGGTTAGAAATGTCATATTTGACACAAATATGAATTACAGTTGTATCTTACATAACACTTATGAGAGTACCTAAATTCAACCCTCAGCATTTGAAAAAAAAAAAAAAAAAAAGAACCCTGCAATCCCAACCAAAAACAAGATAAAGAGGTGAAATGAATACTGGGCTGAAGAGGTAGCTCAGTGGGTAGGCTGCCAATCCTGGTAACTAGAGTTGGCTTACCTAGATCCACAGACATCCAAATGGTGGAAGGTGAGAAAATGAGAGAATTGATTTTTTTAAAACCACTACATGCCACACAATGGCAGGTATGAATATGTGATCCACATGGGTGCATGTATGCATGGGGCACGCTTGCATGTGCTTTCTCTGTCTGTCTGTCTGTCTGTCTGTCTGTCTGTCTGCCTCTCTCTCCCTCTCTCCCTCTCTCTCTCTCTCTCTCTCTCTCTCATTCACAACATAAAGAAATGTAAAAAATGTTCAAAAACTGTAAAGGAATAATAATGAACTAAAATTGACATTTTTGTTCTTTTAGGGATTAAGAACGGCTATAAAAAGAAAGCTATGTTATTTTTCTATCTAATTACACAAATGCATTATGAATTTTAATTCTTTTCTCTATATAAGTTAGGATATATAGATGAAGCTTATTTTAGTTGTGATTCTGGTCCTTAATCCTGCTGATCTGAGAGAATGACAATTTCTCTCTCTCTCTCTCTCTCTCTCTCTCTCTCTCTCTCTCTCTCTCTATATATATATATATATATATATATATATATATATATCTCCTTAGTTTATTTTTGAAAGTTAATTTTGTGCTTTTCTGTTGTTCATTTTATTTAGAGAAAGAAAAACTTGAAGTTTGGTGGAAGGTATGAGAGGGGTTGGGGAAGGGGAAGAATGTCATCAAAACATACTGTATGAATAACTTAAGAAATAAAAACATTCAAATTGTTTTCCATATGCTCAATCTAATATTCTTGTAAAGTACAACCACTACCACATATACATGGATCTTTTTTTTTTGCCTCACCAGTTTATAGTTTATTTCTAGCTGACAAAAATACAAATATTTAGTTAATTTCTTTTAGTTAGACAATCAATCACCTATTAAAAATTCATTTCACACATATATAAAATAAACCACATACAGAAAGGAGAACGACGAAACAACCAGGAAATATATTAATGTTACATTCATTGTGTTTTTTTTTCTATTTGTATTTGGCAACTTTGAAGAAAACATATATCCTATCTTGGTGAGTCTAAAATTCTGAATGTAAATCAATATCGTATCTCACTGTATGTAGTTATTTTACATATGCATAATAATATAAATGTATATGTAAAAATATTTTTTAAAATCCTGTATTGCGCAAGACAGCTCCACCCGCCACAATGAATGAGCACTCCCAATGTTTAAGTGTCTAGATTGGTAACTCTGCTCTAGTATACCTTTCATACCCATTGGAGACTGTTTCCATTCTTGTGAAGATTAATAATTTATGATTGGATATATATGTTAGGAGTGAGTTACAGTTAGATTCTGCAGTTATTTGTGCCTACCAAACTGGACAATACTGTAAATAATACACATGGATTTCTGTAAATTATCAAAAGCTATTGTATCCATTTAAAAAAAAAGTCATTTTTAAGCTGAGTTTACTTCTGTATCCTTAGCAGGCTCATCCTTATGTAGAAAAGAATGCGAAATATAGTTCCCAGACACTGTGCCTCCCGGTTCTAGCAAATCCTGCAGAGTCTGAGGAACGGTAAAATAAAGACACAGTGATCTTTAGCCAATGTGAAAACAGCTCCAACATCTGTGGGCTTGCTCATGAAGGTCCTGCCCAGTTGATATGGAATAACATCTTCTGACTCTGCCTCCAAATGAGTAGAGTTTGAACTACAACATCTTTCCAAGAGCATTGCTATTTTTCCCCTTTAAACACGCAGGTACTAATTGATGTCAGAGAAGTTATATGTCACATTTGAGTCACCTATGGTTTCATAGGTTAAAGGCTACTGGCAATTGCCGTTCCTCAGAAGGGGTTGGTGCTGGACTCTTAGTCCCCTAAAGGAGGCTCCCACCTTGCTGACTCAAGAAGACTTCAGCTCTTGATTTGGTGGCATTAGATATTGCTCACATGTGTCTGACTTATGGGCCTGCTTTCCTACATGCAGGCAACTGGGCCCTGGCTTTACCTACAGCATCCGCACCCCCTCCCTTCAGTTTCTGTTGAGTCTCCACCTATAAATGTCAATTTCATTTTGTAAAGGCCAGGCAGTTGTCAGTTCTTCCAGGGGATTGTAGGAGAGACAGCTTAGAACACTGCCTTTAGCAATACCAACATTTCACAGCACCTCACCACGGTGCTCTGACTGCAGCCCTTCCGTGCTTCGTTGTTCCAGCCTCATCAACCTGCCATCATCAATACGTCAGCCAGCTCTATATTGCACTGGCACTGGAAACAAACCTGGTTTCAAAGTACTCAACTGTCTGGGCAGATCTACTAAAGGATGTTAACCCCTTATTAGCGGGAACACAGTCTTAAAATGTAACCTCTTGTTGGCTATGTAATGAGCCTGCCCGAAAGTAGTGGTTTTAATAATCTTGTGATGAGAGAAAACTTACCTAACTTTAAATTTTGGTTTAATGTCTAATCCAGGTATTTCTCTTCAATTCTGATGGTGTGGCAGCATCCCAACTAGAAATGAGGTCCCTGAAGACCTTGCCTACCCACCATCAGATCTACTGCTGTATTAAGGTCAATTTACATGAATGGAATATCAGTCTCTTGAAGAAAAGAAGCCTAAAGTCCAGAAGAACTAAACACAGTCACTTTTAACTGCTGACAAAACCACATGGTTAGGATGATGTCCAAATGACAGGAAAGCTGTTTTTTTTTTTTTGTTTGTTTTTTTTTTGTTTTCCTCCACTCAAATCTCTGAATGCAGAAAGCATGAGAGTTCTATGTTTGAAACTTCATGATTAGACCTGGACAGAGAAAGACATAGAAACACAGAACATTCCTTCTGTCTCAAACTCCTTCCTCCCTTTATCACCCCAAGTATTTTGACATTCTTATCTCTGGAGACAATGAAAGTGCCTGATGATGTCTAGGAAATGGAAGGGCAGCCATAGACACTGTGACCTTCATCAATCAAGATGCTGGGTAGACAGTGCAAACACACCCCTCAGACATGAGCATAGTGTTCAACCAAGAGTGATGGAGTACAGCTGAAATATCCTCAGTACCTCATAGAACCCAGGAAAGAAGCAATGCCTTCTGGGTGTTAGATAGGGATACCTCCATCTCTCTCTCTCTCTCTCTCTCTCTCTCTCTCTCTCTCTTTCTCTCTCTCTCTGTCTGTCTATCTATCTATCTGTCTGTCTGTCTATCTATATCTATCTATCTAATCTCTTTAGTAACAGCACTGGCCCATACAGGCAGATAATAGAAAGAAGTATTCAGTATCATCAGTGACTAACTCTTTTTTTTTCTTTTTTAAAATAATATTTTATCAACTTATTCATATTACATCTCAATTGTTATCCCATCCTTTGTATCCTCCCACTCTTCCCTCCCTCCCATTTTCCCCTTATTTCCCTCCCCTATGACTGTGACTGAGGGGGACCTCTTCCCCCTGTATATGCTCATAGGGTATCAAGTCTCTTCTTGGTAGCCTGCTATCCTTCCTCTGAGTGGCCCCAGGTCTCCCCATCCAGGTGACGTGGTCAAATATGGGGCACCAGAGTTCGTGTGAAAGTCAGACCCCACTCTCCACTCAACTGTGGAGAATGTTCTGACCATTGGCTAGATCTGGGTAGGGGTTTGAAGTTTACTGCACGTATAGTCCTTAGCTGGTGCCATAGTCTGAGCAGCTTTAGCACCAGTGACTAACTCTTATCTGCAGCCAGCAGCTCAGCCTGAGGGTATCTATAGGCTGTGGGATAGTACACATATGTCAAGAGACCTCCAACAGTAAGGAGGGCAGTGCTGCAATCCATACAATTATGTGCCAGCAATACCTTCGGGCTCTCCAATGCAGAATATCTCACTGTTCGTCAAATTTTATCCATACTGCCCTACTCCTTCCTTACTGTTATTTAATCAGAAGAGGCCACATGAGTTAAGCTGTCATGTGGAATCTGCACTTGGGTCTTGGGTGGATTTATTACCTCCAGGTGTCAGAGTCAAAGAACTGTGTTCTCTCTAGCTGTCAGCAGCAATATGTCTTGAGGAGGTAGGAAGGTGAGGTACAGAGAAACAGAGCGGTAAGGCAGAGATACAGCCAGGGTCACGCACAACTCAAACTTGGACTCTATCTTCAGGTGTATTTCTTAAATCCCATAATATAAAACGAGACAGATTGATCTGACTGTTGTTATCTGCAGCCAGAAAGAGTTACAAATTCTGATAGATTTGAAGTCAAGTGGGGAATTGTGGAAAAAGTCCCCAGAGAAAGGATGATGACTCTTACATGTAATGGCAAATGGCTCTAGAACCAAGAAAAGGGTAAAGTAGAACAATAAATGTCAAGATTGGGAGCAAAATAATAAGTAGGAGCCTGAGAACGTATGCCCAGGGAAGGGAGCTAGGCTTGGGGAACAACTGGGAATGCGTGGCTGTCACTACGCTCCATCCCGGATGGCCTTGGCAGCTGGAGTGCCGCAGAGTGTGCATTGGTGGAGAGGATCAAGAGGCCAGCAGTAGGAAGGCTTAGGGACAAGGCTGTGTGATGCACCATGAGTATTCAAAAATCACAAATCTGAAATCTCTGGATGCTTTCAGAGCCTCAGTGAGCAACTGAAACTAGAGTCACAGGGTGAGCAAGGCTTTGACTAACCGCAACACAATTACATTTTCAGGAGCCAGTCAGTTCTGTGAGGAGCCCAAGGCACTGTGATACCTCTCTCTCTCTCTCTCTCTCTCTCTCTCTCTCTCTCTCTCTCTCTCTCTCTCTCTCTCTCTCTCTCTCCTCTCTCTCTCTTTGACTCAGCTGTGAGAGCCAACCTACTCATGATACACTACGGCAGCAACATTTACAGAACCGGAGCATTGTGACTGGTGTCTGCACGTGATTAAAAGGTACAATTATATTTTCAGATAGGCTTAGTTAATGCAGATGACATTTTAAATGGCACAATTTCTAGAACTCAAAGGTACTAAGAGTGGGCATAAGCATAACGACATTTTTTTTTATTCCTTGGCAACACTTTTGCTTTCTTTGCGTTGCAAAATTCCCACTTTAATGAACATCTCATTTAATCCTTACATCAGTCCTTCAGGGACAGGAGGATGGAGTGTTCTGTTTTCCTTACTTTGTAGATGGACTGACTCACAGGAAGCATGAATGACTTGGAGGAAGTTGCTTAGCAAGTTCCTGCTAGCATCGCCAGCTGGGAGTCTCTCCAGAACAAAGTGAAGCAGCATCTAACTTGGGTCCTCTATGGACCCCACGTTGACCTGTGGCTTCACTTGATCTCACAACACTGCTTCAAGCTACGCTTTATTTCTCCCTCTTCATGATCAGTGAACTGGGTGAGTGAGGTTGCTCAGTACATGAAATGCTTGCTTCAAGCACAATGACCTCAGATTCATTTCTAGAACACTGATAAAGTTGCCAAGCATGGTGGCATATTCTTGGCGCTCCAATACACGTGGATCATTGGGGCTCGCTGGCCAGGCAGCCTATACTGCTTGGCAAACTCCTGGTCAATAAGAGATCCTGTCTCAGGCTGGAGAGATGGCTCAGAGGTTAAGAGCACTGTCTGTTTTTCCAAAAGTCCTGAGTTCAAGTCCCAGCAACCACATGGTGGCTCATAACCATCTGTGGTGAGATCTGGTGCCCTCTTTTGACCTGCAGGCACACATGTGGGCAGAATGTTGTGTAAATAATAATAAACAAATCTTAAGAGAGAGAGAGAGACAGAGAGAGAGAGGGAGACAGAGACAGAGAAGAGAGAGGGAGAGAGAGAGAGAGAGAGAGAGAGAGAGAGAGAGAGAGAGGGAGGGAGGGAGAGAGAGATCATGTTTCAGTAAATGAAGTGAAAGTAAAGTGAAAGGGGTCCCTGGCATGGTAGAGCATGCCTTTAATCCCAGCACTCCAGAGGCAGAAGCAGGCAGATCTCTGTAAGTTCAAGGCCAGCCTGGTCTACAAAGAGAGTTCCAGGACAGCCCAGGATGCACAGAGAACCCCTGTCTCAAAAAACAAAACAAAACAAAACAAAATGGTGCAGTTTGGCCTCTATACACACATGCTTATGCATGCATATGTGTTAGGGTTCTGCTATAGTCTGCCTACCTGTGATGTCACTGTTTACCTGCCAGGGGGGCGTGGCCCTGCCCCGGGCCATATAAAAGACAGAGCCTCCACATGTTCTCTCTCTACCTCTCTACTTCTTCTCCTCTCTCTATCCTTTCTTTTTTCTTCCTCTCTCTCTACTTTATCTCTCTCTGGGATACTCCTCCCCCTTTGCCTCTCCCCTGATGCTCATTTAATAAACTCTGTATAACAAAACATCTATTGCCTGGTACCTTCTATCATCTGCCTTAATTTTTATACATAACAGTATGCACATGCACAAACACATAGACATGCACTGACATATATATATATATATATATATGCCATGTGTGTGTGTGTATGTGTGTGTGTGTGTGTGTGTGTGTGTGTGTGTGTGTATGTGTGTGTGCTCACAAATACAGTCAGATTCCTGAATATCAGTGAATGGTAATTTATTGTTTCTCATCTATTTAGTGTACACACTTGGATGAGCTGAGATCAGTCTGCACCTTGGATGCTATTCCTGTCTGTCCCCTCGATGGTCTTAGGCTTCTTTTGTTCTGTCATCCTTGAGGGTAATGTTCTACAAGGGATAATGTGGAAGCAGGGATGGATTTGGTGGAGGAGAGCCCAGATGGAGGAAACACCATTGGCTTCAAGTTTGCAGGTAATATAGTTGAGGAAAGAGAGAGCAGGCATGCTTTGTGAACAAATGCAGGAGCTAAGAGGAGGTGGGACCACCTTGGGGTGTTTGGTGACCTTATCCCATGCCTAGATGTAGCCAGAAGGGTGGCTAGTTAGAGTATGTACCCAGGTGTACAAGGCAGAGGGTACAAATGAACCACTCCCACTGGCCCATGCAGGATGGGCTTCAACCCTGAAGCGTGAACTGAGAATACCTTTCACTCAGCATCTATTAAATAAGTGTTGTTCTTTTTCCCTGGCAGAAAACACAAATTTCTCTGCTCAGAGATACAGTGTAATGGAAGGAACAGTTTACACTATCCACCTTTATGATAATAACCTCCACCTTCTGAGGAAATGGGCACAGAGGAAAAAACACACTTTGAGTGCTCAGTGACAATTTGGTTGGTCAGGCTTGCTTCTTCAGTAGAGGCTCTGGCAGGAAGGAAAGGCTCCCTAGAAGGCACTGGAGAATGGGACAAAATGCTTCCATACCTGTGTTATGCAAACCACAGAAAGGGCCCCCACAGGGTCACACCTGACCTTTAGCTGTCTTCCACCACAAGTGTACTTTTTTTCTTCTTCTTCTTCTGCCAATTATGATCCTGAACATGCTGAAAAGAACTCTGGTCACGGACAGTTTGTGAGGAAGCCGAAATGCCTCTGGAATAATACCATGCTCAGGATGGAGCAGAAGGATAAACAAAGCCCCACTTTGTGTTGCAAATCTACAGCTGTGTTAAACGCTGGAGAAATCCCCGCAGTGGCCACCTTACACAGCTCTGATGAAAATGCATTTGCGGTACTCTTAAGGGTCAAGAAATCACATGCTATCCGGCCAGGGAGGTCAAGAGCAACTCCCCAACTGAAGAATAAAACTCATTAAAATGGTCTTTCTGGCAACAGAAGACCATTTCCTACACTTTCCCCAGCTCTGTCTTTTTATTATTTTAGACTAATGTTTCATAGAACTAGAGACACAACGGAAAGAGCACAATGCACATTTGTATTAAGAACAAAAAGCATGGTTAAGACAGGAAGAGAGTGTGTGGTAAATCGTACCAGAAACACAGCAGAGGCAGAAGTCGACTGAATGGAACATTCCTGACCGGCAGGTAACACCTTAAATATTATTTCAGCTAACAAAGTTGATAGCAGACCTGCTGAAGGAAAATGCGCTCCAGGAAGGATGACAACGCCAATCCCCAAATTCCGTTTTCTGCCATACACTGCGGTGAAACCCAGGGGAACATTCTTATTACAGCAAATAGGTGTGAATCCAGAGGAGACATTCAGTTGACAATTTACAAATTTCCCTTCCTATGTGAAAGGAAGGAGACAGCAAACCAGATTGTTTGTTTGTTTGTTTGTTTGTTTTGTTTGTAAATCCCAAGTCTGGTGTTTGGGACCTGTTATTATGGCTGCTTGAGAATACGGATGTAAAGAAAGGCTCATTACTAGCTGGACCCATCTCTTAGAAATAAAGCCAGAAGGAAGTAACTTTAGGCGGACCAGCAATATTACAGAAATCTAAGGTTTAGAAGAGGCACAATTTACTATTGGCCCCCACATAGAAGTATCCTGGATTTGGTTATGGGACTGTTGATGGCAAGTGGGGGAAGGTGGTGGTGTTGGTGGCTAACTGCAGAACTGTCAGGGACAGGACATGCCCTCAGAGGCATCTGCCTTTAGTTTGTGAGGACCCAAGGCATTCTGGTATGGGATTTGTTATTTATATGAGCTTTGATTGACCCTTCAAAAAGCTGAATGAACTCTGACTTTACAGACCCTGACTTATCAAGTGTGGTCCAAGATGTGCCAGAGAGAACAGAAAACAAATGATGATTGGAAAATGATTTAGAGACCATCCCTATGTGAGTCTTTCAACTTACAGCTTTTCAAGTTACAGAGGTGCAAATTCAATAGAAACTAGAATTCAAACTTTGAGCACTGATTTTTTTGTGGTGCTTGATTGACTCTCTCTGTCTGTCTCTGACTCTGACTGTCTGTCTGTCTGTCTCTCTGTCTCTGTCTCTGTCTCTCTTTCGTTACCTCCCTCTCTCCACTGGATGGTGGTGTGAATACAGCTTCTGGAAACCACTGGAGCATGAGGGTAAGTCGTTTATAATCTATAGTGTACTGTGTTGCCAGTAAGTTACGGATTTTAATCAGCAATTCAAAATTTTCAACACTTTGTTTCTTTCTTTGTTACTTTGTTTGTTTCTTTCTTTCATCTAGCTCTCTCTTAACTGTCTATATGTCTTTATCATCTATCTAAGTGTGTGTGTGTGTGTGTGTATGTGTGTGTGTGGTGTGTGTGTGCACATGCATTTGTGTGTGCACATTTCACACATGGGAAGAAGGCAGAGGAGGAAAGCATGGACCCTGTTCTAGCACTCTTACTCTTATTCCTTTGAGATAGAGTCTCTCACTTGAACCATAGCTAGGCTGGAAGCCAGTAAACTTCAGTGATTCTTCTGTCTGTCCTACACAGTACTGGGGCTCCACTGAATGCACAGACATGCTTGGCTTTTTATTTGCTTTCTGGGATCCTGATACTTGCAGAGTGAGCACTCTTACCCACTCAGTGATCTCTCCCATATCCTCAATCTTTTATTATAAAACAAAACAGGTTTTGCATTAGAAAACTTAGCTCAATGGGAGGGTCTTTAAGTGTTTTGGGATAACTATGTTGTTAAGATTGTTAGATATTAGAACATTTTAATTTAAAAATGTACTTAAATAGCAAATTACTTTTTGCCATTTGCTAAGTAACAACGAGTTTGCCTACCAAAGCTGGTCGTTCTGGGGAGGAACAGAGGAATGGGGGCTGCTGCTTTACAGTGTGCTGATTTCTGTGGTGTGAACAGTTTTCATTATGGTTAATATCAGCTACCAGTAATTATTAGGTTCACAATTTTCTTAATGTTTAGAAATCACTCTACAGGCAAATACTAGCTTGAGTGTGTGAGTGTGTGTGTCCATTTGGAAATATCATGGCATTTATTTACAAATGTAAAAGTTAACAAGGACAAATAATCACAGACTTTTAAATAAACAAGTATTTGTTATGAATCTCCTTGCAGATAAAGAAATGGAAAAAGGCTGATCCTAGAGGTATATATTTAAGCTCTCTGATACCTGTAATGTGAGCTGGTGACCATACCGGGATCCAGGCTTCACTTTTGTCTTTAACACTTGGTAATACAAGAGTTGCCAGTGTTTTCATATACGTTGTCTATTGTAGATTTACTACAAAGTGTGTATATTGTTTCCATTCATGAATAAGCATTTTTATATATTCACATATTTACAAAAAAAAGATTGTTAGGTATGTTATTTGCATTTTCAACTTATATTATTTTCAACTCATGGCTGAGTTCACCAAGACATAGCCCATTTTAAGTTCAGGGACATTGGTTTACTCAACTTGAATATTGTTGCTTTGAAGCAAAGTTGATTACAGACCAAAAGTGAATTGAATTTAAATTATACACACTTGTGTACTTAGGGATGAAAGAGGAATCTGGAGGTTGAGATTCTCATTCTTTGATATTTCTAGTCCATTTATTTTCTATATTAGCTTCCTTGCTAATAAAGACAAGTTACTGTCAGTTAGAGTAAACATGCACTGTTCTGAGTCCTGAAGAGTTCTGTCTCATGTGAAATATAACAATTAAGAATTCCCCCTGTGGAAGGGAGAGTTGATTTTCTTTAGGATGTTGCCCTTAGTAGGTTGCAGTGAATGTCTCCACACCCATGTGCAAAGGCCAACAATATATGTGTGTGTGTGTATATATATATATATATATATATATATATTTGTGTGTATACAATATATAACATGATTATATATTTTATATATTATATCTATATCACATGATGATGATTTGAGAGGGTCTAGAGGAGAGAGAGGAAGAGTTGCAGTGAATATGATTAAGAGATAAAATTATCAAAGGACATATTTTTTAAAATGTAAGAACAAAATCCACATTTTGGACTGTCATGGGGAAGAAGGGCAACAGTGTGTGTCAGCCCAGGAGGGTGAAGAGAGGGCAGTAGGGATGAAGAAGTCAAATATGAGTAAATGCGTACGTGTGAAAAATGCTAAAACCAAAGGTATTTGTTCAGTTACCTGTCTGCTGCTGTGATAAAAAACACCCTGACCCAAATCAGTGAGTGCTTGGTTTGTTTATCAAGTGCCCCAATGAACAGTGTTCCCTTTAGCTTTGCCGCGGTTCTGTGGTGTTTGGAACACTACATCTTTGATACACGATAATTGATCTGGACTGTCAACTTGATTAAACAGCAGACAGTCAGAAGCGATTAGTAAGTCACACATCCGGGTGGGTCTATGAGGCCATTTTCCAGGGAGATTGGTGTAAGGCTGGGAGAATGCACCCTGAATGGGACCAGCAATGTTCCATGCGGAGCCTAGGTACAATCAAAAAGGGAGAAAGGGGGAAAAAAAGCAAACCAGGATGGGTGCTCTCTGTTGCTTTCTGTCCACCACAGGGTGAAGAAGTTCTTGGGCTACATGCTTCCAGCATCATGGTGTTCTAAAATGCACAGGACCAAGCAACCATGGGATGTACTCTCGGATCACATTAACGGAATGATCTTCCCTCATTATGTTGTTGTATCAGGTATTTTGTTTAAATGCATAGTGGATGCATGCAACTAGCCACCTCAAATCTTACTGCTAGTTAGTGGCAGGATAGCAATTAGTTCCACACTGCCACGTTTGTATCTCTTTCTATTATACCATCACAAGCCTGGTGTTCCTGTGAAGGTTAAATTTTCTCATGATGCCAACTAAACACTCAGCTCAGTCTCCCACTCTCTTCAAGACAAATGCTCATTTAGCGTGAGGTTGTTGTTTCCTCTCTGGTCTTGGTCTGTCTTGGATGATCATTTAATTCTGTCTGTCTCCCTCCCCGTGAGTACATATGGGTTAATTTTATTTTGCTGTCCCCTCCCTGTGAGTGAGTTTTGGGCTGCCTGGCAGAGATGGCAGGAGATGTTTTCATGGACAATCAAGGACAGAGATGCTCTGGCTGTCAGCCTCGGGCAGGGACACAGACTTGTCTCCTACCAGCGGAGCAATGATGCATTTCCCCCAAATGTTCCAAGAATGGACTGGAATGTGACTAGACAAGGTCCGTGAGGCCCCATGAATGGTTTCGCATGGCACCAGCCAGAAAACAAACACAACAGTAATTCTTGGATTAGCGTGAAAATACTTCCAATGGGGTCTCAAAGATAGTCTTTTGTCTCTTTTATAAAAGGGAAGAGATGAGGTGTGACAATTGGCCTATTGCTTGGTATTTGTTTGCCAGGCGGAGGTCATCTATGAAGGGCGCTAGACACCAACAGAGAGGAAAAAGATTCTACCACTGGGTAAATAACATTTCAGGAGAGGCAAAGTTGTGTCTAAAGAAGACAATTCAAGTTAAAATAGAAAAGTAGTAAATTCATATTGAAAATCTGTGCTCTTTTTTTTCTTAGTGCTACCATTAGTGGTTCCTCTGCTACCATACTTGGAGCTTAGATAGCATGCATAACTGGCTCTTTTCTTTGCTCACAGAAAATAAAAGGTAGAAAGGGGGAGGGGATAGCTTCTCTGAATGTCTGACTAAATCTTCGAGAACTTCAACTGAATGGTGAAACTTCTTGATCTTAACTGAGTATTGGGTATGAGCAAAGAGAAGTAATTTGTGTAAATAAATATCTGAACTCAAAATCCAGTGTCTGTTCTTGGCTTTGTGGTGCTTCCTAGAGAGTTCAATTATACTGTGTCCTCTCTCCATCTTGTACTGATTTCATTATGGTCTTGCATGGATGTAAACTGATATAAACCTATCATTCCATGGATGGGAAGCATGTGGCTCTGATAGCTAAAGAGTGGCTTTGGACTTCAGAGGACCCAAGTAGATGTCAACTAGTAACAACAAAAATCAAGACCAACACTGAAAAGTATGTTGTTTTCTAATCATTCTCACAGCACCCTCTTGGTATTTCACATCTGTGTGTTTTCACAAGCTTGTAATTATGAAAACACTGCCATACAGAGTCATCTGGCCACAAAAGGTCTTTAATTATAGACATTGTATAAAACTGTAAAGAGAATATTATATATTTGGAACCATATCAAGAAAATGGCTGAAGAGAGAGATATTCTGTGCAACTTATAAAGCAAGTTATGCCTTAACTCCATGTCATGTATTCTAGCACGCTTTCTCTGTGTGATCTTCTATCATCACTTTGAATCTGGCTTAGTTTTCTCCACTATAAAACGATAAAAATGCTTTTGGCAAACTATGTTGTGTTTTAAAGGGTAAAAATGTTAATCAGATTTGACGTTTATGATTTTTAAAGATGATCACTTTTATATTTAGAAGCATAAAATAGACCCTTTCTTTCTTAATGTGTAGGGTAGTGTAAACTTAATACTGGCTCAAACGATGGACTGCTACACTGCCAGAAGGCACGTTTCATTGAAGCTTAGTATGCTTACCCACAGCTTATGAAGCAAGAAAATAATTCTTTCTTTTAAAAAGTTTCAAAAATTATATTTTACTTCATACATGTCATACGAGGACATATGTGTGTGTGAGAGAGGGGGAAGTGTATACTCATACTATGGCATGCATGTGGATATCAGGGGATAGCTTTAGAGGGTTGGTTCTTTCCTTCTATCATGTGAGTTCCCAGGATTGAACTCAGGTCATCTGGATTGGCAGCAAACACTTTCACCTGGTCAGCCGTCTCTCCAGATCCCATTTGTTTTCTTGTCTTTGTTTTTGGCTGCTGGAATTATGTAAGAGTGTTTACATGTAAGATAGAGACCTCTTCTGCAGTTGTTACACTGTGACCTCTGATAGGACATCTTGTGTCTTTAGGTTTGGGCTCTTCTAAATTCTTCAGAGAAATGGTGGAATAGAAACATCGCCAAACACCGAAAGCAGGTGTTTGGGATTGCTGGCTGCACTCATGAATTACAGGCTTCTTACTCCTGTTCACGAGGAAGAAAAGAATTGGCCTGGAAGAGCTCACAACTGAATACAGCACTCTTTGAATCCCAAAGAGGAATGCTTGTGCACCCACTTAAACAACATAGCCCAGATGTAGGGGCATGGTAATACCGGGATTACCATGCTACTGGGGACAGAATAGAGGATGGAAATGGGGAGGGGGAGGGTGGATCCTGGGCAGCCTCAACAGATAACAGAAAACAAATGCTCCTTCTCACCGGAGGACAAGCCCTCCACTCCCAGGCTTCCTGGTTGTTTTTGGTGATGTTGGAGATAAACTTTTGTTGCTGCTCCTGAGAAGCCGTGTGGCTACTATCAGTGGATCGTTGGACTGAGTCTCCAGCAGCAGCCCTGGCTCTCACAGGTGGCTGAGAAGCTGAGTGACCCTGGCTACTCCCCTATTCTATTTCTTATTTTGGCTTTATTTAGTTCTGCTACGTAATGAGGTGGTATTTAGATACAGTGGAAAAACTATGCATAATCATTTTAAGTAACAGATTCACAAACTCACTTAGGTACAATATGCACATATGTATTTGTGTATGTGTATTCATATGTGTCTATGTGTATATGCTCATGAGGGCATCTATGTGTTTGTATGTGTATGTTTACATGTATATGTGTGTTTGTATGGGTACATGTGCAGATATGTCTCTGAGTATGTATATAGTGGGTATAATCTTATGTGTGTATATTTAGCAAATTCTCAGGAACTATCTCTTAGCGTGTGTCAAGTATTATAGGCAATTGTCACCATGCTGTGGGTTAGAACTTCAGAACTGATTCATGCAGCTTTTCTTTGTTTAAATTAGTTTAGGAATAAAGACATCTCAAGGTACCTTCTGGTTCTAAATACTGTAATTATTTTCTTTTCTATCCATACCTACAGTGTACAGCTTAATTATGACTAGAAGGTTGCTACTCAAAATAACAGGAAATTAAAAAGCACCAGGATGAATCTTTTTCACCTCAAGCATGGGAAGGCAGGAGGGATGTGTCTCTAGGAACTGAATGGATGGATACTGAACACTGAATTCTTGGCCATTATGAGTGATGCTCAGATTGGCACAGCAGAGGTGAGCACAGTGACTGTGATATGGTAGGACTGCCAATTCTTTTAATTACTGTGAAATAAAAGACGAAGACGTACCCTCATAGGAGACCATTTTGAAAGTGTAAAAATGGGGGGGCATTGATGGCTGTGCTTCATATCCTACTTCAGTTTCCCCCTGAGGTAGGAAGAAAGACCAGATAACCTCTGCAAGTTCCACTTTAGCCCCTCTATTCTACAAAACACTGGCCCTGAAGGAAAGTGTCACACATGGTCAGTGTGTCCTGTCACACATTGAGTGATGTTGCCCCTCTGCCCCAGTGAAACATCTTAATGATAAAGGCTGTCTTGGGGGAAGGATTGTGACTTCTCTTTTAGAGGAAGATGAAATCTATTAAGACAGCGAGGACAGAAAACAAAGCTGTGTCCCTGGAAAGACTTCTAAAGCGGAGTGCAGTTAGCCCCCCCCTCTCCCCACCTTTGTTGGGAGAGAGCACCCTTCTGCTGCCTGCCTTCTTTCTGCATTGCTATGCTTGTTGGTGTATAAAATTGCTGCTTGGTGTGTATAATTTATAAGCTCTAAAAAATGATAAATCGTCTCAAGTAAGAAGAGTGATTTGTGTTTGAGTCCTCAGGGTACTTTTGTAGAGGAATTAATTTCTTGGGGGAAATTGTCTGTAAGTTTCTGTGGAATATTAGTTAACTAGTTCATAGCTGGGCTTTATTTTATGTGGTGTGCTTAAATGTCCAGTTGCTGGTTTGAATAGACTTTACCTGGGTGAATGGCATGTAGCAAATTTTGATGACTTGGGGAGCTTAGGGGAAAGAGAAAGCCTAGTTCATGCATTTTTCTTAATTTTTTCAAAGCAATTTTTGGGGGCTCTCTCTAGCTTGCTTGCTCATGTGTTACTGTTCTCGGGAAGGAATGACTTTGCCAGACAGGGGTATGTGGCTATATCTCAGATACATTTGGCTGTTTTCCCCGAAATCTAGTGCATAGAAGTCATTGATACTGATATAAATTCTCGAAAGGCACAGAAAATTCTGACACCAGAAACAATTTCCAGCCTTAAAGTGATCATAGCATTGAGGGTGATAAACTCTTATGTGGCCTGTGGGCTCCAGAGACCAGAATTCCAAAACCATTTTCTAAGGACTTTCAACAAAGTTCTACCAATTCTGTTCAGATTTGCATTCTAATCCCCAAGAATAGCCGATGAGGAAGAGGAGGAAGAAGGTAGAATTAGACTAATAGAGACACTACAGGTTTATTTACTTATTAAAAGAATGAGTACATGAAAACTCTGAATTTCTTGATATGTGTGTTTAAAACAGAGTTCCCGCAGAAGGCAGGAAACTAGGAAGGGGTCAGTGGGGGGACTTAAAGGGGGATGGAACAAGGCTGATAAGGATGGAGAAAGGCTAATAATGGAACAGGAAAGGATGAATGAGGCGGGATGGGGTGGGGGAACATGAGAGAAAAGGGAGTATGGGGGGCATAACCGATGTTAAAGGCCTTTGAAAATGACATGTGAAAAGCTATTACTGTAAAAGCTTCTGAAACACACACACACACACACACACACACACACACACACACACACACACGAGGTTTAGATGGAGTTACCCAAGAGGACAATACCTCCACCAGACACCATTAGCTATCAAATAATATTCCCAGTGTCAGATATTAGCTACTCCTTTTCAAGTTGTTGGTCAGTGGGGTCCCCTAGATAAGCACCAAAACATTACAGTTCATTGTCACTGTCACTGCTTTTGGTTACACTGCTTTTGGATGATAGGACTGCCTTGTTGGAAAACACCACAGACTTGACTCATTGGACATTGAGAAATTAAAGTGGTACTGACTTGAAAAGTTTGTTTCTACTCTTAGCTTTCATATTGCTTCCAGGACCTAAGTGTGCTATCAAGGGAGCAAAGTGATTGTTACTATTACCTAACTGTGTGACCCTGCGAGCTACAATTGTACAGAAGCACTGGTACAATAGTGGCAGAAATGTTATAGGATTAACCAACCAGTTTCTGATTGCATTAAAAACCTACTCCACAAGATGGATCCCATGGTACTGTTCTGTTTTGCCCATGGTATTGTTAACTGAGCCACAACCTGTGGCTGTCTAGGTTGCAGGTCATAGAGGAGAACCTTTCTATTAAATGAGGTATAGGAATAAACTGCACCCACCCAAGTTTTTACCCTTAATACTCATAGATTAGGGCTTCTTTCAGTATTCCTCAGAGAAGTTTCTTGTTTCTCTCTTTCTAGCAGTAATAGTAGTAGTAGTAGTAGTAGTAGTAGTAGTAGTAGTAGTAGTAGATGTGACTAGTCAACATTTGGAAACTAAGAGACTAAGAGACTGTGGAATGCTTAATACTAAATGTTACATCCATATCACACCCTCTTCCCCCAAGGTTTAAAGGTGATCAAAGAAGAGAGGGCAGAAAGAGTGTACAGGCCAGAGGGTAGTAGATCAATCACCCTTGTACACACAAACTCACAATAGCTGATATTGCAAACCCAAGTCTTGTGCAAGATCAAGGAAAAAAAAATCCCAGCACAGGTGGGGAAGGGGTTAATGAAGTCCTACCCCTAGCTGAAGAGCTGTTGATAACTGGTGGCTATTAAGAGAGGGAAAGATACTTTTCTCCAGGGAGATGGACTCTGAGAGGCTAGCCATACTTCAGCAGATGCTCCCACCCCCCTGTACATGCAGACAATACTGAATGGATTCAGTGGTTGCTGAATCCAGAAATAAGGAAAAAGCACATGACGCTGAGAGGGAAAAGTGTCAGTGGCCGGTAGGAGAGGAACTGGAGGAAGGAAATAAGAATAAATTAGACCCAAGTGCATTATATGTATTTATGAATATTAAATAAAATACTTAAATGCTTAATACAAATTATCATATTTTTATTACAATCATCTGTATTTTCACAGTTCTTAGAATCCATCTTAAATTTTAGAGAAAAAGAAATATTTCTAAATGAAGAAACAAGTGAAAGGACATTAATTATTTTTGGTGTGACTAACGCAGGCATTTTGAATCTATTCCTCCACAAATGATCTCCAAGTCCAAATGGTTTGGCCCAGCTTGCACTGAATGCATACAAGTACAAAGACAGATCTATAGTTGAGCGACAGTTGTTTAACAGTGGGAGTGAGGCCTTAGACTCATAGATTACATTATTTGTTGCTTTGCTGTACTTTTCCCTAAATATTAGTATATAGGGCTGGAAAAATGGCTCAGTTGTTAAAAGTACCTGTTACTGTTGTAGAGCACCTAGATGTGATTCTCACCCCCCACATGGCAGCTCACAACTGTCTGAAACTCCAGTTCCAGGGGACACAGCAACTTCTTCTGGCTTCCTCAGACACCAGACATGCATATGGTGTACATGTATACACGGCGGCAAAGCATCCTTACACATAAAATGAAATAAATGTAAAATTTTATTCGGTAATAATGATAATAAAACATTAGTACGTGATTATGAAATAGAAATAAGACCGCTTCGAACTCCTGAGGCTTGAACTCAAGACTCCCATCACCACTTGATCTCAACTTAGGTTTTAGAAACATTTGTTTGGATCTACTTTTAATTATGTGTATGAGTGTGTGTCTGTCTGTATGAATATGTGCCTATGGCTACAAGTGTGAGCAGATGCCAGAAGAGGGCATTGACATCATAGCCTCACAAGCTGGTTTTACAGGTAATTGTGAGGTGCCTGACATGAGTGCTGAGAACAGAACTCGGGTCCACTAATAGGGCAGCATGCTTTCCTCATGGCTGAACCATCGCTCCAGCCCTCACGCTTCACTGACTTCCTTGTTGGAGTCTGTTCTCCATGCTTTTGAATCTTAACTTGTACATACAAAAATAGCCACAAATGCAGTTTTGTCCTCCCAACTCCTGGCCCCACTGGTCCACTACCATTAAACGAATCAAACAAAAATATTATTTCCCCCTGTCTCTCCTTCTCTCCACTTCCTTCTTCCTAGCTTTACTCCGTTCCATTATCTCTCCTTCCATCATTTCATTCTTTCTTCTCTTTTGTTCCTTCCAAAATCAATTCAAAATATTTATCAATTTTGGGTCATTAGTACAGACTTTTGAGTTCTCTCTATATTTAAAATTTATAAAGGGAACACAGAAAAGGTGTGGAGATTCCAAGGTCCAAATATGAAAACAACAAAACTTATTTTTTAACATAGGACATCCCAGTTTTATCAGATAGCCTATCTAACACATTTTTGAAAACTTTTCTCAGTTGGCAGAATAATACTTACTGAATTTCTCTTGAAAGGTAGTTTAGGATCAAAGGAGATAATAAGCACCAAACAAACAAACAAACAGCAACAGTAACCTGAAAAAACGTAAAGAAATGTCAGGTATTATTGTCACCAATTTTGAAAAACTCCAGCAAATTTTTAAGTGTTAATGCCATATGTATGTCGTGAAGCTCTTGCCTGCAGTGAGTGTAAACAAATGAAACCTGTGTTCCTGCATTAACTGCCCAGTTAAGGGACTTAGCTAGAACAGTGGTTAGAAATTAGAGGCAGGACAAAGTTACTACCAGAATTCACAGAGAAGCTATTAAAAGTGGAATGTGGGTTTTAATATTCCTAAGGCCATGACAGAAATGAATATATGAAACTTTGTGTGCTTTATCACTTATGACCCAAAAAATAGAGAATCCCGGTGGCATCAGAAGTCCTAAATGATTTGTGTGGCAAAGGAGGTAACACATTTCACTATTTTGGTAATTTCAATACAAATTGGAGATGGTGGCACATAAACAAAATACTCCATGATTTGCTAAGGCCTTTCTTATCTATGTGTTTGTTTGCTTATTGTAAGTATCTTTGTATTATGTACAAGTGTACACAGGTGGTGCAGGTGTGCAGATGGAAACCACCGGTGGTGCAGGTGTGCAGATGGGAGCCACAGGCTCATGCCAGACGTCTTCCACAGTTGGTCTTGCTGCCTTATCTTTTTGAGACAATCAATGAACCTCTAGCTCACCAATTTGGCTAGATCAATTGAGTGGCAAGCTGTTCTTTCTGCCTCCCCAGTGCAGTGGTTATAGTCATGCTACAAGTCACTTTTACCTGGGACCTAGGGATCTGAACTTAGGGTCTTGTGGTTGCACAGCAAACATTTTACCAATTGAGCCGTCTTTTAAGCCTTATTAAAGTCTTCCTTGACTAGAGGTTAATAAGTTTGAATTGATGTTTGTGGTTGATAAGTTAGCTTAATATCCAAATTGCTGTAACTGGTGGGAGAATGGCAGTCTTGGGATATGTCTGAGCATGTACAGAGTGGACTCCGCTGATTTTCTATGGCTCATCATGGAGCTCGTGGGATCTTCAAGATCACAATTATGAGAGGCAGAGAGATGCTAATCAAAAGTAATCAGTTGAATTCTGCCTAAAAATGGGCAAGCTTGGATGTAGGCAGAGTCGACAGCCAAACTCTGCCAAGGTAGGGTAAGCAAGTCCTCAATAGTTCCTGCCTTACAAATATGTCTGTCAGATATATTGGGCCAGAAGGCTGAAGATGATGCTTTATGTTATAGAGAGTTTTGGGTGACTGTGCAGGCAGGAAACTGTCTCTTTCATCCTCTCATTTCGGAAGCTGCTAACCTGCACTCCCTGTCTACTCAGGTAATTAATTTTATTCCTTCTCAAGTCTCTGATGGGGATTAAAGACCAGATAATTTAGTTTTACAATTAAAATTAGTAGTTTAGGGGTTCAGATGTTTTTAGGTGAAGATGGATGTTTTAAGTTGATAATTATGAGATATGATTGATAATGATTTACATTCAGAATTTTAGATGCACCAAGATAGGAAATATGTTTTCTTTAAGGCTGCCAAATACAAATAGTCAAAACACTATGAATGTGACATATATAGTTCCTGATTGTTTCATGGTTTTTCTTGCTGTAGGTAGTTTATTGTATATATGTATAATAATAAAAACGTATTTGTAAAAATATTTAATAAAAAAATTTTTTAAAGAGTCAGTTGACATTGGCTAATGGCTGATGGGTGGTAGCCAGTTATTGAGGGGTATAATGGGGTTGATAAATAAGCACTGTGGTAGTGTGGGGGGAATAGTGAGGAAACTCTCTGTGCTTCATTCTACCCTAGTGGTTTGAGCCAAGGCTTCAGATATAACCAGTGATTCACCTATTGCCTTAGAAATATTGCAGTTATGTGTTTGCTATGTATGCATAAAGAGGTATAGAGATTCTTTTCTTTTTCCCTGAACTTTTCCACAAGGCTCCCTATGCATCACCCAGCTGTGAGTCTCAGCATGCGGTTTGAGGTGCTGCTGGGTGGAGCCTCTCAGAGGACAATTCTGCTTGACTCCTGTCTGCAAGCATAACAGAGTATCATTAGTAGTGCCAGGGGTTGGTTCTCTCCTATGGGGCGTGTCTTGGGTTGGGCCAGGCATTGGTTGGACTTTCTCTCGATCTCTGCTATGTCTGCTCTATCTTTATCCCTGTACATCTTGTAGGCAGGGTGAATTTTGAGTTGAGGTTTGTGTGGGTGGGTTGGTGATCCCCTCCCTTTCCTAGGAGTCTCGTCTAGTTAGAGGGTGTCCTCTGTCTTCCAGGCCACAGGGGAAGAGGACACACTCAGTCTTGATACAACTTGATGAGCTGGGGTGTATGGGAAGGGGGGCTCCTTTCTTCTGAGGAATAGGGGAGGAGGATGTGGGAGAGGGAAGGAGGGTGGGACTGGGGGGGGGGTGAGGAAGGAAGGGACTATGACCAGGATGTAAAGTGAACAAATAAATCTTTAAAAAGAGGGAAAGAGGAATGAATACACAGTGTTTAGTAGCACTTTTGTTTGATCCCACAATCAGCTCCTATAGGTTACAATAAATTTCTCACCCCCTATAGCCCTCTGCTTCCTATCTGTGCAACAAGAGTAGTCATTTCTACCTCCTTGTGCTGTAAGACTGAGATGCTATGAGCAGTGCACAGCGCACAGGAGTGGGGGAAAGTCTTCAATGATTATTAGCTATTGTTTCTGGAGGGTCAGAAAAACTGAACGAATCTGATACTGTTATATGTCTCCTTTCTCTATCTCCCCATCTGTGTTTAGATGTTTCAGAAAATTCTTAGAAATGAAGTATTGGGAGGCATTGTAAGGATAGCTATTCAAAGTACACTCCACAGGACAGGGGCCTAGGCAGTGGGGTCACCAGGGCCTCATTCTAACTGCAACAGTTCAGACATATGGAGCCAGAGCTACTGGATCTGTGTCCTAATAAGTGCCAGGGATTGCTGTGCATAGTAAATTGTATGAGGCATTATCATCAGAATAATGCTAAAATTAGAGGCATTAAAAAGAAAGAAGTAGAAAATGAAAAGAAGGCAAGAAGGAAGAAAAGAAGAAAAATGAAAGGATGGAAAAGAGGAAAGAGAGAAAGGAAGGAAGAGGGAGATGCACACACACATACAGACACAGACAGACAGACAGACACACACACACACACACACACACACAGAGAGAGAGAGAGAGAGAGAGAGAGAGAGAGAGAGAGAAAGACAGAAGAGACAGAGACAGAGAGAGACAGAGAGAGACAGAGAGAGTCAGAAGAGACAGACAGAGACAGAGACAGAGACAGAAGAGACAGAGAGAGATAGAAGAGAGAGAGAGATAGAAGAGAGAGAGAGAGAGAGAGAGAGAGAGAGAGAGAGAGGGAGAATGGGAAAGAGAACAAGAGAGGCCCTTCCTGTTGGGGAGTTAACTAAGTATAGTCATACTGTGCCAAACATAAGAATAAAATTCCAGGGTAAAATAAGCTGCCATTTATGCGCAATCAGAGCTCAGTAGTT
The DNA here is from genome assembly GCF_964271855.1 of Acomys minous. NCBI lineage: Eukaryota > Metazoa > Chordata > Mammalia > Rodentia > Muridae > Acomys > Acomys minous. The sequence continues at coordinate 55,089,953 of NC_140486.1, forward strand.
GTCTCTGATGAGATCTGATCCAGCTATCGAGAATGCTTTGAGACATAAAGACCACATGAAGTGGGAAGGAGGCTTGAGAAGCAGTTGCCTGTTGGCCATGCCCTTTAGAGATGAATATTAAGGACTACACAGGGTATGGCCTGATGTACTCGTGTCTGTGTGGGCCTGGTAATGACCACAGATCTTCCTGCAGAGGAGCCAGGGGTGAAAAGAAAGTCAAAGCAGTCAGGGTGTCAGATGGTCTATCCTTGACTGGAGGGAATTTTGTTGCGAAGTTCTTTTTTTTTTTTTTTTTTTTTTTTTTTTTTTTCCTAACATTTGGGAGAAAACTAGTATTCCAGCTTTTTTTTTTTGATTTTTTTTCCTTTATTAATTTATTCTTGTTACATCTCAATGGTTATCCCATCCCTTGTATCCTCCCATTCTTCCCTCCCTCCCATTTCCCCCTTATTCCCCTTCCCTATGACTGTTCCTGAGGGGGATTACCTCCCCCTGTAAATGTTCATAGGGTATCAAGTCTCTTCTTGGTAACCTGCTGTCCTTCCTCTGAGTGCCACCAGGTCTCCCCCTCCAGGGGACATGGTCAAAGGTGAGGCACCAGAGTATGTGAGAAAATAATATCCCGAAGTTCTTTAGAGTAAATAAAAAGATGGAGAGAAAGGTGCTTGGTTGTCAGTTCTGTTGAATAGTGTCTAGGCTTGCTCTCCAGGGGCGGGTACTCACAGCCATACTAAGTGTGGGTCGCAACAAAGGCTGGGCCACTACAGAATCCTGAGTGAGTTCAGCTTACTTAGGATTTCAGAACCTTGACTGTTGACTCACTCATTACATCAGCACATTGCCATTTTGTGTATCATTTCAGTGCGCTGCAACAGAGACCTGCTGAGTGCTGAGGGTGAGCAGAGGTGATGAGGGCACACAGCATGATCTAGCACATGGTGCTGATCACTCGGGCAAGGTGACGGCTGCTGGGTGGTTGCCTGTACTAGTTTCTCCATTTAGAGTGGAAGTTTTTCAGGAGTTGAAGTTAAAAGAAAGTGCTCGTTTTTATTCTCACTGTTAATTCACTTAGAGCTCTAATCATCTCCAAAGCTCTGTGGCAGATCTCTCTGACTCACTTCTCTCCCAGACTCAGTTGTTTCCATATGAAAATCTCTTTCTTGCTTCCTCCTTCTAACAAATTTTAATATCGCTTGCATTTTAATATCTGATCCTAATCCCCTGTGCCTCCACCTTGGTCTCTTTTTATAATGAAAAGTTTCATTGTCTTGATTCCCAATGTTACATTGCTTTGAGTATCAGAGTGAGACCCTGGGCAGCTGGCAACTCTATTTTCTCCCTTCAGATAAGAATCTGGCAGCCCTGAGGTGGCACACCCTGTCTGCTACCCAGGGACCTCACCGAAGGGACTCTAGCGTTGATAATATGGAGCAATATAGATCCCAATAATTGCTTGGCTGGATGGAAAGGTCAAAGACAGCTAGAGCTCTCCTGGTGATACTGCAAAGTCATTTTATCTCCTCTAGTACTGTGCTGTGGAGGTACGTCTTACTAACCGCTCTGGGCTTTGAATGTCTTTACAAAGCCTCCAAGAGCAGGACACAGCTTTCAAATTACTTACTAATGTTGGGGTAAGTGCCCATATATCACTTGAGTTTATAAGTGCAGGATGAGAATGGGCCTTTGAATTCCATTTTTTCTGACCCACCAGTGAGCTTTGATTTCTCTTTTGTTTTGAGTGTTTTTTTTGGGGGGGGGGGGAGCGGAGCAGGGCAGGGCAGGGCGGGTCTTTGTTACATGGATGATGCATCCTACAGCTCTTTACCCCCTTTCCAGGTCCAATTTCTTCTCTTCTTGAAACGCAGCATAGCTGGAACTCCTGTTCTCTGTCTCAAGTAAGTTCAGCCCTAGTTATGTTGTCAAAGTCAGTGCCAGGGGCGCTCCATGTCCTGCCTGTCGAGTTCTAGATCCCACCCACATTGTGCTTTTTCCTGGCTGTTTCTGCTCGGATCTCCGTCCAAGGATGATTCTTCCATAGTCTCACTGAGTTGTAGTTTGGAATCTATACTGAATTTTGGGAAGAAGAGCCTGTGCTCTAAACTTATCATCAAATACTAGCCTCAGTTCTTACAAAGCCTCAGTACTTACCTGTATGGTAGCACTCTTTCTGTTCTTGCTTCTCCTCTGTTTCATCCTCATCTTAACATCCCTCTTGCCCCCTACAACTCTCTCAAGCACAGAATTCCAGTGCTCCTCTGTTCCTGGCTCCTACTGTAGTCACAGTCTTTCCTTGTACAACCAAACACTGCGTGGCTTCTTACATGCCAGCCACTTGCAGAGCAAGTAGGGATGTCTTTTTCAGCTACTTGTTCATATGTAAAGAGTTCTCCTATTTCACTCTACCGGTAAGTTCTTCTAAGAACTGGGTCAGAGATCTCTTCTCTGCCCTCACCACATCATAGACTATAGCTAAATATAATATAGGAGTTGACTCGCTCATCCTTTTTGACTGAGTAGATAGGCAAGAAAGGAGAGTACGTATAAACATGAATGTGGGAAGGAGGTGGAAAAATAAACATGATCTCACAGCCTCACCTATTGCTTAGCTGTGTCCAGAAATATGGTCCCCCAGGAGGACCTGCCTGATAGTGTCTGTGGTGCTTGAATGACAGCTAAGAACCAGGGGCCTAATTGTTTCTCCTCCCTGCCCCAAATTTCTTCTCATATTATATTTCTCTTCTTGGATTCTTTCCCTTTTCCCATTTAATCATTTTATTTTTCATCTCTTTTACTGATTCTTACTGTTTTGACTAATTTGGCCTCACAGCTCGGCAAGCATATCATTCTCTGGGAGGCAAGTAAGACTCTAGAACCAGATTTTTTTTTCTCATGACATTTCCCCAAGCTGGGAACTAGTATATAACAAAAATGTCCAAGTGCAGTAAAAGAACTTTGGAAAAACAGAAGCCCAAGGTAAATTCTGGAAGGCCAGAGGGTTAGCTGGACCAAGTGTGTGTGTGTGTGTGTGTGTGTGTGTGTGTGTGTGTGTGTGTGTGTGTGTGTGTGTAGGCACATGTTCACAGATGTGCCCTGGTCATTTTAATTATATTTTAAAAGTTCCAAATGGCTGGTTATTTTAATTGTATTTATAAAGTCCAAAATGTCAGTAAAATGTATCTCTGGCCATGTTTGTGTTGTCAAGAGGTCTCTGAGGTTAGGGAGTGGCCCATCCCTGGATGAATTCATAGCCTGATGGCACAATTAGAGAGAGCGAACAGAAGAAGCAGATGGCTAGAGTGTGTCTGCGGGGTTCATAGCTTGTCTGTCTCGATGTCTCCTGTATCTGCTCATTACTTCCGTCCTGGCTGCCCTGCCATGAACCATGCTACTTTTGGGACTACACTTCTGAATCCATGAGTCAAAATAAAGCTTTCCTCCCTGTAAGCTGTGCTTGCCAGGTATTCTTGCCACAATGATGAAGAAAAGCCACCAGTACAGTACAGTTTTAAGCTGGGGCTTATGGAGTGAGAATTCTGAGAGTGAGCAAGCAAGGAGATGAGTAGACAGTCTGGCAGGGCAGCATGAGTGCGCAGTCTCACCAGAGAGGAAGAGGGACGCCTGGGTGCCAGGCTGTTTCTAGTACATCCTTTGGCTTCCATTTCTTTTGTGTATTTCTTTGTTTACTTAATTTGTAGGCCAAAGCATATAAGTTTGTTTTCAGTTGAAATTGTAAGAGCTAAAATACAGACTGGTCACTCTTAATTTTAAAGGATGTAAATTAAAGAAAGGTATTTGCTGAAGCTAAACCACATAGTAGGAAACTACATGAGGTCGTTTCTCCCTTTTTAGCTTTTTGCAACAAAATCTTCTGCATATTCTTGTCAAAACACCATCAATATTCAGATAGTGTGTGTGTATGTGTGAGAGAGAGAGAGAGGGGAGGGCAGGGGCGGAAAGAGGAGAGAGAGGAGAGAGGAGAAAATACAAAGTCTTTATTCATCTCAGCACTCTTCTATACCAGCCAGATTCTCTATGTAAAGCTTTTGCTCTAAGCGATAACGCCGCTACAGCTAAAATCCAAAATGTGCCATTTATTTGATACTAAGAGATGGCATGCCTCTTTTCTCTCTTATGACCACCAAAGGGAATGGGCCTTTTGTTCCCATGAAATGGCCTCCTCAAAGCTTTCTTTGTTTATGACCTATGTTTTCAGGCTGTGGGTGCACTCAGCTTTAAGTCAATGGGCAGTCCCTGTGTAGGAAAAGCTTGTGTGGCTTCCACAGTGCTGTTTTGTTTGTTGTGATATTGCAGGTGGCTTCGATAAGAGTGGAATTAAGCTATTTTGTACTTTATTGTTCACAAAGGAAAATATTGGGGTCATCATAAATTGCTTTACAGGTCAGCCAAACAAAAGAACCTAAATGATACTGTATTGATACTGGATTACAAGATACTGCCATAGGGTAGAAATGTTATTCTTTGAATGAAAACAAAATGCGTGGTTCATTGAAGGAGGCAAAAATGTCACTTGTTTCTTTCAAACTTGGGCCATTTTAACTGAATATTTGTTCTGCTTTGTTTGCTTCCTATTGAAAAGTTTAAACACTCCAAATTTCTAACTGAACTTAGAAGTACAGCTACAAAGAAAGAAAAGAGTTAAAAAACCTAAATTTTAAAAAGTCAAGAAGCGTATGTACACTATATGTTCATATCATGAGGTGAGTCTGGTTTTGCAATCTGTCAAGCAGGCTCCGTATTAGGGAACCACATCAGAAAATGGGACTAAGTTGAAGGAAAGGACAGACCGACAAAGGAACCCATGGATAAGAATGACATCAGTAGAATCTCAGGCATTGGTGCTTTGTGCGCCCTCATGGTTCATAAACGCGTTATCAGGAAGCTTTGGGCTTCAGTATTCCTAATGTGTGTTTGTGTGTTTGTATGTGTGTGTGTGTATGTATATATGTATATGTATGAATATGTATATATATATATTCAAGAAGATATGAGTAAATTACTTTCATTTTCCATAGAGTTTAAACATGGGTGATATGCTGGGTTTGCTCAACATTAAGCCACTTGAGGATGCTTCATATGATGAGTTCTGTAACATATATTATGTTTATTCTTGCTCATTGTTGCTGCATAGAGATAGGTCTGACTGGCATTGGATTCTGACTGACATAGACTGGGAGCCACTGGGAAGAAAGTGGGTTCTTGTCAAGCTGAGCCTATGTAGTGGGTTCTTATGTGAGGGCTGGGGAAATCGCCCAATGACCATTAATCTTCTTTCTCATCTAAGAAGGCCTCAGCTCAATCTAACCACTTATGATAAACTGTGAAACAAGAGGAAGCAGCCATAAAGTGAACCTTTCCAATTGCTTCAGAGACAACCAAATTAACACTCTGTCACAGACCCATTTATTTTAATTGTTTTCTCCTAGGTAATATCAAAAAGTCAACATGGGTAGAGAGAACAGAAAGGAGGGGGAAAAACAATTTGTTCCTCATTAAATGCTAGCAAAGTCCAAGATAAACCTACTTAAAATTGATCTGATAAGGCCAAGGATGTGGAGACCATTGGGCTTTTCTTGATAATGGTCATCGGCTAGTATTTATTCTTTGCTTTGAGGAACTATTAATCTCAGAATCGAGAAAGTCCACAAATATTATTTCTAGGCCCATTTAACCTTCTGTGTTTGTGGTCTCCTGAGTGTGGGTGACTCGGTTGCTATATATACTCAGCTGTATTTCATTTTCTTGACTCTGAGTTGCTAAGATAATGGCACCAAAGTTCATGTAAAATTAGCCTTTCTCTTTCCACAGCACACTGATAAGTTAGTTCTCAAAAGCGGAACAAAGTGGAATTCATTTCACCTTCCTCCCCTCGCATTCTTATCCATTCCAATTTTCCCTTCCTCCCAGTGTGTTCTCTGCTATTTTTCTCCGTTGTAAATTGACACCAGGAATAGCCACAGAGGAAACAGCTAAGCGGTCCAAACATCTTTCTAATGATCTCAGAGATCCACTTTAAGCTTAATAATATTAATGTCCTTCGATCAGACTTCACTTTCTTTTGTCCTTGGAAAGTTCCTATAAGCTTTTCTAAATATGTGGTGAACTCCTCACTCTCAGCCCAGTGTCATCAGATCAGACCTTCTTCCTTCCCTCTCTCTTCATCTCTGTCCCTCGTTTTTCTCTCTCTGCATCCCTCTTGCTACCCCATTCTGCTCTGACGACTAAGGATTGTGTAAAAATGACCGAGGTCCTGAACAAAGCCTGCTGTTGCAAGTAATTGTTGAAATATCAAGGGTATTGCGTCCCCCGTTACTTAAGGGCTCATTTGTGGTTTTCATGGTTTTGAGGAATGTTTATGACTGACAGTCTTTTCTTTACGGCTCTATCCTTCAAGCTCTGGCTGATACCTCGGGGAATGACCGCTTGAGTGACTGATAAAATGTCAAGATGCTATTATTTCCAAGAGAGTGTTTGGGAGCAATAAGATCTGTTTCAATTTATCTCATTCACCTGAATTTAAACCTTCAGGTTTAACTTTGTTAGCGGCTACAATCCAATTGTCTCCAGTTTGGAAGGAACGGTCATTGTGGAATGCAGAGAGTGTGGCAGAGATGAGCACACCACTGCCTCTGTGTGCAATTTCACAGTGCACATTGGTGCGATATTTTGGCCTTAATTAATACTCTCCAGGAACCCCAGTATATGCATGGCAATAATCGTATTTTAGATCATGTGAAATATTGCAAAAAATTGAATTCATAAGGCAGATGGCAAAGCCTGTTGTTTGAAGAACAGCAAAACAGGAAGATTTACAATGAGCTCAGAACTCTTTCAACTGGAATCCTGCCACTGTGAATGCTCTGTTATTTCACTGGAGGGCAACAATCTGGGAGGGTCATTAGTGTCTTCATAAAAACAGAGATTAAAAAGGAGTCGAATGAAATGAATAGACAAAGATTCCTTTGCTCAGTGCAAGTTGAGTTTCAAAAAACACTAAAAACAAAACAAATACAAAAAACTAGGAATTGAACTGATCACAAACAAGCAAACGAGGTTTCCAACGTCTTTTTCTTTTCTTTTGATAAAACATTCTGTAGTTCATTGGTTTGCAAGCCTGAATTTACTAATGTAACATTTTTAGTTCAGTGAGGAAGATTTTTGTCAAATCTTTAGGATGCAGCATACATAGAAACCAGAGCTTAGCTTCAGAAGAGAACTCAATGTGGAATCCATTAGTTGGAGAGAGAGGTTTGCAGAATACTTTTTAACACCAGAACCCTATTGCTGCTTTAGTATCTCCACATTTGGCTCTACCATGGTGCTGTGTAAAATTAATTATTATTCCCATAGGTATTAACATGAGGCACAGTGTATAAATTGTTCACATTTTGTGTAAGACCAGTGGAAATCTCCTTGTCAACTACTGTTTTCATTCACAAATTCTCCCTTGCCCCAGACACTTTTACTTCTTTCTAACTCACACCATTAGTGATAAAAGCACTTAAAAACGGGTGTTTTTGGAAGGTTGGAAATTCAAACATCATTTCTCTTTCATTTGTAAATCTATCATTATACAGACATTGTAGATCAAATCTGTCCCTCAATAAACTCTTGACATGGTACAATAATATCATTTTGTATGTGGGCTGTGCTATTGGTTTGATGGTCAAGCAGGGTTGAGGATAGGCTCATGGTTTCAAGCATCCTTTTCAAATGTCCCACTGTGTGCCATAAATATGTATTAATTTCTATGTTGCTATGACACCAACACCACTGGGAGTTATGGTTTCAGTTCTGTGAAGCAAGAGGGTTTGGAGAGTTCATTTTGAAGTCCACTCCAACTCTGTGTTTCCTTGTGTGTATATCAGCCTACAGTTAGAACACAAGGCATTGTTACTTCAGCCACATTTCCCTCTGCTACAGAAGCTCAGAAAAAAATAGAATTAAAAAACATGGAAAATGTAATAGAGCATATTTCATGTATAGGAAACTTACTGGCTGATTTTTATTAGACTTTACACAAGAGTCAATTCCTGTTTTGTGATAGAGGAGAGACTAAGAAACTAGGACATGATATATTAGTTTAAAATATTGCCATAGTAACAGAGCTGTGATTCCCCCCAGTTCTCAGCTTTCTCTCTCATTTGCTGTCTTTAGGCATTAGCAGTGATTACCGTAGGTAGACTCTCAGATTCTGTGTCCAGAAGATCTTGTGTGAGAGGGAACATAGGCATTATCTAATTCTCTTACTCACTAAGATGTTACATAAGGAGAAAGAGAAAGAGCTGACTGGTGCTAACGTGTTCAATAACACTATTCTCTAAGGCAGAGAATGTAATTATTTTCTAAAAGTTATCCAATAATCTTCTAGATGTAAGAGAGTAGTGGTGGAGGAAATACATTTTCATTTTGATTTATTTGCCTTGTAGAAGTCCTTGTCATGTTTGTAATTCTCCCATCTTCTTAAAGATCCTTTTTGTTCTTTTAGACAAGATGCTACTCGTCATAGATTTCATAGACAAAACAAAACGATGAGATTTTCGCTATATAAACTTTAGTTTTAATATGCAGTTATCTCTGGAGGCTTCCTCTGCTGACTGGAGTGAAGTTGTAAAGCAAGAACTTCTATTATTCACAAGGCAGGTGAACTTGGGTAACAGTGTGGTAAATGGAATAAGACAAATCAAGAGGGAAGTATTTATTACCTTGCTCTTGCATTGAGTCCATAACAGTTAAATTAATAGACACAGATGAGCTCTGGTTACAATGTTTGGGAGAGGCAGTGGAACAATATTAGAAAAAGATACATACTTCCAATTTGCAGGACTGTGTCCAAGAAGCCTATTGTGCAGAATAGTGTCTATAATTAATATTGGTATACTGTATTTTCACAAATCACTAAGAATTAATATTTTTAAATTTCTCACTATTGTCTATCTCACTCTGCAGACAGGGAAAGTGTGACCCAGAAAGTTGATCAGTGCATTCCACCACACCTCCAGAGGTGGGCAGGAGGAACAAACAGTTTTACTCTCCCCAACACAGATAACAGAACTGGAAACTAAACACAACTTTTAAATATTTATTTATTTTGCCTTAAGTGTACTAGTGTTTTGTCTGCATGGATATATGTGTACCATACATGTGCACAGTGCTCATACTGTACAGAAGATGGAATGAGATCCCCTGAAAAAGAAATTCCAGATTGTCATGAGCTGCTGTGGGGATGCTAGGAATCAAACTTGGGTCCTTTGGACGAGAGCCAGTGCCTTGACCCACTGAGGCATAGTTCTACCCCAAGTTCTAACTTCTTGCTGTGTTACTGTATATCTAGTGTGGGAATAGAGCCCAGAGCCTGAGCCACTGGTCCAAGATGCTTCTTTGCCCATCTGGGACTCCAGTCCCCCTCACCTCTCTCATCTCTGAAGGCAGTGGCTATATCCCTTCTGATGGCCCCTGTCTGGACCACAGCATCCCTGTCTCTTGCAGTTGCTCAGTGGCTTCCTTACCAGCTCAGGCTGAGTCTTTGCCTGATGAAGCTCACAACTTCCTGTCAGAACATGGTGTCATGGTCAGTTCTCCTGCAGTGATGGGGTTTCTTTTTCCATATTAGGTTGGGAAAGATTCTGTGGCTCAAACTTTCAAATAGGTGAGATGAGTTCAGGGAAAGGTGGGTGGAGATCTGGAGGATAAAATCACCCAACTATTCTTTACATCATCTCTGTTGAAATTGATGGTTTTTATTCATGACTCCTGCTCATCAAAATCCTGATCAGGAAAGATGTTTACTGCAAGTTTGACAAATACAAATAGCCAAATCACTATGAAGATAACATTTATAAAACTCATGATTGTCACATAGTTCTCCCTGCTGTATTTAGTTTGTTTTATGCATGTGTAATAAAATAAATGTAGATGAAAAAAATCCTGGGATGTAAGACAAGAAAGGAGCTCAAAGGATGCTCTCAGCTTTGCTAATATCCAGCAGCACTGACCAGGATATTTGTCATTTAGGTCAATAGCACCACCATGACCCACCTTGTCTTTATCCATTAGGACTATGTTTCTGCATGTTTTAGGAAAGCAGCATATTTTATGGATGGTGTGTGTGTGTGTGTGTGTGTGTGTGTGTGTGTGTGTGTGTGTGTGTGTGTGTATGTGTGTTATCAAGCCCACTGACATTTCTCCTGGTATTATAGATGCATGAAGCAAGACAAGTACTTGGCACCAAGCATCTCTGAGTGACTAGACTTAATCTAACTTGGATGCTAAAGGAACTGAGGGCCAGTCTGTCTTTAATGCTTTCCGTGATAGCATCAATATTTCTTTTAAAAGAAGATTTTAAAATTGTATGTATGAGTGTTTTGTTTACATGTATGTATCTGTACCATATTTGTACCCTCAGAGGGTGCCAGCAGTCAGTTTATGAACCATTATGTGGGTGCTGAGAACTGAACCTAGGTCCTTTGCAAAATCATCAAGTGGTTTCAGTAGCTGATTCACCTCCTAGGCCCTAAAATTAAAGATTCAATGTCATAGAATAATTTGTGTGGCTGTCCACATAGGTGTATCTAATACTGAAAATTTAAACTCAAGGCTTTGTGTGTTGCGGGCTAGCATCTACCAATAAGCTACATTTCTAGATTTCTTTTTCCCCCCCCCTTTGGTAATAACATTTAAATATTTTCCTATATATTTGAGATTTTAATATAATTACATTATTTTCCTCCCTTCCGAACTGCTCAATACTCCTTTCTACCCCTTTTCAAATTCATTGACTGTTATTGCATGCATATATGTATGTGTGTATAACATATGTATTACTAAATACAACATACTCAATCTAGAATATTACTTGCATATATGCTTTTTAGGGCTAGTCTGTTGGTACTGGGGAATCAGCTGGTGTCCTCTTCCCTGGGAAGGACTATTTGACTCACCCTCACATTCCTTAGTTGCCTATAGCTCTTTGTGCAAGATTGAGGTCTCCTGGGCTTTCTCCAGTGCACTTGGTGTCCTCCTTGTCCATTTTATGTGTGGGCAGTCGTATTGGTGAGACCTTATAGGAATAGCTTTTAACATTTCAGGGAGACCGTCTCACAGTAAACGCATTGGTTTCTGGCTCTTGCGATCTTCCCACCCCCTTGCAGTGTTCCTGGAGCCTTAGGTACTGGAGTTGTTTTGCAGATGTATCCCTTGGGATGGACCTCCTCAACTCTGAATTTTGATTGGTTTTAGCTCCCGGGTATGGTCTCCATCTCTTTCAAAGAGAAGTTTCCTTATTTCATGGTTTCATTTTTCTTTAAATATGAATAATGTTCCATAGTCTGTATGTATTACATTTTTATTATCCATTTGTCCCCTGTAATAAACTAGGGTTGTTTCCATTTCCTAACTATTGTGAATAGAGCAGCAGTGAACGTGGCCGAACAAGTATCTGTGGAAAAGGCTATTGCAGTCTATGGGCATATGCTAAGGAGTGGTATATAGCTGGACCACGCAGTAGATTTATATTCTGCCTTTTGAGAACTCTTCACATTGATTTCTATAGTGGCTGCACCAGTTTGCAATCCTACTAACAGTAAATGAGAGTTCTGTTTTCCCAGAATCCACTCTGGCATTTGTTGCTGTTGGTTTTGTTGATTTTTGGCATTCTGACTGGGATAAGAACAAATATCAAAGTTGTTTTGATTTGCATTTTCCTAATTGCTAAGAATGATAATTAAAAAAAAAAGATATTTAGTAGACATTGTATTTCTCCTTTTGGGATCACGCTGTTTAGGTCCCAGGACACCTTTTAAATGATTTGTTTAGTTTGTTGACTTTGGGGCTTTCTAGTATTTTTTATGTATTTGAATCTTAACCCTTTTTTAGATGTATAGCTGGAGAAGATTCATTCTGTTATCTCTTCCTCTTTACCTAGTTCATTGTTTCTTTAGTTATACAGAAGCTTTTTACTTTATGAACTCCCAATTTTCACTTGTTGGCCTTAATTCTTGGTCATGTTGGGACCTGTTCAGGAAGCCCTTTCCTATACCTATGTATAGGATGAGGAGGATGGGGGAGGTGGTAGGGGGGAGGAGAAGAGAAGAGAGGGAGGAAAGAGAATAAAGAGGAGACCAGAGCTGCGTGATTCAGAAGCTAAGAACAGTGCATTTAAGGCTTTCTTTTCCTCTTGGGGATAGATTTTCTTCTCTTTATGAGATGGGGATCATTTGTACATGGAGCATTATTCCTTTTTTTAATTTTTAAAAAAAAATCTAGAATATTTTTTATTTAATTAATTTATTCAGATTACAACTAAATTGTTATCCCATCACTTGTATCCTCCCGTTCCTCCCTCCCTCCTGTTTTCACCCCATTCCCCTCCCCTAGGTCTATGACCAAGGGGGACTTCCTCTTCTTCTTTATGGTCATAGGCTATCAAGTCAATAAAAGTAGAAAGCATCAAACCCCTACCGTGATCTACCCAGTGGACAGGATATTCACCACAGTTATGTAGAGAGTGGAGACTGACTCTGACATGAACTCGGATACCCCATATTTGAAGACCTCCCCTTGGTGGGGAGGCCTGGTGGCACTCAAAGAAAGAACAAGCAGGCTACCAAGATGGGGCATTATTACCTAAACAATAAGGAACCATGAGGGTCAAGTTGTGGCGCTGTCTTATCATATAGAGCCTATGGTTTCCACCGTTAACAGGACTCCCTAAAGTACCCTATAGAAACTCTCTAGGGAGACCATGATCACCACCTTCCTTCCAAACAGCCTTTTAAAAATTACATCAAAGCTCTTTGCTGATGTTACTATCATAATAGAGCACATCTCATTTAAATTTGTTTTTAATGCTTCTTCTACAAACCCTAGCTACAAAACTGTGAGCTCTGAGAAGGGTAGGATGGCTCATTAGTCCTGAGATTCTCAAAGCCCATCTTGGTGCCTCTCTGATTAAAAAAAAAACCAGTTCAATAAATACACGTTGAATTAGTAAACATGTGTGCTAACTGGGTCAAAGCGCAAAATAATTGAAACAAGTAAAATCCAAGGGAATGTTTTACATGATACTAAATAAAACAGAAAAAAAATCTAGATTAGGCGATTTTGATGAGAGAACACTATTACTTGCAACTGAAAACACAGCCAACTGAACATGACTTTGTTCTAAATGATGCCTTATATTGATTGTTTTACAAGAAATTCATATGTATGTAGCTTGTGGGCCAAAGAAGATATGCTAAGGATCACCTTGTATGTGTGTGTGTGTGTGTGTGTGTGTGTGTGTGTGTGTATGCATATGTGTGTGCACACATATGTGCATGTGTATGTGTGTGTACTCATATGTGTGCATGCGGGTATGTGCGTGCATGTGCGTGTGTGTGTGTGCATGCGTGCGTGTGTGTGTGTGTGTGTGTGTGTGTGTGTGTGTTACTATTGATGGAACCCAAGGTATCATCCATGTGAAAATATCAAAGTGTTCTACCACTGAGCTGCATGCCCAGCAAAGGCTTGCTTTCCTCATCTGTGTGTTCTAGTCTAAACTGCCTGGCCGACCTTCACTTCCTTCTAAACTCCATGAGACTTCCTCCTCGCCCTGTTTCTCTGTTATGTGCTTGTCTCCTTGCCAGAGTTGATGCTCACTTAGCATCTTACACTCATCCCTAGCTGCCACCCTGAATTCAGTGTGCCCTGGTTGGCACTCACGGCTTGGTCACAATGTAAGTCATAATTGATTCAGTTTTACACATGTCCTAACCACAAGGACAGGTCCTGGAAAACAGCGAATGTGTCCTTGGATGGAATGTGGCTGTGAGGGCTTGAGAAGAGCACCCACCTGGTCACCAGGGAAGCCAACTCAAACCCCCTTTCACTCTCTTGCTTCCCTGTGGAGTTAGTGCAAGTGCCTAGGAAGGTTGCATCTATACCATGTTCCTAGAGGACCACCCTTCTCCTGTCAGTATTTCCATAATTTTATCTGGACCACACTTATATCCTATTGATTTAATCCAGAAATGTATTTATGATGGACCACTGGGTATCATTTGTCACTGGATTTCAAATCCCAAGTCAATGAGATTGAGGATAGATATCATCACTGTTTGGGTAGAGGCGAACCACAAATCTGGTTTATTTCCAACACAGATTATTATTTGTTATTTTTTTAAGTGAGCATAAATTCATAGGGGAACTGAGGAATATTTTAAATGCCTTTCAGATAAAGATGTTAGTGTTCCAGGATGACGCCTACCTTGGTTTACAAATCGAGTACCTCATTCAGAGTATTTTCCCTTTAATCTAGGGTTTTCCCTCAAATTATTGCAGTCAATTGTGCAAAAATTGAATGTATGTGCCATAAAAATTCCTCCCTTTCTTTTCCCCCTTTCTGTTTAGTACAAGGCCACTTTCTTAGGCCTGTATCTCAGGTTCCATGGCAACCTCAGTAGGGAAGATATGTGAGACTTTTCATAAATATTGTGAGGTTAGTGTAGATGTTCCGTCAATGAGCAGAAAAGTGATTCATAACTCCTGCCAGGATTTAGCTTTCTATAATATTTACCAACTGAAATCAATATGGGTGTGAAGTTTCCACTTGGTGAAAAGGCCCTAACCACGTTGCCACAAGAATTTTGCTCAGTTAGCTGTTCTCTAGCCCGCTATGCTAACCACACGTAATTGATGACATAGACTCACAAAGCCTGTGTGGTTTACCCAGTCTTAAAGATTGATGAACTTGGACGAGGTGTGGTGGTGAGCACTTGGGAGGTAAAGGCTAGAAGATATCAAGTTCAAGGCCAGCCTGGGCTATAAAGAAGACTCTGTCTCAAAACAAACACATTAGTGAAGTTGCATGAACTAAGAAAGGGGAGAGATGGCTCAGAGGTTGAGAGCACTGGCTGTTCTTCCAGAGGTCCTGAGTTCAATTCCCAGCAACCACATGGTGCCTCACAACCATCTATAATGAGATCTGATGCCCTCTTCTGGTCTGCAGGTGAACATAGAGGCAGAGTACTGTATACATAATAATAAATAAATAAATCATTAAAAAAAAAAAAAAGAAAGGGGATTGTATGTCCTAATTTGCCGTGCTCGTATGGGCTGGCATCCACACCTACAGTTAGGCAACCATCACCCTAAATAGATTCTGGAACAATCAACCTGAGATTAAACCATAAACAATAACTTTCTTTTGTAATTGATTATCTGTGGGGAGATTTAAGATAGACTTAAAATGTACATTAAGTAAAAACCACCCATTTCCTATAGATGCTGCTGCAATTCATCTCCAGACTTCTGAAAGCATTGCAACAGGAGAGAAGCCAACAGTGAGTGGCAGCAAGGACTGACTGTAAGCTATGAGTGGGCCAGATACATTGGATAAGCAGGAGTCTCCTGCTATTGACAACAGACCTGTCTTGGGTAAACAGCCTTAGGTATTGAAAAACATTAAAACATTTATCAGCACTGTAGATGCATTGATTTTCAGACTGCTGTTTTTTTTAGAAAGTCTCTCAATGTAGCCATCACCATATTGCCAAAGTTCAACATGCCATGGCATCTTTCTGTAGCACTGCTGTTATGTGGGTCGACAAGAAAGCAGGAAAATAGCAAGGAATATTTGTCCATCATCTATCAAGGCAGGTTGCCGTGCCGTTTCCAGACAAGACGTGGACACAGAAAGGAAGGTTTCCTTTAAAATTATATTGTACATTAAGTCACAGGTGGGGTGTTTCTTCCAGTCTTCTGGCTTTTTGCAAAACTTCTTGAGATTTCTTGGACCCAAAGTTGGCTTCCATCTAAGTATTCTGGAGTAGATGTAATTATTCACAAATGTTGGCATGGGGGGAGAAAAGAACTGTTCACTAAAATGGCAATTGTCTCTAAGTTTAAATAGTGTGGCTATGCCGCTACCCAAATCACTGCAGATTTTCCTAAGTTTCTGGCCCCTTTGCAGGCTCATTAGTGTCTTCTGGAACAGTAATTACTTCAAGTGATTTTTTTAAGAAAAGCTTTCAAATACACCTATCTCAGCAGTTCAATAGCCAGTGCCACCACCCCATGTGGCTCATTACTTCTGTAACCCTCCGTCGCACCAAAAGATGGCAAATATGGCAGAAGATATGCTGACTTGGGAATCTTGCCCAGCTCCCATTTGTCTCAAACCACAACTTCTCTTCCCTGTCTTGGCTTGTAATAATGTCTTCATATCTTCTGTGTGAGAGTTATCACTGCGATAAAATATAGAACACAGACTCTTTATTCGTAAGCTCACTCCTTCCAAAGTGTCTGTTAGTGCCTCCCAAATGCTAAATAGAAATGAGTGTAGCACGGCAGACATGCTCACTCACACTGCCGGCTAAGAGCAACAGACAAACACAAGATGGAAGACCAGTGAGTAAAGAGCACAGAGGCTTTTAAGACTGAGCAGAGTGACAACAGGGAGGGAGGAGTCAGGAAAGGGTCAAGGGGAGAGTGCAAAGAAGGACCCCTGTGCTAGCAACTATCTTAGAGGTTTGAAGGTAGCAGCCTGGACTCCCAGGACCACCTGCGAGCTGAAGAGATGACGCCTGGAATGAAGAATCTAGAGTGAGGAGTGCCTTCTACACCCTATTGAAGGGTGAGAATTCCCCAATAGACTTCAAGAGTTGGAATGAGATTTGTACTATCCTTTGATTCTTGGTCCATGAATATGAAAAGGGGGCCACTGAAAAGGCAAGTGTGAGGAACAAAATGCTAATTAGCTGTTTCTAAAAATGGTCCACTGCAAAGACACTAGAAGCCCATCCAAGGTGCAAGAAAGATAAACTTAACCAAACGCACTGAATGACAAGAGACAAAAGTAAGAGCCCAGAAAGAGAAGAGGATTGATTGCCCTATATTCTGAAGCAAAGTCAAGGGAAAATTTGAAATAAAATAAAAATGAACAAATTCCTCAATTTCTCTAAGATACTAAAATTCTATTTCTAACCTGCAAGTCTTTGCTCTTTAATAAAATGAGCAAGTGCTATCCATCTTTATATTCTTCATAACACATGGCACTCATTCACGTGAGAAAGAATGCTAGCGAGTATTTCTTTTTAATCATTCTTTTTTTTGTTTTTGCAGAAAAGGAAATCAAACTGAAGGCCTTGCATATGTTAGGCAGCTGCTCTAACACTGTGCTACATTCCAAGCAGAGAAAACTCCCTGCCTTTAATTCCTGTTTTGTTCACATTCTAGTGACAAAGACTGAGTCACATAACTGTAACTGTGGTCCGTCATCACATGTGGTGTAGTAATGGACTTTCAAAAAAAAAAGTTTTATGGTTTTAGAAGCCCAAAAGGCATGGTTATTATATAACGAGTAGAATTTTTGTGGGCCCATAGGAATGTTTCAGCACTTCCAAGAACAGCTACTCTTCCAGAGGACCCAGGTTCTGTTCCCAACACCTATGTTGTAGCTCCCAACATCTGTAACTACAGTTCTAGGGACTCTAATAATCTCTTCTGACCTCTGAGGACACCAAGCACAGACATGCACACATACGTATGTGCAGGTAAAAAGTCATACACATCCTTTAAAAATATTTTTGAGAAATTTTGGTGACGAAAATGTGTCCTAGTATATTTGAACTAATCAATTTTAATTAAAAATAACATATATAGATGTTTCATTTTAAATATTTTGAAATATATATGCATTCTATAATTATCAGGTCAAGATAAATAGCATATATTTGATCCTACAGATTTAACTCATTTATAGTAAGAATGATTAAAATGGACTCCTTACTTCCAGTTTCAGTGTTAGCACCCGTGAGCCTCCCTGTCCCTTCCCATTCATGCTTTCTTGCCAACTAGTCATAATAAGCCTGAGTCCCACACACAGAGCCCTGCCTCATCTGGCCATCTCCTGCCTGCCCCACAATCTACCTCTAGGCATACTTCAGGACCTACCTGCTACCATCGGTGGCTCCCTTCTGAACTACGTTCAACCTCTCCACATCTTTCTCCATGGGCTAACGCAGAACCACCCTAGTGGCCACCACCCACAAGCCCTTTCTTACACCGCCCAACCACTGATTTTCACTCTTGTTGGTATTCTTGTGATGAGATATGGGCATGTAGACATTTTTTCGCTGTTGTTGAATCTTAGTTTGTTATAGATAGAGCAGGTTGGGGAAGAAAAGAAATTGTGCAGTGGGTGGGTCTAGAGTTTGGGAGTGACTTGGGTAGAAATGCTGAGTGAGATGTGGGAAAGTTCTGTGGTTTCAGGGCATAGGTATGTATGATCCTGGCCCAAGGCTAGAGTTTCTTTGGAACGAAGGCAGGAAAGGCCAGAGCAGGCTGGCGCACTAACTGTGGGACTCAGGCTAAATCTGGAGAGTAACTTAAAAGGCATGCACAGGGAAGTCAAGTGTACTTACCAGTCTAGACCCTGGAAAAGGATGTAGGAAGTCTAGGTACCAAGTAAGGGGGTGGTAGAGGTGCCTTAGAAGGCAAGGTGGGTCCTGGCAGAAGCCTAAAGCTTGGGTGAGGGCAGGTAGGTCTGCTCAGACTAGGCTGGGCAAAGGGATGTGGGATTAGGCTGTGGAAGCCTAGAGATAGGCTACTAAGAAGGCATGAATAACCAGACTCGGCTAGAGCACTAACGCTGTCAGGAAAATTATGATGGCATGGCCCAAAGTACTAAGGAGGCTGGACTCTGGAAAATGATGTGGAAAGTCTGAGTATGGAATGGGTTGGTGGAGATACGTAACTTGTGACATTGCTGTCCCAAAGTCATAGAATTTTGCCTGGATTTTATTTGTTATTGTGACTGCTATCAGAATAGCTACAATGCTGTTATCTGCTCACACTGAAAATGTCAGAAGGCCACCATATTTATTGTCATATATTCACAAAGAAAAAGATTATCTGATGTATTTAATAATAATAATAAAAAAAGAGCAATGGACCATCACATTCCATACTCAGGTTTCCTATGTTCTTCTCCAGGGTCTAGCCTAGTGAAGTGTTCTAAATTAGGCCATCTGCTAGACTGCCTTTCAGGGACTCACAGGCAACAACTTACCTCATTCCTCACAGCCACTGCCAGGTGCTGTACACCTGTGCACTGTAGTTAGGAGTTACACATTTCCGCTGTGCAACACATGCACTCTGTAAAAGGTCCTGGCCATGCCACGTCTCTTCACGTGTATCTTCCACATCCCCCTGCCCCCTCTGTCTTTACTGTCTCAACTTAGAGATGGTCTTTCTCTCTCCTCCCTTCCTCAATAAACCTCTCGTGTTAGGTCTGTTGCATGGTATGATCTCTTAGTGGCACACCTGAGCCCAGGGCAGTCAAAAGTACCTTTTGCTGCCTTTATCCTAAGAGTGAGTATCCTGCACGACACCATCCTCATGAGTATCTCCCCCACCCCTCTTCTAGGCTGTCCAACAGTCAGTTGCTTGACATAGTCTGGTCATCAACTCCTATCCAGCAGCAGACCTCTAAGCCTGGTTTGCTGACCTCTAGGTCAAGAAAGAGCCTACTTTAAGCATAGAGTTTTAGCTTGGGAATTGCCAGAATTTTCTAACATTATTTTATAGATTAGAAAACTGAAACAGTACATCAATTTCAGCATAGAGCTGTGATTTCCCCAATTCTAGGTAGTTCTTCTTTTCCTTTAATGAAATAATAACAGTAATAGTGGTGATAATAATTGTGCCAAAGGATCACCCCATATTGCAACCTTTTCATTTATCTAGAATTAGAGGTTAGCACCATTGTTACCATTTGCCTATATCCTGTGCTTTAACACGTTGGTGAGGCTAAAAAAGAACTTGTTTCCCAGAACTTTCTCAAGATTCCCTCTAGCCCTAGTCAGATCACCTACAACGCTCAAATGCATCTGAGAGCTGGAGTGGAGGTGCCTGAGACATGGCGGAAGAACAACCCAGGTACATTGGAGTAATTGTCAAATGAGTGCTGCTACCATGAAGCCACATGGGCTGAGCGCTGCTGTAAACAGGAAGAAGCAAGGCCACGTTCCTGGCCTTGAGGTTACCTGGATGGATGGCAGAGAAACAGTCCAGAGTCTAGAGGTCAATAGTGAGGTCTGAGAGGTGGAGATGTAGCTCAGTGCTAGAGTGCTTGCCTAGCAAGCTCAAGGGCAAAAAAACCCTTTTGCTGGTAAAAAAAAAAAAAAAAAAAAAAAAAAAAAAAAAAAAAAAAGAAAGAAAAAAAGAAATGAAGCATCAAGTGAAAAAAGCTTAGAGAATTTCACATAAGACTTTGGGGGAGGGTCTGTGAAATTGGGTCCTAAGCACCTTCCCCTCTTCCAAGAAGGGTTAGGAAGAGAATAAGAAGGAACTGAGACAGGGGTGAGGCACTCCAGGTGGTGGTTTGTATTAGCATCACTAAGGAAGAAAATGGGACTACAGAGAAGGCTCATTTTGTTCCTTACAGTAGCTTTAATCCACATGAATAACTGGGTGAGTCACTTAGCCAATCTTGTTCTCTCTTTCTTTAGCAGTGAGAAGGGACTCACAAAGCAAGGCTGTGCTGGGGAGACTAGAGGCATCATGAATCAGAAGCATTATAAAGAGTTTTATTCACATAAAGGGGAAAGAGACTATGCTCCACAAAATTCTACAGCCAGGATTTCAAAGCGTCATTGTTGCCTAACGACAGTTCCAGCTTTGCCCTCAGTGGATATGTAGTTGGAGTTTTGAAACTGAAAAATATCTTTGTTATGTTTTGCCTGGATCAAAGCACACATAAAGCCCAATCGAATGGAAAAAAGAGGAAGGATGCAGGCAAGGGCCTCAGCGTGACAAAGAGCGGCCCTCGGATTTTTACTAATTCTCTCCCTGGTTAAATGTTCTGAAAGCTTTGTAAGCAGGGACTGAAAATCCAACAAGTTTGTATATATTTCCCAGAGTGGGTGATCACACTATATTGGAAGTCAGAGTTGCTGGAAAGACTAAGCACTGAGTTCTCCACAGGGCGCCCATGCCCTCAAACGACATATCTGTTAGAAAAGAAGTAAAGTTGCACAAAGTTTGCGGAAGCATGAGGGAGGTGAAGATGATGGGTAGCTTTAAACACAATCTTCCAGTTCTTAAGTGACATCACCTGGTGGTTCTAGTAACACAGGGCAAAGGGACCCTTCTCTTTCCCTAAGTTGTGGCTCTCGATGACACCCACACATAGTGAACATTTTCGAGATGCTAGGGAAAGCAAGAATCTTAGTGATGTGAACCCCAGGTTTGTGAGAATTCTTTACACATGCCCTAACATGGTTGGCATCTCTTCTTTTTATTTTTGTGTAACTACATACAGGTGTGTACTTGGACATTCATGTACATAAACATGTTTCTTTGTATGTGTCTGCACATTGGTGTGCATGCATGTGGAAGCCATATGTGTGTTCTTGCTCAGGTGAACTTCCCCTCTCCTCTCCCCGCACCCACCTCACAGGACTTTTTAACAGCATCTGGCTAGACTAGTTGGCCGATAAGACCCAGGAATCAACCTGTCTCCATTCCACTCCCCAAGGCACAGTGCCCAATGGCCTAGCTCTTTAGATGGGCATTTGGGATTGAATTCAGCTCCTCACAGTTATGTGGCAAGCTCTTTACTTATGAAGCTAATTTTGTAGTCCTTGACATTCTTTTAAAGAAGGTAATAAGTATCTAGTTTTCCTGCTTAGGGGGCGATTCTCTGGGGCTTCCTATCTCTTGGCTGCATATGAGTAATGTATAATAAGACAAATAGAAAACTAGAAAATTCACTTTCAAAAAGATGTATGATTTTGGGGGCCTCTAAAATTAAACACAAATAAAATTCACCTAATTTGATTGGTTTTATTTTTCTCAGGACAATAATTACAGTGTAAAACTCAACTGTTGTATAAGTTCTGTGATAAGAACTTATACCATCAGCTTAAGTACATATTTTTAAAAAAGAGAGAGAAAATTCTTGCCACAGGAGCTGGTCTTTCAAATGCTCAATGTCTTTAGTCATCAGATAAATGCAAATCAAAATGATGCTGAGATTCCATCTTACATCTATAAGAAAGGCTAAGATAAAAAAATTCAAGTGACACCACATGCTGGCCAGGATATGGAGAAAGAGGAGCACTCCTTCATTACTGGTGGGAATGCAAACTTGTACCACCATTTTGGAAATCTATCTGGTGCTATTTCAGAAAACTGGGAATAGGGCTTCCTCAAGACCCAGCTATTCCACTCTTTGGAATATACCCAGAAAATGTTCTACCACACAACAAGGGCACATGCTCAACCATGGTCATAACTGCCTTATTCATAATAGCCAGAACCTAGAAATAGCCTAAATGTTCCTCAGTCAAAGAATAGATAAAGAAACTGTGGTACATTTACACTATGGAATACTACTCAGCTATAAAAAACAAGGAAATCCCGAAATTTGTGGACAAATGGGTGAAACTAGAAATGATCATACTGAGTGAGTTAACCCAGAAGCAGAAAGACTCACATGGTATATACTCACTTATAATTGGGCACTAGCCCAAAAGGCATGTCCCATGAAAGTCTTCATTTACCAGGAGATTGGAATAGTTGTGAGGACATCCCTCTGTGACTCCAGGTAAGGGAAATATAGGAGAATGGGGAAATAGAAGGACCCAGAGGGTCCTAGAACCTACAAGAAGAACATCATGATGGGTGGATTGGGGCCCAGGGGGGTCTGGTCAAACTATTGCACTAACCAAGGACAACACAAGCAGTAAACGTTGAACCCCTACTCTGATCTAACCAATGGACAGGACATTCCCCACTATATGGAAAGTGAGGACTGACTCTGACATGAACTCTGTTGACCCATATTTGACCACCTCCTCTTGGTGGGGAGGCCTGGTGGCACTCAAACAAAGAATAAGCAGGCTACCAAGATGAGACTTGATAGCCTATGATCATACAGTGGGAGAAGAGGTCCCCCTTGTTCATAGACCTAGGGGAGGGGAATAGGGTGAAAGAGGGAAGGAGGGAGGAATAGGAGGATACAAGTGATGGGATAACAATTGAGTTGTAATCTGAATAAACTAATTAAATAATAAAAAAAAGAGCTGATCTTTCCTTGTTGAGAATCTAACACAATAATAAAGGTTACTTTTCTTCAGGGTGTATTATCTCTCTGGCTGGCCACTCATAGTAATATGGAAGATAAGCTTTTTAGAGCTATACGTTTCTCTCTCACATGGGTGGGGGGAGCAAATGAAAACCACTTACCTGGTCAACATTATTTCATAAGGTTCTGAGGAATAAATCAGTCCTGGCACGACCTTCATTGAAATTTCAGATTTATTTACAGGGGTTTGTTCTGATCGCTTTATCTACTGGAGGCTCCATTTCCCTGTGGTGACTCCTGAGTAATGTGGTCCATGCAAGCAAGTGTAAATAGAGCTAATATTTCAAGGGAGGTCATGCTATATACTCTTCCCCTGAGAACAGATGATGGCTAGCTGCTGGGCTGATATGAAATTTATCTTTGTGAGGGCAAAGAGGAATTGTGTGGCCTATAGGTCAATATTCAGGGTTTTGAATCTTAAGCGGGACCACAGCACACTGGAACCTAAGTGATATTGTGTCATGTGCTTCCACCTCTGGACAAAGATTAACTAATGAAAACAAGACAAAATAATTCACTCAAGTCAAGTTTTAAGTAGTCTGCAAAGGCAGCATTGATTTTGTTCTCAAGTTATTTGTGTATTTTTCCCTGTTGAACTACTAAAAAGGCTACAAAGAAGAATTTGTACTCAATAGTGAACAGATCTTTAAGCTACCAGGCCCTCTCAGTTTCCTTCTCATATTCTCTTGTACCTCCCTCTTTCATGTGTCTTGGAAGAAGCATACTTTTGGGGGTTTCTTATACATATGTAGCTTCTCTTCCCCAAGTCCACTTTGACTCTGCAATCAGCAACTGTCCTCATTCATTGCCTAGAGATTCCTTCAGGATAAGCAGAAGATGAAGATACCTACCCACCCACTACCACATGTTTAGGGTGAAAGAAACAGACTTCTCTTTGTAAATTGTATATTGTCCTATAACTCAGGGTTTCTGGATTTTGTTAAAATGTGTAAATGTAACTAACGTATCTGGGAAGAAGCCAGATATACATAACACTAATAAAAATAATAAAAGTCAAGAGAGAAATCAAGATGATGGTGCCCAGGCACTGTTTCTGAGTATCAAGGCTACAGTGACTGCAGAATAAAGGAAAGGGTGGGCAGCAGATCCAAAATGCCAGGGTCTGTGTTTCCCAGGCGAGAGGATAGCCCACAGGTACAGCCTCTGCTCACCCCACTGTTTCCACTATCCTGAGGAAAGCTTCTGGGTTCCAGGGTTGTAGGGCTCCAGCCTCTGGCCACTGACTCCCAGGATCTAGGGAAAAGGTCCCAGCCTCCAGTTCATGGCTCTACCTGAGACATCCCAGACCTCAGGAACATACAGGACCTTGCTCCAAAATGTCTGTGCCCAGCCCTCATAGTGTCTAGGCTGCTTGAATTCAGAGACCATGGAGTGAACAAGCAAGTGCAGGGTTGCTGAATTCTGGAGTACCCTGGCAAGAGGAAGGCTCCTGCTGAGGAAACTTGCTGTTCCTCAGGATCATATAGGCTAGATGCCCCCCAGTCCAGTCCCCTGCCTGGGGGTCTAACTGAGACATAGCCACATGAAGAGAAAGGTGGGCTATTCCTGAAGATCCAGCAGCCAGTCCACAACCATATCCACCATCCAAGGAGTGTTATTCCTGGAGTTTCCAGCCTCCTGCCCAGGGATCTTCCCACACCCTTGAGAAATCACCAGGAACAAGAACACAAATGCCAAAGACAACCAGATGGATAAAGGCCAGTGTAAAAACTCAATCAACAAAATCCAGGGAAATATGGCAGCTCCAGAACTCAGTTATGGCACTACAAGCAGCCCTGGATACCATAACCCAACTGAGACGCAAGAAAATGTCCTTAAATTATGCCTTTAAAGACGATTGAGCCTTTAAAGATTTAACAAATAAATCTCTTAAAGAAATCCAAGAAAATACAATCAAACACATAGAGGCCCATTAAGAGGAAATGAAAAAGTCACTTAAAGAAATACAGGATAATGCAAACAAACAGGTGAAGGAAATGAATAAAGTAGTGCAAGACCCAAAAATGGAAAGAGAAACAATAAAGAAAACACAAACTGAGAAAATCCTGGAGATGGTAGATTAAGGGAATACAAGAGATGAAGGAAGGAATCTCAGGTATAGATGATACTGTTAGGTCCCTACTCTGCAGAGTGTGGCTGGTATATCTTGTCCTCTACCTAGGGGTGAGACTTCCCTTCTCCCAGAGAACCTTCTAATCCAGGCATTTTGGTTCCTACAGCCTGTTTCCTCCCTTCCTGCTCTCTCCTTTGCTTCTCTCCTTCCTTTCCCCTCTCCTCTCTCTTTTCTGCTCTGCTCTGCTCTGCTCTGTTCTCTCTCTCTCTCTCTCTCTCTCTCTCTCTCTCTCTCTCTCTCTCCAAGCATGCCCCCCCTCTCTCTCTTTCTCTCCAAGCATGCCTCTTTCTCTCTCTCTTTTTCTTCCCTCCCAGCTGCTCCCAATAAACCTGCATCTATATAATATAACTCCATCTTGACCATTAACTCATTTCATTTTAATCAATCAGATACAATTGAAGAAATCAATACACTTATCAAAGAAAATATTAAATCTAAAAAAATCCCGACTCAAAACATGCAAGAAATCAAGGATAATGTAATATGATAAAGCCTAAGAATAAGAGGAATAGAAGAAGAAGATTCCCAGCTTGAAGGCTCAGAAAATATTTTTAACAAAACCATAGAAGAAAATTTCTCCAACCTAGAGAAAGAGATGCCTATAAACATACAAGAGGCTTACAAACCACCAAATAGATTAGAGCAGAAAAGAAAATCATCCTGATACATAATATTTAAAATACTAAGCCTACAGAGCAAAATCTAAACAAAAAAGATATTAAAAGCTGCAAGGAAAAGGGACAAGTAACATATAAAGGCAAACATGTCAGAATCATATCTGACTCCTCAACAGAGACTGTAATTGCCAGAAAAGCCTGGACAGACATCTTACATACCCCAAAAGACCACAGATATGAGGCCAGAATACTATACTTAGCAAATCTTTCAATAGATGAAGAAAAAAGGTATTTCATAACAAAATCAAATTTAAACAATATCTACACACAAGCCTAGCACTACAGAAGAAAACTCCAATTGAAGGAAGTAACCTACATCCCAAGAAAACACAGGATATAAATAACTCTACACAGCAAAAACAGAAGAAGAGAAGTACACAAGCACACTACAACCACCAACATCAAAATAAAAGGTGCAAACAATCATTGGTCATTAATGTCTCTCAAAATCAGTGAATTTAATTCCCCAATAAAAAACACAGGCTAACAGAATAGATGTGTAAATAAGACCCATCATTCTGCTGCATAAAATAAATACACCTTAGCAACAAATATAGACATTACCTCAGAGTAAAGGGCTATAACAAAGTGAAGTAGCCATTCTAATATCTAATGAAATAGACTTAAACCAAAATTAATCAAAAGAAATGAGGAAGGACACTTCATACTCTGTAAGGAAAAATCCACCAAGATGACATCTCACTTATGAGCATCTATGCCCCAAATATAAGGGCACCCACATTTGTAACAGAAACATTACTGAAGTTTAAATCACACATCTATCCCTACACATTTGTAGTGGGAGACTTCAACATCCCATTCTCACCAAAGGACATGTCATTGAGAGAGAAACTAAACAGAGAAATAATTAACATAACAGATGCCATTAATCAAAAGATCCTAACAGCTACAGAAAAATTTCCTGTAGTGGAGAGGCCTGGTGGCACTCAGAGAAAGAATAAGCAGGCTACCTAGATAAGACTTGATACCCTATGACCATATAGTGGGGTAGGAAGCTGCCCTCAGTCACAGACATAGGGGAGGGGAACAGGGTGAAAGAGGTAGGGAGAGAGGAATGGGAGAATACAAGTGATGGGATAACAGTTGAGATGTAATCTGAATAAACTAATTAAATTAAAAAAATTGGTAACACTAACAAAATTACAAATATGAAGTAGCAACAAAATAATTTATGCTTGGGAGCATTATGACATGAGGAACTGTATTAAAGGGTCACGGTGTTAGGAAAGGTGAGAACCACTGATCTAGACTGTCTGCTGTTAGTCACTTGGTGGCCGTAACTACCATCCAACCCTATATTCCAAGTGATGTTAATTATTCTAAATTCCTTTTCCTCTCACATGTACCTGACCAGCTTGTAGCTTAATCATGACAGAGACTTAATGTTGTCATGACGACCAAAAGGCGGCTGTAGTCCTTGTTAGTTATTTCGTACTTATTTCTCTATCTATCAAGTCTGAGGTAGTAGCTAGCTGGAAGTTTCTCATTAGAAACCACCCTTACTTACAGTGTAATCTGTCACAACTAAGAGCGTTAGAAATAGGAACACTGCTGTACATCTATCCTTCAAGGGCTAAGGTAGTTAGGCTGCTCACCAATGGCCTAGAACCCTATTCCTCCTCTTATGTGTCTATAAGCTGCTTAATTTTTATCCAGCTAGAACCACTCCTTTCTATCCTCTTCAGTGCTTTAGACACTGATGTTTTAACCCATCTTCCCTTTAAACTCCAGCCTCTGTTCATACTGCGGCGTATGTGAGAAATGTGCAGTTTTCAGTATGGACCCTTTCTCCTTACTACCTACAGAGAGCTGACTCCTGCATCCATACCATTGTTCTTCCTTAATCCCCATTTCCATGCTCATCTTGGTGAATAAGCTAATGGTTGTAGGAGAGAAAGGAAAAGAACAAGGAAGGAGGGATGCCAATGAGTATTGAAAATCCTAGCAAGCAGATTCTCTGTGAAGATACTTCTGGAAGCAAACAGGAGAAAGGCAGGATATGATGCCTGAGGCAAGTCAGCCTATCAGGAAGTAACTGAATGGTCCATAGTCAACAAGCCAGGATGGAGAGCAGATCGGGAAGAAACAAGCGAATCAGAAAAAGAAAATGATCCAACTCTGGTGTCATTCAAACCTTGACAACTCACCTCCCAACTATTGTTCTTTGTGAGGATAGATGTGAGGCCGTGACAGATAGCAAGAGGCACACGGAGGATGGCAGCATCCCCCTTGGCTCCTTGTTAGCAGCATCCTGCTAATGAGATGATGGGTGTAGTCGAAGCTTCCAGTTATCAAAACAGTGTTGCATGGTTTCTGGAAGTTTGGAAGTTTGGCAGCTGGTATAAAAAAGAGAGAGAGAGAGAGAGAACATCAGCATTCAAAACTAGTAACTTTTATCTTCTTTCTCCTGTTCTCTGTGCTCTGTTTTTTTTCCCCTCTAAGAAAAGGAAAGTCACTTATCTCTGAAGATTCTTAAAGATATTCTAAGGAGAAAGAATTCCTGAGATGTGTTCTGTTGTTTTTACAGAGAGTAAAAAATTAGCATGCTGACTTCTTGTTACAAGTTCCATTTTGATCTTTTTTTAATTGCCAGTGAAAAAGTAATGAAGAGCAATTCTAACTTATCCTTGAAAGAGAAAAAAAATGTACAAATGATTTAAGGGAAAAAAAGAGCCAGCAGGTGCATTGTGGATGGTCATTTATTCTGTCTCAATGAGTGTAGCTGCTCATCAGTAGAGAGAGCCATCCTTTGAACAGCTCTCGGTGTCTGTCTTCTGGAGAGTTGAAATCTTTTATAAATGATCTATAATCAGGTGTCTCAATACTTCTTAAAGTAAAAACATGAGAATTACATGGATTATGTCAAGCCTACTTTACAGTTGAATAATGAATAACCAAAGCCTGGAGCCAAGAGTGGAGGCACAGCCTTCTCTGCTTCCTTGGCAGCTGGCTTACCACTTTCACTTTGGGGGCCTCTCAACTCTCACAGCTCCTAGAAGAAGCTGTTGTCACTCCGCCTCATGCCAAATCTACCAATCTCAGCACCATTCTTTGATCTGTTTTTCAGTCCCAGCCTTTGTCTCTGTCTTTCATGTGCTCATAAAATCAGCATGGATGCTGCTCTGGGGGAAAAAAGAACTGTCTCTAACAAGTTAGAGGAGAGCTTCTAATCCTTTGCAAAGCACAGTTAATAACTATAATTCGAGCATATTATGACAGTGGGCTGAGCACAGTGACAAAAGGACAGAAAACATGGGCCTTCCTGGAAGAAACTGTGAGCAGGTGAAGAGATAGCTCTGACTGCAGGATTCAGATTACTCTGTCTGGTCCTGGTCTTTTTTTCTCATTTTCTTTTTCTCCTTCTCTCTCTCTCTCTCTCTCTCTCTCTCTCTCTCTCTCTCTCTCTCTCTCTCTCTCTCTCTCTCTCTGTGTATTCACATCTTAGAAATATAGGACTGAAACAAAAGGGATGGAAGTCAAATTGAACTCTTAAATGAGATTGTTTTGGTCGTATGATATTGGAGCTTTAATAAATATAGGAAAGTTCTTACATGTCCAAGGAAAAGGAGGCAGGTGTTGTCTTTCTTGCCAGGGAACAGCAAAACAAATAGTTTGGGAGTCTTCCTTGGAGCGCAGTCCACAAGCATTTGCTTCTATGGCATACTCAAGGAATGAGATGTGTTCTTAAATGTTGAGTGGGGCTCAGCACAGCCATGCACAATAACTTGAAACACAATTTGGCAATATAAGAAAAGGATATTTTCTTCCCATAAAGCAAGCTAAGATTAACAATATCTAGCAACCAGCTAAGAATAACCTTATTCTCACTTTATGTTAACTCTATTCTTTTTTTTTTTTTTGTCTGTTTTTGTTAACTCCATTCTTGTACTAGCATTCTTGAAGCTCATTTTAGGATGTTGAAGGCAGAGTCTGTCATGTGACCCTCTCAAAAGCATATAGACAGAGCTGGGAAGAAAGCTCAGTGATGTTTTCTCTGCAAACTTCAGGACCTAAGTTTGAGCTTCAGAAACCATTAAAAAAAAAAAAAAAAGCAAAGTGTGATAGGAGGTGCACAAACCCTAGTGCTGAGAAGGCAGAGGCAAGAAGATCCCAGGGGTTCCATGGCCAGATAAACTAGCTATTCAGTGAGCTTTAGGACAATGACTTAGCCTTCAGGAATAACAACATTCAAGATTGACCTCTGGCCTTTACACATCACTGGTGCACACGCGCGCGCGTGCGCACAATCACCCACATCCACACACCCACACACCCACACACCAGCCCTGATGAGGGAGAGAGTTTATATATAAATGAATATCAACAGTCGGAGATGGTGCCTTGTGAGTGTCTGGGAAGAGTGGGAGAATGCAAAGGTTATGGGGTGCAGGATATGGATGTTGAAAGTGATGGGCTTAGGACATAGTATGTAGCAATAGCAAGGCCCTGTCAATAGAAACTCTAACAGGACCTCTTTCATTTCACTGAGAACAGGAAAGTTGACAAGAGATGAGCAGTAAGAGTCCAAGGCCCTAGTGGGTGAGTCTACAGCAAACAGAGTGTGAGAAGTGAGCAGAGACTTTCAGAGACAGTGTCATAGTTCACCCTGCCCATACTTTACAGTTTGTAGAAACTTTCCTTGCCTTTATCATTTCATTGGGCCTTTAGATCATCCTTGAATTTTACTGGTAAGAAGCCCGAGGCACAGTAGGCGGACAGTTCCCGCAATAATACGGCTATTTAATAGCAACTTTAGTCCACATCTAGACTTAGATCTCGTGATGCAGGACCCTAACTCCATCCATGATAACATTAAGCAAGGTCAAGCAGAGGAATGGCCTGGCCAGTGCTAAGCTGGTGTTTCCTTCATGATCTTGAGAATGGAAAAGCAGCCAAGAGCCTACCAGGCACAGCTGGTCCTTGCTCTGCTGCCCTGAATCTCTGGTTGAGCTAGCACTTTAACTATGTTTCCTTGTTAGACAGGAAACTTAGTGCAGGGCCATGCACACAGTAGGTGTTCCATAAATATTTGTTGATGCATGGATGCAACACAACTGGCTCACAGCAGGCTACTATACCCATCGCAATGAAAAGTGCTGGGAAGAGATTGAAAATAAAAAATCTCATCAATAATGGAGTCTGTTGTTTTCCTTTTTCTGCCCAGGGAGACCTTGGCTCCTCTGTTGCATTTTCAAGTACTTTAAGGTGGGAATAGTTTTCACAGTGGCAGGTACAGCTGGTGAGAAGCAGTTTTAATACGAAGGAAAATGCTAAAATAGAATTTAAGAATATTAAGAAGGGATTTGGTTTTTGACAGAAATATTATCCGTAAAGGCCAGTATGAAGATTTTAAAGAAATTTAATTAAAATTTAATCTTCCTTCTAATTAAAGTTTCCTTTAATTAAACTTAAAATTAAATTTGCTTTAATTGGAGGAGTTTAAAGAGTATTACCTTTTGAGTGTCAATCATTTTCAAAAGAAAAAAAAAGTGACTTTGATATAAATTAAAGAATGGTGTCAAATTTCTAGAAAAGCAATAAAAAATATTGCATTTCATCTACATTAGACCTCCATGGCGCTTGGTTCTCCCACTTAGCTGATTCAGAGACAATTTAGCTTTCATATACTTCTGTCTGTACAGTGGACTTATGGAAAGGTCAGGCTCAGCCTGTGGAGAGCCGTAATTGAGTCTCATGTCCCCCTCTCCAGTACTATGGTTCCTAGGGGAGCTGGCTTTCTGCTCGCTGGGGCTGCTTTGACTTCTTTCCGCCTGTTCTGGAGGACGCATTCAAACACGAAGACTGGGAACAGTTGTCTCCCTCCCATTCCTCTTTCAGAGCCCACTTCACATGGTATGTCATAACCTCTTCAGACACCCAAAGTTGGCTAGCTCAGATTGGTGTGGTCTTATGGTATGGCTTCGTCGTTTGTACCATCTCCACTGCCAATATCTTACTCCCCTCTCACTCAGTCTCAAGGGAGAATCATTTTATTCTTCCTTTGTGTCCTCCTCGGTGATCAGGCCCTTCCAATCAAACAGCACAATCCCAACTCCCTCGTTCCACTCCTACAGGAATGAAATGGCAGCTCCATGTGAATTCTGCATGCTCCTAAGCCCCCAGGGATTGGCCTGATGTACCAGTGCCAAATTACAGACTATCTGTCCACTGATAGGCCACGCTCTGTAGGCCTAACCTTGACATTCTAGGCTTCACTGTATGGTCTCCACCCACTTCTTCCCCACTCATCTCCCATGCCTTTGCTAATGCATTCACTTCACTCTAGGCTCAGTGGCTGGATCACACCTCAAGCCTTGGGCTGTTCTGATTCTTTTCTACTTCATTTCCTCTGCCTTGGAGTGTTTTCTTTCCCCATTTCCTGCAAGACCCCTTTGAATTTCAAACTCTCCACAGAGGATGTTCTGTGACTCTGCCTCCCTGGACCATTCACTGTGCTCAGTAACACATTCATCTGCATTACACGGATCCTAAAAGCCTGAATAAGTGAATTCTGATTGCCAAAGCCAATTGTGATGTGTGCCATGGAGCTGCTATCATCCATATTTCATATCTGACCATTGTGTGGTGCGGTGGGGTTTGGTAAGGATCTGCCGGCCAGCGAGTGACGGGGTGAGAATGCAAATGCCATTTCTCTCCTGGCTAATTTCACCAGGTCCTCTTTGCCTTTCTATATGTGAGGGTTCTTACAAAATTGGTGTTTTGAATAGCACTGTTGAAGCAGATTAACTGCTTCCGAAGAGAGGGGCATGGTCTTTTAAAGAGCTGAGATTTAAAAGCTCTTGGGACTTACTGAGCTAGTTAAAAAGACAATCTTTTGCTACTTATTCAAAGTAAGTTTGACATAAATGAAAATCTTCAAAGGAAGATAAATGGCCAGCTGTCTACGGTCTTGTCATTGCTAATGGAGAGGCACATGCTGAAGTCTCTCCTCCTCCCTACTATACTTCCCTCTTTCCCATCTTCCCTCCTTCCCTCTTCTCCTCCCTTCTTTCCTAAGTCTTCCTTTTCTTATTCCCTTTCTTCCTCATTCTGTTGGGAACAACACCAGAGGTGTCTGCACTGAGACCCAGATGGCTATGTGAAAGAACAGTGCTTTGCATCTACAAGAGAAAGCAGAGAAAGCTTTTAGAAGAAACAACAGTTTTGGGGATTGTCTCCACTTGTGGATGCTTTTAGCCAACAGGTGGTGAAACATCTACAAGCAGGGTACATAAGAGGCAACTTCCCATTAGGCCCATATGGGTACATCACCCCAAGTAGCTCTGTCATCCAGGAAGGGGAGTCTTTCCACCAAGAATGGGCATAAAGCACTGTGGGATTTCTGCATTCACATGTTCCTTCAGATGAAAAGTGCCCTTAGGTAGACTTTTCAGTGTCTGAGGATGCTGTTGTAACTTGACCACAGCAGAGGCTGCTTTCCCAGCATGGTCCTGACCATGGGCAGGAGACAGACAGAGGGATATCCCTTGCCACACACCACAGTGTGGACTGAAGGATGTGCCATGTTAGATGGTAGTGACCAGGCCCCACCAGGTGGTTTCTCTCGGTTGCTCTATGGTGAGCCCTAGAGTTGAGGAGTAATGTTCCTTGAAACTTAATAGTTTTGCGACCTCCAAATAGCTCTACTCTTCCTGAGCAGTCGCCTTGCCATCTTGCTCCATTTTATGACATTGTAACGAATGCTCCTTTATAGAAGGCCACTGGGGAAGTTATTTCTTTGCAATCATAAGGTTTTGGTGCAGTATTCCATTCTTTAGTCACAGGCTGCAAAAAGAAATGGGTGGTGAGCCAAAGTTTTTTTAATCAGCACTGGCTCATTAGGGCAGACTGTTCTTGCTTTCCTGAGCTACCTCTATAACCTGGGGACACTTCTTTATTTTGATACTTCTGTGTTCTTTGGAATATTTTACATGGTGCTGATCAGCTACAGCTCCAAAAGAAGACCAAATAAAGCCACAAGAGAGCAAGATTTATCATCTTCCCAGGGTCAGGAGACATGGAACTTGAAAAAGATCCAAGAACACCAGGAGGTAAACAAACAAACAAACAAACAAACAAAAAACAGGAATGGAGAGGTTAGGAGAGCCCCCTTGGCCGTGGTCATCTCTGAGATTTCTGAGAGAATGGTCAGGTCCAGTAGAACTATCTTCTTTGAGTAATAAGAATAAGCTTTAGGCTACAGGGTTAGTCTCTAGCTATTGGCTAGCTTGAGATACTTAAAACACAGAAATATCTGATGGGCCATATAGAAGGACCATATAGAAGATCAATACATGTGTAAACACTATCATCTACATATCATCTTCTTATCATGTATTATCTATAAATATATCTATAATCTATCTAGTTATCTATTTATCATCTATCAATCTATATCTATTCATATCCCTATCATTTATGTGTTATTTTTCTATCTGCAAATGAATAAAAGTAGAACAGGTATCTGAAGAGGAAATGAAATTAATAGAAAGAGAAGAGGGCAACTGGGCACAAGCAAATACAGTACTCAAGAATGAATCAATTAAAAATCTATTATTATTTTTTTCACAGAGCCAAAAAGTTCTACAAGGATAGAAGTATGGCTTTGGAATCCCTTTGCTTAACAAAAGCTTATGACCAGCTGTGCCTTTTAACTTGCTTAAGACAGCCAAAGGAGGGTGAGGCAACTCTAAGCTAAAAAGTTTATTAAATCAAAACATAACAACAAACAGGAAATTTATTTGCATACTCTGTATGCACATCTGTGTTGGCACCGGACTCTCGAACTGAGAAAAATCGTATCTCTAATCCAGGTTTATCCAGATTCTGCCTACTGTTGAGAATCCAGATCAAGCACAGAATTAAGATGACATTCCAGATTGGATATTCTCACAGCTCAGCAGGAGGAGAAAGCTGCTAGGAGTTTGACATCAAAGTACCTGGGGCTGAATCCTGACTTCATGGCTCCCTAACTGTCATCTTGGGTAACTTAATATTTCTAATCCCCATCTGTACAGGGCAGATAATAAGAGTTCTCAGATTTACTGTGCTCAAGGCTCTTGTGACGATTGTGGACTATAAGCAGGTAAAGAGCTTAGCCCACACCAGCCAGGATGAAGTCATCTGCCTACCTGACAGTTACTGCCCTCTCTCCTAGTGTTTGGTGACGAGCTGCCCTTCTTCAAGGCAGAGAAGACATGCGGCAAGGAGGACGAACTTGCCACAGCAGCCTCTGTTTTAGCAATTGTCTCCACTCTGACCTGTACATTCTAACTTCTTCCGCTTGGGTTAGAAATAACTTACAGCAGCAAATGTTCTTTCCCCTCCCCTATACGCTCACTTCCACAAATCAAGTGTATTTTCCCCCCTATTTTCTCAAATTCACTTCTGGTTTGTTATAGATGGTGATAGAATTACCGTATTTCATCCCGATACCTCAAGTTTATACTCCCAGCATCTTGCCTAGCGGGCACAACTTGGTTTGGGTACCAGAACCATCAAGTTATATGAATCCTGCTTCATCAATAACGCTGGTTTATTAATTCATCCTTAGAGAATGGAAGCAAGTCCTAGATCTCTGCAGAAAGAATTTATCTCCTTTCACTTTCTTCTTGACAAAGTAGGGAAAAAAAGCAATTAGGACCAGGAGGGTAAGGTTTTTGCTTGTTTATTTGTTTTGTTTTATTTTGTTTTAATTCAAACTCATTTAAAAATATGTCAGGTACAAGTTTTTCCTAGTTAGAGATTCCTGCCTTTTCTGGTTGCTGCATCTCCCATTTCATTCATTCTGGGCATTTGATGGAATCAAATGCAGGGAGAAATAACCATGCCCAGGAGTGCAGGTCAAGAAGCTGGTGGTGCAGTGCAGTTAGTACTGTGTTTACCTAACATACATGAAACTCTGGGTTTTGTCCCCACCACTGCATACAACAAGTGCCATAGCTCATGCCTATGATCCTGGCACTTGAGGGGTAGAGGCAGTAGTGCTAAATGAACCTGCCCCTTTCCATGTCTGTGCTGAGGTGAAGAAACATTGTCACAAAAAGTACGTGGACAGTATTTTTATTTATAATTATACTTGAGCCTTGGGCTTAAGAGATAGCTAGAAAGTCAGACCCCACTCAACTGTGAAGAATGTCCTGTCCATTGGCTAGATCTGGGTTGGGGTTTGAAGTTTACTGCACGTATTGTCCTTGGCTGGCTCCATAGTTTGAGCAGGACACCTGGGCCCAGATCTGCCCATCACAATGTTCTTCTTCTAG
Source organism: Acomys minous (assembly GCF_964271855.1). Taxonomy (NCBI): domain Eukaryota; kingdom Metazoa; phylum Chordata; class Mammalia; order Rodentia; family Muridae; genus Acomys; species Acomys minous. Next base: position 55,126,193 of record NC_140486.1, read on the forward strand.
GTTTCTAGGACGCCCTGGATCCTTCTATTTCCCCATTCTCCAATGTTTCTCTCACCTAGAGTCCCAATAGTATGTCCTCCCCTCTGTCGCACTTTCCTGGTAAGTGAAGACTTTCATGGGACATGCCGCTTGGGCTAGTGTCCAGATATAACTGAGTATATACCATTTGACTCTTTCTGATTCTGGGTTAACTCACTCATTATGATCATTTCTGGTACTCAGAGGAAGGATAGCAGGCTACCAAGAAGAGACTTGATACCCTATGAGCATATACAGGGAGAGGAGGTCCCCCACAGTCACAGTCATAGGGGAGGGGAGTAAGGGGAAAATAGGAGGGAGGGAGGAATGGGAGGATACAAGGGATGGGATAACAATTGAAATGTAATATGAATAAATTAATAAAATATATTTTAAAAAGCTCAAAAAAAAAAAAAAAAGAGACACTACCCTGGTTTTAAAGAGTTTCTGCTTTACTGCCACTCACTGGGCTGCGTTTTCTATACTCTGTTATCTTCGGTGTTTGTTATGTGAGCAAATGCTATGACTCAATAAAACGAATGGTCAGAAACAGTGTAAACTGGCCATCAGAGTTCTTCAAGCCATGGATATAGTTCATCACTGAAACCTTCAAATCCAGTATTTATTTTACACACTCCCACTTTCTGCTCAGGTCTTCAAGAACAGTCTTGCTCTGGTCACCCCCTTGTAAACACAAACACTGCAGAGGATTTGGGGGGAAGATCTTTACTTAAGGCCAAAGGCTTGTGGTGCCATCTTGAAATCAGAATGATACAGGAGCAATTGGAAATTATCTTGACAAAGTGAATTACACACGGATGAAGACATAGCTATCCAATGAAATCTTGCTGGGAAGCTATCTCTAGTCAGTTACTGAATCAATAACTAATGGTGTGGTGACAACGGAATGGGCCGAATGCTTGAGAGTCTATTTTTTTAAATGCATTTTATTTGAGTGGTGGCTCACTAGAGATTGTAGGCTCTCGACTGGACAACTGAGGTGAAATCGCATTTCTATCCCTTCCTAGCCAGGAAGGCTCATGTTTCCATGTCTTTCTACCTATTTTTGTATTTTTGTATCTATGCATCCCATCCTATAACAATAGCACTAGTATCATGCAGTAGCTAATACATGAAGCATGTAGGGCAATGCCTGGTAAATCACGTTTACCAAAGTTAGCTATTACCACATGCTATGGAACAATAGGACTTGTAGTCTCTGACCTTCAAACTGAGACTGCAGCAGCTCACAAATTTGACTTCTGGCTCAATTACTTACTAATGAGGTGATTCAAACATTTTTCCATCTTTTTTTTCTAAGCCTTGACCTTTTTTTCCCCTTATAAGATGAGAATAATAATATCTGTTACATTGTTCTGAGGATACAAAATTAAAATATTGTACTGAGATCATTAATAATTTTTACTTATATTGATTTTGAAATTTCATTTGATACTTGTGACTTGGGATGTATTTACAATTGATTACCATGTAGAAATTCTCAAGAAAAAGAATTTAAAGGAATATGGTGTTTTCTGTCCTCAAATAGCATTGTAACTTGCTAAGGCAGTAAGAGATTAAAAACTAGCTGGACATACGGACCAAAAGGTGGCATAGGACTAGAGCCACTGCCGAGCAAAGATGGTGAAAGATGCTGTCAAGTGAATCTCGTAGACCCCAGTGAATCAAGAGATTGTGTGGTAAATGAAGATGTTATGAAAATTTACGTTTAAAGGCGAGAGCCAACGATGTTTCCCCAATCACACAGTTTCAGGGATTCACTTTCAATCTCTAGAAAGTGAATAGAAGGTTTCCAGTTGGTCAAATGCAGATTGACAGGACCCCAGACTCGGCAAACCGCCATCACTGTGTGCTGACAAAGCATGCCAGGTGATTGGTGAGTGTGTTTCTGATTCTCTGCGACTGCAACCGTGTTTTGAGTGTGTTACTGTATAAAACGATGGCCCTCAGTGAAACATTTCGGCATGTGCGCGTAACTTGGTCGTATTCCCTTCTCCTTGCTGCTACTGCAACTCTCTGCTTCCGCAGGAAAGATATTTCACAGGCTGGCTGAATCTTGTTTAGGAGCTGCTTCTGAGGAGCAGAACATATTTTTGCTTCCTCTCAATCTCACCTCATTGTTATGACTAATTCCCCTTTGGGTGATACAGGAAGCTCCTTCCCCCATCTTTCAGCCTCTATGACCTTTCGATATTTGTCCACTGCACACTTCTCAACACTGCCACACCACCCACGTTTCCTAGCATTAGATATTTATGTTTGCTTTGCTTTTACTTTTTAAAACAGGAAATGGCTGTGTATTTTGAAGAGCATATTGCAAATGAGTAGAGTTAAAGGGTGTGTGTGGTGTGTGTGTGTGTGTGTGTGTGTGTGTGTCTAGTGAGCCACCTGCCATGTTGCTTGGCTGCCAGGAGGGTGAAGTGGCAGGAGTCAACAAGAGACCAATTAAAGTTTGACCCGGCAGGCGAGAGCCCTGGATGTGGACATGTGGGCCAGGTGGGTGGCCTTTCACTTTCAACCTAGGCAACTGGTGTCAAAGCTATTCTGAAGTCACAGGAAGTCAGGGGTCAAAGGGCACTCTGCAAAGGAAGTGTAGCCTGAGAATGGCTTCCCATAACAGGTCTCCAGGAAGTAGACTATGAAGATGACTAACATCTTCGGGGAGGAAAGAGAGCAGAAGGCACAGAAAGGAAAACGTGTAATGGAGCAAATTGGGATTTGTCAATTTGTTTTAGATCATGGGCAGCGTCTTGGTCAGAAGCAGGACTATCAGAAGCATTAGCACACACAGTGCAAATACAACACAACATATAGAGAGGCAAGGCAGTGTCCACTGGGTGCCCTGGCTGCATTCCAGAGCTTCCTCATGCTGCAGCAGGAGGGACAGCTTCTTGTCTGCACACCTTTGCCCTCCATCCCTGTCAGTTTTCTGCAATGCCGTTGGTGACGGTCAAGGACATTCTCTTCTAATTTAGCTTTCCCGGGAAACTGTTACCATCATAATTAAATGCATGAGGTGCTCTGTGGACTCTTCAAATTTCCTTTATACAATGTTGGTGCTCCCTGCCTCAGTCTCTCTTGCTACCATTCTTTTTAAGCACCTCCCTCATCCCCCACATCTTCTGAGCAAAACGTTCTTCAGGATATGGGATTCTTGGTTTTGTTGTTGTTTGTCTGTTTGTTTTTCCTGAAAATGCTTAATAACTGAACGTCTTAGATTCCGTTGCCCTATTTTTTTTCCAGGGTTGTAGTATCTACTATTCTGTAGGTCATTACTAAATTTTCTGAAATCATGTATTTTGACTGCAAGACTCAATGCCATCAGTAATTAGCCCTTCTTTTCGACTCCTTGAAGCAGGCTGGTTATTGTATGAGTTAGTTCATGACTGACATGGCAAGTTATCCAACTTTTCAATTTATCCCCAAGAGCTTTCTTGTGTGACCTCTGTGGCAAATGCAGATATTTACCATGACTCCAAAACATTCTGGTACCTCATCTTTGTTCATCATACATGTCAACTTCCACTAAGTCAATTCTACCCACTCTCAAGTCCTAAGTCCTTCTTTTCTAGGAAGCTACCTGTGACACTGTGTACTTATTCCTTGCCAGGGACCAAACGGCCCGTGGCCGACCCCCACCCATTCAGCATCTGCAGCAAACATCCTGCTTGGCCACTCACTAGGCATGCAAGGCATCCGGCTTAGCCCTGAGAAGAGAGCGATCCGATTCTGAGATAACCACAGAGACATCCTGCTTTGCCCCAACTAGGAAAACCCCTCCCCCTGCAGATGTTCCAGGGGCTCAACCCCAGAAGATTCTGTACTTTTCCATTACCCTCCTCGCTTACCCCCGCCCTCCCTAAAGCAGGTTTTAAAAAGCCTGCCCTCACCTTCAATAAACGGCTCTTGACAAGCTACTGTTTCCTTGAGCCCTGCCTCCCTCTCGCCCATTTTTTATCCACAGGTTGCGACCCTCCTCGGCCCCCCAATAACTGACCAGCTGGCCTGGTCGATTCTTGATGGGATTTTGTCTTCCTATTAACTTAGGTGATAGAGTTGTTTTTTTAGAGCTGTTTTAGGCACAGCTAAGTGAAGGGTCCTGGGTACTCTTCAACCCTATGCAACAACCCTAGTATCATTTCAAAACAGACTTTTGAGTTAGGAACTCTCTCTCTGTCTCTCTCTCTGTCTCCCGTGTGTGTGTGTGTGTGTGTGTGTGTGTGTGTGTGTGTGTGTGTGTGTAGACAGAGACAGGGAAAGACACAGAGAAAGTGAGGCAGACACTCAAAGAGAATGCTTTTTAAAGTTGTTTATTTCATTTCTTTTTTCTTTCTGTCGTTGTTTTGTTTTGTTTTGTTTTGTTTTGTTTTTTGAGACAGGCTTTCTCTGTGTAGCCTTGGCTGTCCTGTACTCCCTTTGTAGACCAGACCAGCCTGAAATTCACAGCAATCCACCTGCCTCTGTCTCCCAAGTGCTGGGATTAAAGACGTGCATGACCACCACCGAGGTTAAAGTTGTTTCTGAAAATGAAAGCCTGATTTGTTTGAATACGATAGCTAGTTTTAAAAACATCTACTGAAAAGTATGACAGGCCAGAGTCACCTCCACAGGCTAGTTATTCCTCAATGAAGCCTAGGCAGATTCTCCTAAGGGAAAGAGGGAAATGTCACAGATCTTTGTGTCTTCTTGTACTTCTCATATCTGCATTTGGGACAGCTTTCTCTAGTAACCACTAATCCACCCTTTTTCAGCTCCAACAGCTGAGGCTCGGAGGTGTTCTAAGACGTGAGACAGGGAGTTGCTAAACCCAAGGCCCAAAGCCAGGCCTGAGCAAGAGCCTGCTTGACCATGCCAGCATCAATTGGCCACTTATTTGTAATTTGGTATGTCACATTCATGCACAAGACTAGTATGTAGTACTGAGTGATTGCGCAGCCTTAAGCATTTTATGTACACTATTTTAATCTGTTTCCTTGTGTGTCCGTGTTCATCTGTGTGGATAGACGCACATGGAGTCTGAGGGCTGAGCCAGGCAGCTTCCTCAGTCTCTCTCTAGCTTCTTTTTGAGAAGAGTTCAAACCTGATGTCCACTGACTAGGCTAGACTCGCTGGCTAGGAAGCCGCAGAGATGCTCTTGGCTCTGCCCCCAAAGTTCTGGGGTTAAGGCACATTCTGACATGCCAGGCTCTTTTTGTGTGTGCTGGTGCCCAAATTCAGGTCCTTGAGTGTATGTCAAACACTTTACAGACTAAGCTATTTCTCCAGCCCTACCTTACTCTTTGTACAAAACTTCCATGGGATGATGATGATGATGATGATGATGACGACGACGACGACAACCTTCATTTTCTGGGGAAAGACCAGACAATTATTTTTCTTATATTCCTCCAGTTTGTAAACTGAAGAGTTGGGGATTCCAAAGACAAACTGTCCAGAAAAATAAACACATTTGAGAGGTTGTGTCCGTTCACCAATTTAACCAGAATGCTGATCTTGAGTCTATACTGGAGCATTGTGCAACTGTTAAACTGCCCCTATCAAATGTTGTGCTTGGCTATTCTTGGAGGGAGGGTTCTCACCTAGATGAAGCCAGTGTACCCAGCAAGGCACTGTTAAATGTTGGGCTTAATATGAAACTTGAACAGAGAACTCTGACTAAGTCACCCATGAATGTACTTCATGTTGAGCAGCAGGATTCCCAGCACACCTGGGGGGATCTAATGAACTCACCAGATCTCAGTGTGACCAGACTGACCCAACCACAGCAGAGCAGTGAATTTCCTACAGCCTTGAAGTCAAAACAGAAAGAGGCAAGAACCCTAGAAAGGCTTCTCTGAAGTCAGCAGATTAAAGTTGAGCAACTTCTCTACCAGAGAGCTGAGATTTGGAACCCAGAAGTTCTTCCATTCTATGAGCAAACACAACCACTCCTGGAGAGGTCATGTCCAGCTGGAGTTAATGGCACACACACCCTCATTACTAACCCAGCAAGGGGAAGGCTTCGCCTTACAGCTCAACTTGTGGAAGAAACTGCAGAGGAACAATTATCAGCAGTCGCTTTTGGGGAAATAACACCAGCTGTGGACATCTGGCTTTCAATGAGTTCCTACAGAAGAAGAATGTTAAGTCTGGGCAGTGACAGGAATCATGACTCTGAGGTCCCCTCCTCAAAATTCACAGCCTTTAATAACCTCGAGCTTTTTACCCACCTTCCCCATTTTATAAGGGAAAGACGGGAAGTTCCGAAATTAAAAGCAGAAATCAGTGGTAAAAAACAGACTAGGAACTCATGGGGAACTGAATAAACAATGAACAAGCCACATTCAGAGATGTGTACTCTAGGGATAAACTCTATTCTCCATCTTAAAAAAAAAAAAAAGGAACTCTGATTTCGATGGTTAATCTTCATTGCCAACTTGACCAAGTGCTGTGTCACTTAGGAGACACAGCTCTGGACTTGTGTGCGAGGGGGTTTCTTCAGGTCAGCTTTAACTGAGGACGAGAACGTGGCCAGTGTCCTCCCATGGATTGGAGTACTGTAGTAAATGAATATGAGTAGAGGGAGAAAAGTCTGCATTTCTTCCTCCTGACTGCAGATGCGGTGAGACCAGCCAACCCACGCCCCCCGATTCCATTACTTTCCCTCCAACTGTGAGTGAAAATGAACTTCTCCTCCTCCTCCTCCTTTAAGTTGCCCTTGTCAGGTATTTCTTCACAGCAACAAGAGATACGAGAAATGCATGAATAATTACAATGTTAAAATTCTGATGTTTAAAGTCATGGCTGTGAACTATTACTTGATTAATTAAATCAAACACAATGAAATTTAGTGTTTTCCTGAAATATTTCAGTCTTCAAAGAGCAGAAAAAAATTTAGGTGTTCAGAAACTTTGAACTGAGACAGTTCATTTCAAGCAAACTGTGTTCACAAGGAAAAATTATGTTATCCTGAAGCTAACTACCTATTTTCTACTTTCCCCAAAATAGTTGCACACAATAAATGACGATTTACCTGAGACCCAGCTCGATTCACTATAAATCTGCCAATTTAAAAAAAGGGGGGGATTTATTCCTTGGTGAATTTATTTTGTTGGAATTCCCTGGAAAGCTTACATCAACTGTGAGAGGCCAGCTGTTGTCTTGGGCCCTGGCCTGGTGAAGTGGTGTGGGGCTGCCAAGCTCTGCACCTTTCCTTTGTATGAGACAACAAAGTTCAACTCTCTGTGCAAGACTCGCTCCTCAACAGAAAAACACACAAATGCTCTTTGATCCAGAATAGTGAGTAGGAAATTATGTTCTTTCCATCGCCTCTACTCCACCCTAGACCTCACCAAATCACTTCTACTGCATCTCCAGCCTTAACTCCAGACTCAGATGAGCATCACGCCCTGGGGCGGTGGAGGGCACAGAAGGCAGTTCTGCCAGCTATTTTCCAAGCTGCAGCCCTCTGGCTCCCAAATAAGGATCTTTAGGGAGCTGCCTGAAGAACTTTGACCCCAAAGAAGTGGCACATGGACCCTTCTTGGGTCTCTATCCTCCAGTGGCCACCGCTATCTGCAGTGCTGGGATAATGCTGGGACCGGGCACCGAGGAGCTCACCCAGGAATTGGGTGGTGTTCACTCCCTGTTAGGGAGCTGGGAAGAGGAGGAAGGGTTTGTCTCACTGCAGATTCTAATCTACGAAGTTTGTGAAATATAAAGAAGCCTTAAATTCTTGCGTTTTTAAAGAGGGAAATCTTGTTTAACCCTTTGTGTTCTAGATTGAATCAAGCACATAGTTTAGTGCTCGGTTTTAGTCTTGACATTGTGAAATAGTAAAAGAATCCTGTAAAACAACATGACGTCCTGTTGCTCAGACGTCCTGTTAACTATACTTCGGTTCTCAACATGCTTGTGTCTAGTGAGGCCTCAGTGGGGAGTGGAAGCTATTGTATGTTCATTGCTCTGTCATCTGTTTCACTCATATGAAGGAGCTGCACCAGGCAACTCACAAAGCATGTCGTGGGTAGAGGAGCGCTGAGCTCTGCTGCTGCCCATTGTCTGATCAGTGGACTGGCTCTAAACAACTTCCCAGCACTCCACGCCTGCTTGACTTAGCTCTGCATCCTCACTGTTTGATCCAGGACCTGCTATGGAGTAGCACACCCTGCACAGCTGTTAATAGAATTCCTAATAGTCAGTGTAAGAGACACAGTGGTTTGCCATAGAGAAAGGTGAAATGCTCTTTCAGTATGATCTTCCTCCCAGGGACATGATCATGTCTAGAATACACTATTTCTTTAGCATAAATATTGGATTTGTCACATGCGAGTCTATATTTCCTTAGAATCCTACTCACAGGATATGGGCTTTTAGTATTTGTTCTTTGAAGACACTGTAGACAGCCGAGTGCAATTTTGACCTCAACATTTAGAAAGTCATAACGTTTGAACTCTAGGTTAATAAATCAGAACTCAGTGAATGCTGATGGGTCTTAGTCAATGGGTTTCCATTGACAAAGCAGCTCTGGTCCCCATCTCAGGCCAACTTAATGTCCTGCAAAAAATCCTATACAGTGCAGTTAAATGATTTTCTATTTTCTTTTTATGCAACTGCATTTTATTTAATTAAAATTATTTTTATCTGGAATAATTAGTCTGATATAAAATTCACAATTAAGATTTGATTCATCGATTATTCGTATAAAATTTTATAATAATATATTTTTTAACCAATCTGAACTTTCATTTATGGCAGTTATATGTACTATAAATAACTAAATAAGACTCTCCAGATCAAAACTTAGGCTAAAAAATTAGGTTCTGCCAATTTTAATCAATAACACATCTTTTCCCACAATGCAGTTTTAGCTCTTTCCAGTTTTATGTTACAGTGATGTGTTTCTACAAAGACTCTTGAGTCGATGTTTGCAGTTTGGGAAGTTATTAAGATGATGGGATCCTTCAATTGATCTTTCTTTTAATTTTGCAGTATGCAGTTTTAGCTTTTCTCAATTTAACTTTGCTGATTATTTCTTACATTATTTATTTCTTGGAAGAAAAAAAATCCTCAGTAAATCAAAGATCTTGTAAGGATGAAGACAAAAGATAGGATTAAAGTGTTCTAACAGAGAGCAGGGAGATCTGTCCTCATAGAGAATTATTAGTATCAGAGTTCTTATTTAATTTTCTCCAACAACAGACACAGGACCAGAGTGACCCAGGAGGCAATTTAATCTGCAAATGCAAAAACATCTAAGAGCTAACATGATCCCAGGTGAAATGGAGTTGACAAGAAACATATTTTGGTAAAAATTCGTTGAAAATTCCATTCAGTTTTTTAGCTTTCCTCTCAAAAGTACCTATCAAACAGTACTTTGCTTATCAATTTACATTCCATTTCATCCCAAATGAAGGTTTTCAGTGCAACATGCATCTGAAACAGTTTAGGCCCCAAGCTCCCTCCTGGGGAGACAGATGTTTATGGTTTTCCAGGATTCTAAGTGAATGAAATCCGACTTTTATACCTGCCTTCTTCACATCGGCTTTCCAAGACACTTAAATGCCTCTTACTCGGTGCTGAGTGCAAAGCGTGGCTCCAAGCTAGTATAAGTAAGGTGGCTTAAAGCACGAAACTCAAGTCCAAGTGGATTAAAGACGTCAGTCTAAAACCAGAGACATTAACCCAGTTAGAGGAAAAAGTGAGGAAGAGTCTGGAACACATAGGCACAGGAGACAACTTCCTGAACAGAACACCAACAGCCCAGGCCTTAACATCAACAATTAATAAATGGGACCTCATGAGGCTGAGAAGCTTCTGTAAGGCAGGTGACACTGTCAAGAAAACAAAGCGACAGCCTACAGACTGGGAAAAGATCTTCACCAACCCTTCATCTGACAAAGGTCTAATATCCAAAATATATAAAGAACTCAAGAAATTAAACACCACCAAACCAAATAACCCAATTGAGAAATGGGGCTCAGAACTAAACAGAGAATTCTCAACAGAGGAATATCAAATGGCGGAGAAACATTTAAAGAAATGCTCGACCTCCTTAGTCATCAGAGAAATGCAAATCAAAACGACACTGAGATTCCATCTTACACCCATCAGAATGGCTAAGATCAGTAACTCAACTGACACCACATGCTGGTGAGGATGTGGAGAGAGAGAGGAACACTCCTTCATTGCTGGTGGGAATGCAAACTAGTACAACCACTTTGGAAATCTATCTGGCACTTTCTCAGAAAAATGGGAATAGGGCTTCCTCAAGACCCAGCTATTCCACTCCTTGGAATATACCCAGAAGATGCACTTCCACACAACAGGGACATATGTTCAACCATGTTCATAGCTGCCTTATTCATAATAGCCAGAACATGGAAACAGCCTACGTGTCCCTCAGTAGAAGAATGGATAAAGAAACTGTGGTATATTTATACTATGGAATACTACTCAGCTATTAAAAACAAGGAATTCCCGAAATTTGTGGACAAATGGATTGAACTAGAAATTATCATAATGAGTGAGTTCACCCCAGAAGCAAAAAAAGTCAAATGGTATATACTCACTTATATCGAGACACTAGTCCAAGGGGTATGCCCCCATGAAAAACTTTACCTACTAGGAAAGTGGGTCAGAGGGGAGGACATCCTATTGAGACTTTAGGTGTGAGAAGCCTGGGAGAATGAGGAAATAGAAGGATCCAGAGGGTCCTGGAAAACTACAGGTGGGTCTTGGCCTGGGGGTCCTCCTCAAACTATGGCACCAGCCAAGGAAAATATAGGTGGTAAACTTCGAACCCCTATCCAGTCTAGCCGATGGACAGGACATTCTCCACCGTTAAGTGGAGAAGGAGATCTGACTTTCACACAAACTCTGGTGCCCCATATTGGACCACGTCCCTTGGATGAGGAGGCCTGGTGGCACTCAGAGGAAGGATAATAGGTCACCAAGAAGAGACTTGATACCCTAGGAGCATATACAGGGGGAGGAGGTCCCCCTCAGACACAGACATAGGGGAGGGGAATAGGGGGGAAGCGGGAGGGAGGGAGGAATGGGAGGATACAAGGGATGGGCTAACAATTGAGATGTTAATATAAATAAATTAATAAAAATTAAAAAAAAAAGTAAGGTGGCTTAGCAGAGGGGTGGAGCCTATCAATCAAAGTGTGTGAACCGTGGACCACATCGCATCAGAGGGCAGGAAGCTCAGTAGAGGAGGGTTAGCTAATCGAACCTGAGGAGCCTACAGGCTGTGTGGCTCTCTCCCCTCCAGCTTTACTGATGGTGTTTCCTCAGGCTCCACATCTGCTCTATAGCTAGAGGTGACTCCCTGATGAGGAGTCCTACTTTCAGTTCCAGGTGCTCCTTTTCTCAGAACCTAAGGTTACCCGCTTTGAAAAACAGGTCTAGAAAGTCATAGATTCTCTCACGTTACATGCGTGCTTGCTTTCCTCGAAGGCAGTAACATATGGAGCAATAATTACAGCAAGAATTTCTTCTGTCATTACCATATTTAATTTTTTCCCCACATAGAGTATTCATATATATATATATATATATATATATATATATATATATATATATATATATTTTTTTTTACAAATGGCCTAAACTCAATGTTTTCCTTCTAAATGAGCCACCTTTGCTGGTTTTTTATGCACAAGGGCTTTAGCTAATCAGCCTTATACAGCTTTCAGCAAAGCAAAACTGTCTTCACAAAAGCTCGGGCTGGTGGTTGTGGTCATGAGGCCATTGCCACTTACAACTACTCTTGGAGTCTGCGACACTAATTATTTTTCCTTCTTCTGTTTTTCTACTTCTCCTATTCCTGTTTCCCTCAGTTTGGAAGTTCCCTCCCCTTCTTCCTTTTTTCTTTTTAAACCTATTTCTGTTCTCCCGTCTTCTTCCCTTTCTGCTAAGACACACAGAAGGCTATTATACTCTTCCAAAGGTCGATTTTTGCCTATAAAACCCCAACAAGAAATGTGGACTCTGTACTTCTGGCATTCTAAATTTGGGAGAACTTTCCCTAAGAACTACTATGTCCATATCTTTTCTATAAGAAGGTTTGGTTCGAAAAACAAGAGTTGCCCACCCTACCTCTTCCATTGCACAGTGGCATCCTTTCTGTACCACTCTCAGTGAGCTCTGAGATGGTTTCTCTGTGTCACTGACCTGGTGCTATTGATACTGGTCATTGTCCTGCTCGTCAGCTTCTCTTGCATTTGTCACATGCCAGACACTGTCAGAAACGCCATATAGATCTTACTTCTTTAATAGTAATGCCGTATCAGTGAATTGACCTCACCGTCTACTGTCTACATTCGGGAAACTGAATTTTATAGCAAAATACTTGAAACAGTATGTTTTTGGTTTTTGTTTGTTTGTTTGTTTGTTTGTTTGTTTTGAGACAGGATTTCTCTGTGTAGCGTTGGCTGTCCTGGACTCACTTTGTAGGCCAGGCTGGCCTCAAACTCACAGTGATCTGTCTGTCTATGCCTCCCAAATGCTGGGATTAAAGGCACATGCCACTACCGCCTGGCTCGAAACAATGTCTTCTCACCCCAAAGAAAATATTATTTGAAAACGAGCCTTTCTCAACCATTCCTAAAGTCTTTGTTTACAATATGAACTCCTGAGCTCTGGTTCCCACTGTGTGACTCTTAAGAGAAGCTGAATATGATTAAATTAGGTGAATTCCCTGCCTTTTCCATGTTCTTCTTGGATTCTGAAATGGCAAAGCTTTGCAGATGTGATCTGTGCACAGCTACGTTTCCTGACTTGGTCCTTGCTCATCCCGGTTGTTGTAGGTAGGCGGCCAAGGCAGCTAGAGAAGGGAGGGCCGGCCATCTCTGAGGAGACACTCTGTGACTGGTTAACAAGCTGGACTTTTGGAAGGCCAGGAAGTAGCACAGGAAACAGGAAGGTGGATTGTGACATGCCGATTTCCACCTGGGCATTGATATATAATTCCCAGACCTTGACCACTTAGAAGAAACTTAAAGAGTTATTTTTTGTCTCAGACCTCTGGTATTCAGGCAATACTTCCTCTTTTTCTTGTTAATAGGCAACGCCTAGTGGGAAAATTTCTTTCAGTATTAGTTCCAGGTGCCTGCCTTTCTTCTTTACACATTTCTAGCTTTCCTTGGCATTTCTTTTACTGCTGCCTTCAGCCCTCAACAGGCATCTTTAGAAAACAGCCTTCTGCTTTCTCCTGGAGTTCTGGTCTGATTGTTAGCACTCTGACGGGTAACTACTTAATTTAATTGTGCTCCATCCCGGTCTCGTAGATGTAAGACTGATCCCTCCTCTAAACCCCTGAACCTGGAGATAGTAGATACTTTCGTTAACCAGATCTTTGCACCTTGTCCTGTGATGAGGATTGAGATTCTTTATTTTATATATGGGTAGATGGTGGCTTAGCAATATTAGCTTGCTCAAAGACTTTATTAAGTGGTGGAGCCAGGGTTTGAAGCCAGTTCTGAGATTTTGACCCCATCCCCTTCTCCTACTGTTGCCTGTCAGCCCTTTCAGGTGGAGTTCATTGCCAGCACCAAGCCTTTTGTTCACAGCAGCCTCGCTGAGTGCTGCTGTATTCCTTTCCCTCTCCTGACATCCTATCACAGCTACCTTCAGCTGTGGCTGAACCTGCCCGCTTCCTTCTCTGTTGATCTTTCCTGCTGACTACAAGATTTGCAACTTGAGTGGCAGAGAGTGACTGGTGTCATCTCCGCTCACCTCACTGTCAAGGGTTGGGCCTGGGGGCAGGCAGTGATGAATACGCCGCGCAGCAGCCCTCACCACAAATCCCTCGCATTAGCTGCAGTGGTCAGTTCCTTCCCAGTCCCCCAGTCACACATGGAAAAGTGCTTCACTACTTTGTCACTTGGGGGTTCCTTTAGGCAGGAGGCTCTAGGCTTCCCAAGTGCTTTACATTCCTGTGATCTAAGAACAGCCCGTGGTTCCCTCCTGGAGGAGTACACACATCCTTCTGTCCTGATAGCAAATTGACATTTGTCAGATTAGAGAAGCAATTAGCAGCTGTATAGACTTTTTCTAAATATCAAGGTAAAGTAGTGACATTTTGTTGTTGTTTTCTTGCGATTCTCTACTTTCTATACTTTAATCACTCCCCAAATCCACTGTAAAAAGAACGTTGGGAGTGTTTGCCACATGCCAGGCTCAGGTCATGTAATTCTGATGACATTATATGTGATGGGAATAGTTTCTGGCAACAGATACCGAGTTTTTAGTGGAGTCACTCCAGACATGCAAGACAAAGAACCATTACTGTAGAGCCAGGAACTGGGGAGATGGCTCAAAGGTTAATAGCTAGTACCACCCTTGTGAGGACTCTAGTTTGGTTCCCAACACCTTTGCTGAATGGCTGCCTTTAACTTCAGCTCCAGTGGATCCAGTGCCCTCTCTGGCATCAACAGGCACTCGTACTCATGTGCACACACCCACACATAGACACACACACAAGCACACACGATTGAAAATAAACCCAAAACTAAACAAACAAAACCACAGACAAAAACCAGAAAAAACACACATGGCCAGTGCAGTGCCATGGTCCTGATCCTACTACCCTTTCAATTATAAAGATGTGAAAATGGGATTTTGCTAGGTTAGGTGGCCTGTGCAGCCAGCAGACAGTCCATTCTGGCGTTCCAACTCAGGTAACTTGTCTCAAGCATCTGGGGGCACGCATTATGTACAGCCTCTACTCTCTTCTGTTTTTAATCTTAGAGCCTGGGAGAAGGAATATGTAGACTGGCATTTGGAATAACAGATAGCAGTAAAATTTTGGGCTTCAACAGACATTCCTCAGAATCTTTCTGTAATGACTTTTTGGGTGTTCCTGCTCTAGGGGGTCAGAGCCTACGTGGAGTGTTTTTATGTGTTTTCGGCAAGACCCTAACAAGTTGAGTTGAGCATCTCCTTTGTTGTAGGGATTTTCCATGTTGTTAAAAGAACTATAAGAAAATGGAAGGCCCAGACCTTTTTTTTTTTTTTAATGACATTTGATTTATCCATGAACAGCTCCTTGGAAACAGTGAATTCCCCCATTTTGATTGTTTTGCTAGCTTGCAGCTGACCAGCGAATGAAGTCAGAATTTTAATCTAAATCACTTCCAACATGAGCCGTATAAGCATTACACTCTGATGATAGGCAAGAGGCATTTTAAATTACCCCTGATTACAACATCCCAGGGGCCTCAGAAATCATATATTTCAGATCTAATTAGAAATCCCCTTGCTGATTCTGTATATGGTTTTAAATGGAATCCATTTGTCTGTCTTTACTAAAAGGATATCTCCACCACAGAGGATTGATGTGGCCCATAAAGGGGTACTCATTTAACCACTGCCCTTACCAGTCAGTACCACTCTTAGGTAAGGAAAGAGGGGTGTCTAAGCTACAGTTTCTATTGCTGAGATGAAACACCAGGACCAGAAGGCAAGTTGGGGATGGAAGGGCTTATTTGACTTACACTTCATCATCAAAGAAAGTCAGGGCAGCAACTCAAGTAGGTCTGGACTCTGGAAACAGGAGCTGATACAGAGACCTTGGAAGGGTGCTTCTTACTGGCTTGCTCCCTCTGCCTTGCTCAGCCTGCTTTCTTATGGAACCTAGGACCACCAGCCCAGGGATGGCACCATCCACAATGGTCTGGCCCCTCCCCCATCAATCACTAATTAAACATTGCCTTACAGCTGGATATTATGGAAGCATTTCCTCAATTGAGGTTCCTTTCTTTCAGGCAACTAGCTTGGGTCAAGTTGCCATAAGACTAACCAGCAGGAGAGGCTTTGTGCTTGTTCTAAATGCTTTAGGACATGACCAGAAACAAATACAAAGGAAAACAAACAGGACATCGATTTAAAGGAGTGTGTCAATTACTTTTCTATTGCTGTGATAAAACATCATGGCCAAGAAAACTTGTAGAAAAAAAAAGTTGACTTTGCATTACCAGTCCAGAGGGTTAGTTAGCATTTGTGATGGTAGAATGGGCACAGTGGGTGGCAGGCCCTGTAGCAGGAAGCTGAGAGCTGACAGCGCGAATTGTAAGCAGGAAGTAGAGAAAGAGGACTGGGAATGGTGTCAATCTTTAAACTCAAAAATGCTCTTTCTTCCTCCAGCAAGCTCATACCTTCTAAGCCTATCAAAACAGTGTCACCATCTGGAGAACTGAGTGTTCAAATGCCTGAGGCTATGGGGCATCCCATTCCAACCACCTCAAAGCGTTTGACTGGTGGGGATATATCTCAGTGACAGGACCCCAGTGCAGCGTGTTTGAGACCCTTGGTTTCCCTTCCACCACAGAAACAAGCAGTATTAACGAAGAACAATAAAGGCTCATCAGAGTGGAAGTGGATGGTGTTGGCATATGATTCTGGAACTCCGCAGGTAGATGCAGAAGGAACTTGAGTTTGAGGCCAGCTCTCTAGCCCAAGATCAGTCTACATTGCATAGTGAGACCCTGCCTGGAGAGAACAGTGGCAGAAAACTTGCCTGGGTACCACAAAGTCCTGCATTACATCCTCAGTACCACAAAGTATGCTTGATTACTCGTTTTCTGGGGATATAGAATTTATTGCTGCACTAACTGGCTACCTAACTAAACTCTTGCCCTCAGGACTCACGCCATTCAGGCCTGAGAAAAGTCATCTCCATACCTTTTACTCTAAGTTTTCAATATAAGGAAATTCCACATCTAAGTGGCATGTAAGCTTGTCAGTTGAACACGTTGAGGCAAGGGGCAAAGAGTGTTTGGAGCTTGGAGAGGGTTTGGAGAACAGAAACCCTTATGATGAGAAACATTAACAAGCAAAGTCCATGCCCCCAGAAGCCCTCTGGGGTGTAAGCAGTTCCCGCGGGAGGACTGAGGTCCATTTCTGATGATTATAGGGGTCTCACAGATAGGCATAGCTGTCAAGGGAGCATGCATAATTTATAGGAAATCAAATGTATATTTACAGAAATGTGCATGTTTATATGAAACCATACACGTAGCTCTTGCTGGATGCAATATGCACAAAGGGTGATGCTGGTGGATACTGAAACTTGGTAAAATTTTAACATTTTTTAGTTGTTTGAAGTGGAGTCTTTCTATGTAGATCAGGCTGTCCTGGAACTTACTGTGTAAACTAGGCTGGAGATACACATACCTACCTCTGCCTCCCAAATGCTGGGATTAAAACCATGTGCCACCACCCTTCTGATTTTATTTTTTAAGAAAATTTTTAGTAATATCATTAATATTTTAAATTATTACATGGGTCAATTTATAACGCTAATAGCTTCAAAGTTTGATTCACTCATTATAAGTTATATTTTATATTAAATATAAAATACATAACTTTTTATCTTTGTACTTTTATATGATAGCAACTTCCTCTTTATCAACATGTAATCAGTAATTTTTCAGTAATTATGCACTGTGAAAACAATTACATTTTAATTGTAAGTTATACATGTTTATGTTTAATATTACGTTTAATAATACGTTAAAATTATGTGTAGAAATTGATAATATCATAATGCATGCTTATATTAAAATAAGAATGAAAAATACCTTTTGTGTGATAAATGTACATTATAAATTTACTTTGTTAACAAAATATCTAGGCCCCTAAAAGTGAATTTAGAAGTAAGTAAGTGTGGGAGTTCTGATCCTTCAGTCACAGTGTTTACTCATTGAAAAGTCTCTTCGGAGGCTGTTTTAGTTAGTGTTTTAGTGCTGTGAAGAGACCTCATGATTGAGAAAGAAATTCTTGTGAAAGGACTCCTTGAGTAGAGGGCTTTCTTA
The DNA here is from genome assembly GCF_964271855.1 of Acomys minous. Lineage (NCBI taxonomy): Eukaryota > Metazoa > Chordata > Mammalia > Rodentia > Muridae > Acomys > Acomys minous. The sequence goes on from NC_140486.1 coordinate 55,144,033, forward strand.
CAGTCCATAGGGAGCAGGCAGAGAAACAGACACTACTAGCCTTGGCTTGGGCTTTGGAAACCTCCAAACCAACTCCCATTGATACGTCTCCCCCAACAAGACTAACCATCCTAGTTAGTGGTTTGACTTAAAATGGCCCCATTAGGCTCATAGTGAGTGGCGTTATTAGAGGGTGTGGCCTTGTTGGAAGAAGTGTGTCACTTGGGATGAACTTTGAAGTTTCAAATGCTCAAGTCAGATCCAGTGTTTCTGTCTTCTTGCTGCCTGCTGAGATGAAGAACTATCAACTACCTCCCCAGCATCATGTCTGCCTGTGTGCCTCCGTGTTTCCTGCCATGAGGATAAAGGACTAAAGCTCTGAACTGTAAGCCAGCCCCAATTAAATGCTCTCCTTTATAAGAGTTGCTGTGGTCATGGTGTCTTATCACAGCAATAGAAGCCCTAACTTAGGTAGAAATTAGTACCAGGGACTTGGGTATTGCTGACATAGGCTGGACCATGTTTTAGTTTAGAGAAATATGAACTATTTGGGGACTGTGGAGTAGAAAAATAATTGAGCATTTTAAGCAGGCCTTACTGGGTCATCCTAGGAGGAGCATGGAAGACAGTGGTGCTGGGGGTGATCTGAACTGTGGGGACTCAGCTCAAGATGTTTCCAAGCTGAATATTAGTATGTGACCAAGAGACTGTTCTGGTGATATTTTGACAAAGAATGTGACTGCTTTATGCCTTTGTACCAAAAACAAATCTGCCTGAGAGTTTTGGATTAACAGCATTGGCAGAGAAGATTTCCGGACAGCCTAGTATTGACTCTGCTGCATAGTTATTAGTGACCCCACTTATGCAGATCTATAATGAAAAGTAGCACATTGATCCAGGGAAAATACAGAAGCTATTGCTTGAGAAGAAAAGGGCCATCAGGAAGTATAGACAGATCAAAGAAAAGCCTGACACCAAGTAGGATAAAGGGAACAGTGACCTCGGAGCAAGACTGGGCCTAGTTAAGTTTCCAATTTGTGAAGAGGAATTAAAGAAAAATGTATTGCCAGGCATGGTGGTGCATGCTTTTAATGCCAGCACTCATGAAGCAGAAGCAGGTTGGTTTCTGAGTTTGAGTCCAGCAAGGTGTACAGAAGGAGTTCCAGAACAGCCCAGCTTAGGCAGGGAAGGAAACCATTCATCCAAAACAGAAAGCTGGTGAAGACGTGTGTGAATGGGGCAGCCAGATTCCAGCCCCAGCAAGCAGCAACACTTGGCAGCTTCAGCCATGTGGTTTTGGCTTTAGAATCAGGGAGAGAAGGGTTATAGAATCGCCCTCCACATCTGAGGAAAGCTGCTGAGGCCAGGCATGTAGCAGGGGTATTCCTGCATGGAAACCTAGAGAGACTATTATGTGAAGCTATGAAGGTGAACCCTGGATTGATTCGAAACCCAAGATGGTGGAGATACCAGAGCCGTGGGTTACCTGCCAAGGAGCTCTGCTAACATGGGTGGAAAAAAGCTCAAGAGATAGAAGTGTGTTGCAGTCAACAAAACTGAAAAGTGTTGAGATCTGAAGAGTGCTTTGACATCAGACACGGAGATGCAGAGTTTGGAGTTCGCTGCTTTTCAGTCTTGCTTTGATCCTGTATGTCCTGTCTATGTTTCCTTTCTTTACTTTTGGAATAACAATGTGTATTCTATGCCATTGTATTTTGCAAGTATGTGGTCTTCTTTTTTATTTTTATTTTTACAGGGGTTATAGTTAAGAGATTGCTGTGAATCTCCAAAGAGACTTTGGACTTTTAAAGAGGGTTGATACTGATAGACGCTGGGGACTTTTGAAATTGGACTGAACGCATTTCTTCATTAGGGTTTGGATAAAGGCTTATGGAAGCCAGAGAATGGAATGTGGTGTTTTGAATAAAAATGGCTCCTATAGACTTACAGAGAGTGGCACTCTTAGGAAGTGTGGCCTTGTTGAAGGAAGTGTGTCTCTGGGGGTGGACTTTGACATTTGCAATGCTCAAGCCAGACCCAGTGTCTCCTTCTTCCTTGCTGCCTGCTGAGATGTAGAACTCTCAGCTACCTATTCAGCACCTTGTCTGCTTGTGCACCCCTGTGCTTACTGCTGCGATAATGAATTAAACCTCTGAACTGTAATGCTGCCCCAATTAAACGCTTTCCTTTGTAAGAGTTTCCATGGTCATGGTGTCTCATAAGAGCCATAGAAACTGCCTCCCCCAAAACTAAGACATTAATCCCATCAAACAGTACATCAGCTGCTGACTAAGCATGCGAATATATGAGCCTATGGGTGCCATTCTCATTCAAAGCACCACAGGGGCTGTTGAGATGGCTTAGCAGGCAAAGAAGATCTCTGCCAAGACTGACTTCCTGAGTTCAATCTGTAAGGACCACATGTTGAGGCAAACAACTGAAAATCTCATTTGACCATCACATGTGAATGGTGGCATGCATGTACACACACAACTCATGCACGCAAGGAAATAAGGCAATAAACATAGGCAACTTAAAGTTTGAAAATTGTCTTTAGACCTTTGGACATTGGTACTTGAGTATGGATTTTTCAAGGTAGGTGTGTGGGCATAGAGTTCTGTTGTTGATTTATGAATTCTTAGTATTGGCATCTGAGTCTCAACTCTTACTTGTCCTGCAGTATATAGCCATCTGACAGGGGTAACCTGTTGGCTGCAGTCTTCTCCTAGTCAACTCCACATCAGGGTCTCTCTGGGCTGACGCAGGAGTAACGCTGCATGCACCAGTGCTTTTTAAGTCATGAAGTAGCACCCCAACATGCAAGTTTGCGTTGGTTAACTTCATTAACTGTCTAAAATGCTTTAAAAACATTGAATGAAAACCTATTTTCATATAATTCCACACTGTAGAATCTTCAACTCATAAGAAAGCTTTTGGATAACACTTGCCGCTTAAATGCCCATCCTCCTGTGCTGTTGGAGGCAGCCCATTTTCATCGCTGCTAGCTTGCCTTTGAGGAGCTAAAATGCCCCCATCATTCTATCTTTGTAATGTGTCCCAATCAGAGACATCGTTACCACTATACTTTTCATTTGATTGTTTCCCTTGCTTGCCTATGAAATTGAGATAATTCTGAAAGAATTGCAACTCCATCTCTCATGAGCCTTACTGTCTCTTAAAAAGAAAACAAACACAACAGTTCTTAGCTGAGTGCCAGGTCTTTCTCTTGGACCTTAAATTTTCCAAATGTGTAGCCAATGAATGGACTTCCTGATGTATGAACTCCAGACTGGCATCATAATATGCTCTTATTTTTTTTTTTAATCTTATTTTCCAATTCATTTGTTTGTCTGTATTTGTCACAAAACCAGAATAACAGCTTTCCTTCTTGCTTTCCCCACCAATGACATGGGCATGGCGAGCTTAACAAGTGTCAGCTACTGGACCTTATTCAATGAAGCCAGTGGTTCCATTGATACCAGCCATGCATGCACAGGTAACATTTGGAGCGAATTACTAAAACAATGTTTTAATTTTGATTTTATACTACTGTGAGATCACTTCTACCTTAATTTACCAAATGTCCTGGACAAAGAAAATTGGTTTTGGTAAGAGCAGATGCCTCATGGCTTGTCAGGGCGAGTTCTACATATTAATTTTAGAAATATTTCTCCCAAAATGTGGAAACACCACTTTCATTTTTTTTTCTCCCTGTGGAGCATTGGATCCAAAGGGGGGAAAAAAAGAGCTACAATTCCACTGTGGAGCCGACAGTGTGTGTACATAACATCAACTGTGTGGGACAGCAATTCCCAGAATGATGAGCATGAGGCTGGGCCCTCCTCCTGCTGCATCCCCTCCAAGTTCTTACGGCATGGACCATTGGAAGCCACAAGCAAACACTGTTGAGTTTCTATATCCAACTTAGGGCTGTACCAGAATTAATTAAACCTTCTGCTACTTCACAAAGGATTGTCACCAATAAATTCCAATAAACAAGAGTTAATTCATGCTGTTTCTAAGGAATTCGACCATAGGAGTGTTCTATTTCTCAGCAACGTAGGTGTTATATTGCTGTGTAGTTTATATGAAAATAGAAATGACTAGGCGAGGTATTTCAAAAAAGCATGAGAGGAACTGGAGCCAGCTATTTTTCTGAGTGCTGGAAGTATTCTCCTCTCTTCAGATGAATGGACTGTTGTGCCCACGCCCTGGTGGGGCAGCCTTGGCAGGCCACAGAGGAAGAAGATACAGCCAGTCCAGATGAGACTTGATACGCTGAGGTCCAATGATACGGAGGAGGGCTCCCCCTTTCTGAGGACTAGGGACAGGTGGAGGAGGGATGAGGAAGGGAGGATGGGACTGGAGGCGACAAAGCAGGGGGCTACAATTGGGATATATAGTAAACAAATTAAAAATAAAAAAATAAAAAAAAATTTTAAAGGAGAAAAGATGGATGACCTATTTTTACAGACATTGTTTTTTTTTTTTCCTTAATGTTTAGATATACCAATACCAGCCTTTACTATTATTTCTGAGTGCCTTGTTTAAGGAGTATCTTAATTGGCTTAGTGTCTGGAGCAGTCTCAAATGGGTGCTAACACTTAGTGAACGGTCAGCAGAGTAGATGATTCCAGAGTGGCCTGGGCAGCTGCTGGGTAGTGTGCCTGCTGAGCAGCTTGCTGAGCTGTGGTTGACTGAAGAGAGTGGTTATCAGGGAGCGGGACTTTTGGGAGGTAAGGCTTCTGGAGAACAAAGCTGGTGGCAGAGGAGGCAGTTGGGGGAAAGCAGACTATTAAGGGGCAGCCCAGTGGGGAGTGGCATGTGTAGAAGTGGACCGATTAGGAGGTGGGTCTGTGGAGGAGTGGGCCTGTGGGAGTGAGCGTGTGAAGGAGTGGGCTTCAGGAGAAGAGGGAGGCTAAGGTGAACACTATGGATACCACAGGGTGCCATGGGTGGCCACCACCAGCCAAAGGGTGTTGGATGTGGTATGAAGTTCGTATGTCAATCTGACTTGTGGTCTGGAGCATAATGCTGTTTTACCATCGGATCACCTAATTTTGCATTATGATCGCTCTGTTTTGACTAGAGTCATGTGCCCATGTTTTATTTTATGTAGTAAATAACAATCTTCAAAGGGAATATTTATACGAACCAACTGATGAAGAATTGACCTCACTGGTCAGGGCACCTGTTCTGTTCTGCACACAGGTAGGTACTTGTGGAATCAGCTGTCTCTGTCTCTCTTTATGTTTGTGTTCTCTGTCCCTCTCGTGTGTATGCGTGCCTGTGTTTATTGCTTGAAATATTCACGTTATTGTGCTCCAAAGTGCATCTTGAATTGTTGGTATCATTTTATCCCTCTCTCTTCTGTCATCTCTTTGGGTATGCTGAACAAGATGGCAGAGTACCAGTCTCCTTGAAGTCAGTTGCTTTGAATCTAAATGCTAAGCACAGGCTCCCACAATCTAGCTCTGGAACTGCAAGTATGTTTTAGCAGCAGGTGAATTTGCAAATGCAGAATCCATAAGGAAAGATGACTCAGAGGCTGCATTCCTTTTGTTTACATTTATTTAGGTGCCCTAAATTGAGGAATTCGTCTTCTGTCAGTTGTAATTATGCCATAACGGCTCGTTGAATGAATGAATCACAAGGCTCGCCGTTGAAGAACATGAGGTTGAGGGCCAAGGAATGGCCCGACTAAGTGATGTAACTCCCCTGCAAGCATTAGTTTGATCCCTAGCATTTACATGAAAAGCTGGTTCTGGCAGCTTCTGTAACCACTTGTGACTCCAGGGAAGGAGATAACAGGAACCTGGGGGCTCACTGAGAAGCTAGGCTAGCGAAGCAGTGAGCTCTAGCAGGGACAGACCATGTCCCCTGGGATGAAAGTGGAGACTAATGAAGGGAGACATCTCTAGCCTCCACATGGGCATGCACAGGTGAGTGCAACTGTATAAGCACATACATATATATTCACATCACACACACACAGACACACAGACACAGACACACACACACACACACACACACACACACACACACACACACCTACACACATGAGAGAGGGAGAGAGAGAGAGAGAGAGAGAGAGAGAGAGAGAGAGAGAGAGAGAGAGAGAGAGAGAGAGATAGAGAGAGAGAGAGAGAGAGGAGAAGAGGAACAAGAGATTTGCTTATTTCTTTTGTACTGTGCCTCCCAGGGGTGGGGAGGCAGATGTGGAGGTATTACAAAAGTGATCTCTAGAGACAGTCTAGCCCTACTGTTCACACATTCGCTTGGATGACAATGAAACTCACCTCTCTTTTATAAAATGAGGCATAAAATAGTGAGTTATTGCCGAGATTAAGTGAGGTAATACGACAAAGAGCTTTGAAAGTATCTGGCATATAATGTTATATAGATCTTCAAATAAAACAAGAACAACAGTAACCAGTACCACGTTCTGCATGCCGACAAAACTGTTTAATGCATTAAAAATATTATCTTTGTATATTTTCCTGTTTGTATCTTTATTGTAGATAAAAGCAGCCACAGTGCCTTCTTTATAAGGTCAGTGGGAGAATACAAGGAGAGCTATGTTGAAAGCATAACATAAAGAAATGCAAAGCATCACTATATCTCTTTTGTATGCAAGTCTGACCATTTCTAAGACTAAGATGCCGCCTTCTGCATAGTCACTAGCACCACTCTGAGACTTGCTCTTTGTGGTTTGCCCAGAACATGGACAGGTAGCAATTTTATTGTGACTTTCTCATGCTTAATGTCTTTGAGAGAGCTGACAGGACTCACCGCCTCACTGCCAGGAAATAGCCATTTAGGGGAGAGCTGTGTACATTTCTCTCCTCTTCCACCAATCCACAGGTTGTAACTTCAGATAGCAACGAGGCCCCTGAGTTCATGCTAGAAATGGGGGGAAAGTAAGAAATGATAGGCTGTCAGCTTTTCTGAGAAGGTGCAAGGCAGCAGAACCAGAAATCAAGGCTGAGCTCTGCACAGAAGGCTGGGTGGCATTCAGATATTATCTGCGTCTACCTTAATGATTCCATTTAAGCTGTCATTTTCTGCATTTACCTTGCAGCATTCAAAAGCAACTATACTTACGTGTTCACAGCCAACGCACTGTCAGCAGTTCAAAAGAAGTGAGAAAGGAAGGAAAACGGTATACGATGTATTTAAAAAAATAGTTTCCTTGTAGAAAATTAACAGTAATTTTGACACCACTCTTACATAGAAATAAACTTTCTTTGGAGATTATAAAAGATGTTGGTGCTGAGAGGACGGAAAAAGAAAGGAGGAAAGAGAAAAAAAGGATGGGGGAGGGAAACACATACTAAACTTGTTATTTTTCATCCTTTTGCTAGTTCATGAGACACTGCCAAGCCCATCAGTGTTGACTGCAGGGAGGTAAGGAATGATGTCATCCCGTCTCCATTCACTGTGTGACTGACTTTTCTTGAGCTTGGTGCAATGCAGGGGCTTCCTTTATTTCCTGTACCTTTGCTTAGTGTCCTCTAGAATGGTTGTAACAAGGGACAAATGGTGTCGAAATGGCATCTGGAAGGTCTCAGGAATGTTTTTAGTTACTTTTGGAAATATTAATGACTTGTAGCCTAGAAATGAAAATTCCTTTTAATGTGATAATTTTATTATATCTGGCCAGATCCTCTGAATCCATTAGTACAGTTTCTTCCTCAAATTGGCTTCATTTCTCAAGTTTGAGCAGAAATCCTCTTCTCACTTCCCAAGGCTATCTGGCATGAGGTTTCCCATGGTTCTGGCCACCTGACTGCTACCTTCTCCAGGACCACTATCCCTGAGCTGTTTGCTTCTGTAATGATGTGGCTGGAGAGCAACAGATTTTGATGACTGCCTTCATCTTCATCAAAGCAGCTGTTGGCTGCTGCTATTACCTCATAGAAGACAGAAGGATGGGAGAATCATTAGGGTAGTACCTGGCGAGTCTATCCCTGCCCTCTGGTACTTTCCCACCAACTCTATGCAATTCTTCTCTGATTGCTTATAAACTCCTTGTTTTGGGAGGAGATAGTGTGTGTGGACTGTAAAAAGTTAACCCAAAGGGTATTTAGTCTAGACAGCCTAGGAGGAGTCATCATCCATGCTGGGTGAAACTTTTGGGTGCAGTAGCTCCTTTGGGGTCACCCACCGTCATGGAAGTAACCCCTCAACTGAAGTTACATAACAGGTGCAACACATCATTAGTTCTCCAAGCTAGATTTGATGAAATAGTATCTTGGTTTGTTGTTGGAGTTCTAAATTTAAGGAGTAGGTAGACATTTATTTACACTTCTCCAAGGAAACTAGGCTAAAAACAGATGTGCGTTCTCATCTCTTTTCCATTTTGGGGGTAAATTTCACACAAAGTTCAACATTTCCATCTCTCTCTCTCCTCTATACAACTCCTCTAGAGCCCCCCAACTTTCTCTCCAACTCATGACTTATTTTTAAAATTATTACTGTTACACACGTATAGGGGTATAGATTGAAAAACAGCCTGATGAGTCCATTTAGTATAGCTCATATGTTACACATGTTTAGGACTCACTGCCTGGGATTGGATACTGTATCAGGCACTCATCCCTGGAGCAGACTGACTCCTCCTCTCTCAGCAGCCATTGATTGTCTGTAGCTCTTCATCTATGGCAGAGCTTTATCGGATCTCCTCCATCCACAGTGGTGTGTCAGCTGGTGTGTCCCGCGCGGCCCTCTCGCCAGCAAGAAAGGACGCGGGCACCAGGATCCTTCTGCAGACAGCATTATTGAAGAATGAAGGAGGAAGACCCCCAGCGCCAAGGACGCCCTGCTTAAGTAGGTCCTCACGGCCCCAGGGCAGCGTGTGCGAAACGGATTGGCTATTAGGTCTTCACCCAATATGACGCCCCGGGCTGGGCGGTGATCAAGCGTGGCTATGCAACTGTCGCATGCACATTGACTTGTTTATCAGGCTCATCCTGGACAGAGGTGACAGGAAACCGGCGCCATCTTAGGGCGCGGCTCTCCACACTGGTGTTGTCATTGTTTATGTCTCAAGCGACCATAGTTTTGATCTTGCATGGGTGCTGCTTCCCTGGTCATATCTCAAAGACACTGGTTCACAGTAGATGTCCTAGTCCTTTGGCTCTTACAATCTTTCTACTACTTTGTCCAAGACGTTCCCTGAGCCTCATGTGTAGGGGTCGTGCTGTAGATGTGTCAGCTGGGAATAGACTCCCCTCCCCCCATCATCAGTCTCTGTATTAGAGAAGTTGTATATTTCTGTAATGCTCTCCATCTGTTATAAAAGTTAAAGCTTAATATAACAACAACAACAACAACAACAATAATAATAATAATAATAATAAAGTATGTGAGCACATGCACGCCACAGCATAGGTTTAGAAGTATGTAGAATATATGACATGGAATACCTGTTTCTATCAGTAATCATCTGTGTGGAATGAACTTGAGACCCACGCACTTTGTAGAGCTATGTCAATTTACTCTCCTGAACTTCTTCCTCTGGCTATTTCACCTGTTAATAGAGTCTATCTACTAAAGTGTCTAAGTCCTTTCAAACTCACAATGTTAATATTATGGGTGGGATATGACTTGATTGTCCCCAAACTTTATGTGTTGGTATTTAATCTTAGTACTAAATATTGAGAAGGTGGTGATTTATCAGAGGGTGGTGATTTAATCCACATAGGGTGTCTTATGGTAGAGTGTTTGGGAAACAATTAGGATTAGATGTCCTAATTAATGCTGAATTCCAAAGATTGATTCTTGATGGCTTTACAAGGGAAAGGAGGAGGGTGGCAGGAGAGAGAGACAGAGAGAAACAGTGAGAGACAGAGAGAGACGCGCGTGCGTGCACACACACACACACACACACACACACACACACAGAGAGAGAGAGAGAGAGAGAGAGAGAGAGAGAGAGAGAGAGAGAGAGAGGCGGGTGATGCACGCAGACACAAAATGTCCTGTCTTTTACTTCAGAGCACTGCCTGAAAGACTGCTATAACCAGATGCAGCCTTGCAACCTGAAGCCAGACCTGGGAGCTAAGATGATCTATTTTCTTTCAAACTTACCTGACCTGTGGTACTACAATACCAAGTAATACATGCAGGAAACTGAATAAACATGGGATGATTCTTCAAGGAAACCTGGCTTCGTGAACAGAACACTGGTTCATTACTAAGCAGGCTGGATCATCTACCTGGGATTGTCTAGTGTATGTCTCTTTTGCTGGGGGTGGGTACCAATGAAGTCATCTTTATGAGACCACAGGGTCTGCTTACACAAAGTGGGACTTCACAAATCTCTTTTTAATAAACAAATGCAATAATGTATTAATAAACAAAGTCAGCATGCTTGAGTAATTGCCTTGGTCCCTTTAGGACTCCTGTCGCCCTGGGGATGGTGCTGAGTGTCCCTTTACTCTTAACGTATGAGTCAACATGCTGGTGCTCTTAGGCAAGATTGTACTCAGCCTTTTATTATTATTTTGAAGATTGGATACTTTAAAGGAAAAGAAAATTAGATTTTTCTGAAATAGCTGGTAGGCAGGAAATGCTATTTATATTATTGCAAAGAGATTTCACTTTCTACAAAGTGGGGGACATTGGGAAGCCTGGATTCATTATGAATTTGAATAATTTTCTCTTTTAACTAATGAGAAACAGTCTTGTCTTAATTTGGCAGTGCCTTCAAGTTCTACCCAGCATCCTGAATATGATCAGTGTTCAATAGTTGCTTTCTGAGTAAATGATCAGGAACACAAAAAGTTATGGTTGCAGAAATTCAGGCTAGGTGAATGGAGCTAGGAAGTAATGGGAGATATTTCCAGGATTTCTGCCTCTTGTTGACCCTGGAACCCTTAAAGGTGGCTTGGGAGCTGTAAGGAGAAGGAAGAAGATGTCTGCTAGGTCGATGTGCCAGGCACGGAGTGTAATCCTTCCTTAGAACTCATAAGCACAATAGCTCATTTCCCTTTACATATACCCTCACTCTTCCTATCAGCCTTCCTTCTTCCTTCCTTCCTTCCTTTTCTTTCTTTTTTTTCTTTGGAGAGCAACAATTGCTATGCAAGTGTTAATAATTGAATGCAGTTGCTTCAGCTTTTAAAAATATTTAGTTTTATCAAGAAGTAAACTCAGAGACATGCAACAAACCAGAAAATGGAATAGAAACCAAGGCAAGATTGTAGAATGTTACTTCTTAGTTAATTAGCCATAAAGATCTCTCTGTATTTTCTGATCTAGATGATTTTTAAAGCTTGAAAAGGATGGTTTAAATAAGTAGAAAACATTTATAAGCCAGGTGTGGCCCTGGGTTCAATACTTTGCACATACACAAAATTAATCAAACTGGAATATTTAAAAAAAAATTAAACACACTGGATTTATCTACTCTATGTGTTTAGTATATAAAAATCCCATGTAAGCTTTCAAATTTCTCACTGATTTTCGATGGTACTTTTTCTTTCCAGAAGATTACTTTCAGAGATTATCATCTCATGCAAAATAGGGGATTTTATTATAAGCTACTTCAAGGCACTCCTATATTTTAAAGACAGCAAACCTCAATCTGGAAATCAGGATGGAATGGAACAGAGACGTTTTTAACTCTGCTGTCCATTACACAATTCATACAACATTAACCATTTTAATGGGCAAGAATATCAGTACCGCTTTCCTTCTAGCCTAGTAAGAAAGAATATAAAATAGGGTCTTTGATATCAGAGTGCTTCCTGCCACAGTGGCCCTGGCAGTTATTGGTGAGATTGAAACAATGAACTCTATGCTGTAATATTACCCATAAATGATACCTTTAATTTTCTCAGCATCTTCAATACCATTCATTGACGAAGTGTTTTCTAAACTCAATAATTTCCTGATAAAATCCACAGGTATCAGGCTGAATGAACTGTGGGTTATCGAACTGAAATGTTGTGCTTCCCACAATCGTATGTTTGGTAGGTATCAAAATCAGACTTCATTTTTTTTTCTGCATAGTTGAACGGAAATTTCAGCTACACGTGTCAGAAACTCAGCAAGCTCAACTCGCCACAGGTGTTCTACCATCAGGCGTGCTTCTGGGGGATAGAGCTGCCGGCTGGCCAGGCCATGGTCTACAGATGGGGAGAAGCCAGTAGGGGAGAGAGGCAGGTCAGAAGAGCAAAGTATCAAAACCTGGAGATACTCCAAAGAAAACCTCATCTCTCATTTCATACCTTTGCTGTATTCTGTCAGTCTCTCCCCAGAAAGCATTATTACTTTGCAGCACTCCGCAGGAGTTGATGGGCATCCGCACGCTTCCCCCGGCTCACCGCCTCGTGGACGGACTTCTTCATTACAGACCACACCGCAGTTCCGCAGGCTTAATGGGCATAAATATAGCTACTCAAACAGGGAGGCACTTTCCCGTCCATGAGGATATTACATCCACGAGACGAAAGGAAAACCTGCTAATTGAGAATCGCACTTCAGTTTAATTACACAGATGCTAAAATAATGTAACTGAAGCGCCTTAAAAATATAATTACCCACGATGCAATGCTTGAGAGCATGCTTTATCTTCATGCCTTTAATGTACATGATCAAGAAAAAGCCAACAAAAGAATCATTCCTCGGTAATTTGGGAAACTGGGACATATCTGGGCTTGAAAGATCTTTCAGAAAGCATCTTGCATTTGGAAGGACTCATCAGAGGTATTTTGTGAGCAACTGTACATGAAATCCTTCTTTTAGCCTGTAAGTTTTGCAAAGGCTCCTGGGTTTAAAATAAATAATGAATTCTGTGGTCCTATGTAACCGCTTAATTTTCTTTTCCAACATCAGAAAGAGTGAGGATGCCTGTGTTTGGAAAGAACGACACCTGTTTTAATAGCGTAACTTGATGATCCAGAAAGATCTCTTAGTAAGTTAAGTATTCCTTTCACACATTCCTAAAATCTCACATGGTTTAATTCATTATTAATACCACTCCATCTTCTTATAAAATTTCCAAATCTTTTCCAGACAGTGCCACCCCCTCAGAACTGTCCTGTGGCTTTCTCCTGTGCCTATGAATAGTGGTAGACGTGGGGGTATACTGAGTAGAAGATGCTTGCTGATGAGAGTCTATCCTCATAATTAAGAGTGGGTAGTGGCTACCACTGCTGTTCTTCGAGTCTCAGGCAGAAAAAGCTCCAGCGCACAAGAAGAGCATCAGTGAAATCTGCTTCCATGTAGCAGTCCATGTGTCACTGAAAGAACTTCAGAGATCAAATTCAGATTTGTAGAGGTAGAGAAACATGTAGGCGCTGGAAAAGGAGTAACAGCAGGGAGATGGGAGGTGGGGAATGGCCAGGAAAAATCTGTGAATGTAGCACTGGGGAACTCTTCTATCATCCCAATGACGTATGCATCCAGCTCTTTATCACCCTCACCAGTGCATTCAGAAACCTCTCTCCTCATCCCTCACACTGAAGAAAGGCACACAGAGGGCAGGGAGGGGAGTAGGTGCTGGGCTAGGTTGCAACTCTTTGTCTCCTCCCTTACCACAGACCTCAGAAAGAACACGTGACAGTTAATCTTGATAGCCAACGCCCTTGGATTGATAAACGCTTAGGAAATTAGCAGCCATACTTGTGCATGCCTCCGTGGGGGGCATTTACACAGAGTCAATGAACCAGAGGAAATGATCCACCAGAATGTGGGTGGCACTATTGCATGTTCGAGGGTAGCAACGGGACAAAGAGAAAGCTGGGTAGCCTGAAGATGTTATTTTCTGCTTCCTTCCCTCTCTCTCCACCCCTACCATGTTCCCTCCACTCTGATGGATAGAAACCTGTGAAATCATAATGTAAAATAATTTTTTCTTATAATTTTTCTCTCAGATATTTTGCTATGGTGACAGTGAACACACAGAGCCGGGGGTTAGTGCCTCGGCTCTAGGGTGTGAGAACCTTGACCTTTCTCCAAGCTCAGGCACCAGAGTCAACACTTTGACCCTGATGTAGATGCTATCTTGCAGTAGCTGTGGTGCTTAGGAAACCCCACTTATCTACCCCTCAGCTTTCTACCTCATAAAATACAGTTATGAATAGTACAAGCATTGAGTATCTGGACTAACTAGATGAGACAGTCCAAGTAACACATTTAGAAAAGCGCGTGAATAATAGCTTTTCTAGCCCCGTGGGAATATGCAAAAAAAAAAATCACCTGGCATCCTAATTCAGGCTAATTCTACTGACTGCACCCCAGGATAGTGTTCATTGCCAAATTGCACATACATTCTAACGCTTTATATATGAACATACCGAAGGTAGGCTGTGGCTTGCAGAACCTGGGCGATGAAAAAGAAGTTAAAAAAAAAAAACCCTGCAAAGTCTGGAGAATCTTGGATTGTAAATTCATCTCTCAGCAGATCTATCTGTATGTGACACTCTCACTCTGAAAGGCAAAGCAAAGCATCCTAGCTGATAAATGGGAATTGCAACTATACGGGGTAGCTCCCAAGTTGTACGGCTACAGATGAGCTTGTCTCCACATCTAGATGGAGCACAGCTCATTACTTCAGGGCAGGAGGCTGCTGGGTACCTGGCCATCTGCTAATGAAGCTGGACCTGCCACAGCAGACTGCCCAGACAGTTGCAGTTTCAGTTTGGGCTTGGGGCTTGTGATGTATTGCATATTTTTAGTGAAATAAGAGCACATGGAGGTATCTTTTTTACTTGTTAACTAATCCAAATATCTACAATTTATAATTGGCCTTATTCATTTGTTTTTTTTCCTAATAATAAAATTTAAAGGAAATTCAGCATGCATAGACCATTTACATGTATACATTGACATTTGTTGAAAAATTAAATCAAGAACTCCAATAACACATTCTAAGAGCTGTATTTGTTTTTTTATTTACTATTTTTTCTCCTTTATTAATTTATTCCTGTTACATCTCAATGGTTATCCCATCCCTTGTATCCTCCCATTCTTCCCTCCCTCCCATTTTCCCTTTATTCCCCTCCCCTATTGTAAGCTTATGTTAACAATACGCCTCTCTCTTTGTTGCTGTTTGATACAGAACTCTTTAGGAAAGTTCTCTTGCACAGCTTGATGTGTGCCCTTCCGGTCCCAAGCCATCTGGGAAACCACAATGAGAATTGAGACAGTACAGTATGAGGGGGTTCAGGGTTAAGCAAGCCTGGGTTGAATCTTAGTCCACTCTCCCATTGTGTTATAGCCCTCGAACCCTGAACAAATCAGATTTACTGACTCTGTTTTCTTAATTCTGACACGGGGATGTTGTGTTTTGGGGTCTTTGTAGTGGAATTAACGGACACATCTCGTGTGGGATAGGAAACAGTATCTGAAGTTTGGTAGCTTTAATGCTGTTCACTCAGGACAGAAGCTTTTGCTGAGAAGTCGAGGTGAATCCCACAGCATGGTTGCGTAATCCCAACATCACTCTCCAGCAGGGAGAGAGAACTGTCACATGCATCAGTGCTGTTTCAAAATTGCACCGTAAGCCTGACCCTTCTCCCTTCTCCAGTGTGTAACTCAAGCAAGGTCTCTACCACAGCTCACTTCAGCACCTACCACACTCTATTAGCCTCAGTCCTACCGACACATTCTCCCCACCAAGCGCTCCTCCAGGGTCACAATCCCCTCACATTTAAATATTAATATTCCATCCCCTTTATGAAGCTCTCTGGAACTTTCCATTACACAAAATACGGACAAGCATGTACCTATGGATAACCCAGACCCACCTGCATTTTAGCTATCGGCTTTCACACTCTCTAGTTTGCGTACCAAGCAAACTGTCCTCTGAGCGAGCGTACACTTATGCCCAGGCTCTGTTGGGTCAGCGCACACCGTCACTACTCTCCATGCAGTTGCTCACAAACAACACTTAGATGTTTATATATGGGATACTACTTCCTCTTTCCTTCCATAGGCTTCCAGGTTAGTGCGAGCAGGATCCATGTGTCTCTGGGATCACAGCTGTTCAGTAGTAGCATGGGCATACAGTGAGCACTTCATTAGTGCAAGGCATCACTAAATGTGAGGATATTACAGAGTGACCATTGATGACCACTCAGGTTATCTATTCAGTTTTTCCCAATGGTAGGAGCAGATCATCTTCTTAAAGCACTCGACTTACTCTTTCATAATCACTATTTAATACATATATCTCACTGCGCCCCCTGCCCCCCGCTGCCCAGTTTTCGTTGGCCAATCTCATATAATTTGCAGACAGGGAACAACCCTTTTCCTATGATTTCTAAGTACTAAACACAGTACTTTTGTAGGGAAGGGTGAGTAGAGACCCAGTGAGTGGGATCCACTGACTAATATGCCTGATGACTCAGTTACATAACTTGTACATTAAAAAAAAAAATACAGAGGCTGAGATTTTAATTATGGCCACAAATTAAACCATCGTGACAAGGCACTGTTGAGAAGAACATCCAAGTGGGTGAAAGTACCTGGTGACCAATGAGCCTTCCTGGACTAGTGACTTCTGAAAGTTTTTATAGTCCAATCCTGTTAGGTAAGTTTCAGCATGTAAAAACTAAGGGGGCTACAAACATTCATTTCACTCTAAAGCCATCATTTTTGTTTGAATACAAACTGCCTCCCACAATCTCTTTTGTTGAATGTTTCGTCATTAGCAATGAGGCGAGGAATCTTCTATACCACATACTCCCCCCACTATGAAGCTAACTAAGCAAAGGGACCAAACAGCAAGGGACTCTCTAAAACAAGGAGATTAAATAAAATCTCTCCCTTTAAGTTGTTTATGTCAGGCATACAATTACTGATATGAGAAACTGCGAATACAGCACCCTATGAACCCTAAAACTACCAGTTCTGATTAAACATTCTGTTTAACACTAGCTTATTAGCATTGTGCAAAACAGCAACCAGCCTTACTATGAAGTAGGTTAACCAGTAGGGTGGTGGCTGCTGTTTAACAGCTACCCTTAGAAAAGGGAGAAGAAAGCTTGTTGCATACATAGGCTTATTTTTGTAATGTAAACATTCCTTCCACGGTTGAGTTTATGATTACACTAACAGTGCCGTGCTATTAAATGTGGCGTCCAGGACGATGGGAGGAACACGTGGCTCTTCTGAGCCAAGATGAGCTGTTTTCCTCGGGAGAAAATAAGTCAAGCTTTTCCCTGCTCGTGTCTCAGGTCAGCATGGTCAGAAGGATAAAGCGAGGCTCTGCTGCTCATAATTGTTCCTGGATCCGGGTTGAAAGTATCTCCCTCTGTAAGTCGTAGCCTCTGCTGCAAGGCTGAGGACAAGACAGTGTAGACCATGGCACTTTGTACTATGTCCCTCACTGTTTCTTCCCTCTTTTCCTTAGGTAATATTTATATAAAAGCAGTTGAGGAGGCACTGAGAGGCACAGTCTAGCTATATGCTCAGTTGTGGAGAGGGACACAGCATTGTCTTAGCCACACCGCTGGCAACCAGTCTCCCTACGGATTTCATTATTTCTACTCTTTATCACATTTCTTCTTTAAGGAGTTTGGATAATCTAACACAAGCCCCACTGGTTGATTATTTTTCTCTTCCAGGTCAGCCATAAGAAAGTGCCGCAAACTGGGCATTTCTTTTCTTTCCTTTCCTTTTTTAAATTTTTATTAATTTATTCAGATTACAATTCAATTGTTATCCCATCACTTGTACCTTCCCATTCCTCCCTCCCTTCCTCCTACTTTCACCCTATTTCCCTCCCCTAGGTCTATGACAGAGAGGACCTCCTCCCCTACTATATGGTCATAGGCTATCAAATCTCAACTTGGTAGCCTGCTTATTCTTTCTTTAAGTGCCATCAGGCCTCCCCACCAAGGGGAGGTGGTCAAATATGGAGCACCAGAGTTCATGTCAAAGTCAGTTCCCATTCTCCACGAAACTGTGGAGAATGTCCTGTCCATTGGGTAGATCAGAGTAGGGGTTCGATGTTTACCGTTGTATTGTCCTTGGTTAGTGCGATAGTTTGACCAGAGCCCCCTGGGCCCAGATCCACCCATCACGATGTCAAGACAACAGAAATACATCCGCTTTCAGTTGGGGACCAGAAATCTGAAGTCACAGTATTTGCAGGAACACATTTTCTCTGAAATCAAGATGGAAAGTTTGGTTGTCACTTTCAGCTTCTGAGGGTCAGGAGCAAGCCTGGATGTTACTTAGCTCACAGACGCATGATTCCAGGCCTCTGCATGGACTTCTTTCTCTCTCTACATGTGAATGTGTGTGTCCAAAATATCTCTCACACATCAATGTATAATTATGGGAAAAACATATGCTTATGTTAATTGAAACTCATATTTGGGAAAAAAGGGGAAGAAATAAAGAACACAAATGTTACTGGTCCACACCTCCTGACATTGTCTGAGTATGACATCATGGTTTCTTTACTGAGCCATGGACAGATTCTCCTGGCTTCTTTATCTTGAGGTGTTTCTTTTATTCATTTTTTGGCATTGCTTCTGGCACAACCTTCTTGTGCAGTTCTTCTTTTTTGTGATCATTCAGGCTCTTGATTACTGGAATCTTCCTATTACCTTTTATGTTTTCCATATAATGATAAATATTCTCTTGAAGTTATCACTTTATTATAATAAGTGGATGATTTTTAAAATATATATTTATTAATCCTTTGAGAATTCCTTAAGGTATGTTTTGATCACACTCACCACTACTTTTCTTGCTAACCCCTCCAAGATCCATTGCATGTCCCATCTCCCTAAATCTCCCCAATTTAGTGTCATAATTCTAGTTTTACTAACTCCCTGAGTCTAATTTCTGCTGTCCATATATTTATAGGTGTGAAACCATAGACAAGAGTGTGTGTGGTTGATCTTAAACATGACTATCTCTCTTCCAGAAGCCACCAACTGTGTTAGAATGTTGACTAGTAGGCTCCTGTGCACATCTTGTGCAGGCAGATGCAGGTGCTGCGAGCTCGTAAATGCAAATAATCCTGCCACGTTCAGAATACATCGTTTCACTCCAACCTTCCCTGACCTCTGGCTATTATAGTCTGTCTGTTCCTTTCATCTATGATGGTTCTTGATCCTGGTGTGTGTGTGTGTGTGTGTGTGTGTGTGTGTGTGTGTGTGTGTGTTATACACCACTTGCAGATGATCATTCCACTGACCTTTATTCTCCACACTTCAACTAGTTGTGAGTTTCTGCATTAATGAAAAGTTGAACACATTTAGTGATGACTACAAACCCTGTCCTTCTAATTACTCCTTCTCACGGGATAGGCTTGGATGGTTATAGATTTCCCTCTAATACTGACCTTGGGGCAGATGCTGTGGCTCCATGCTCTGGTATCAGAATCCCTGTTATTTTCAACTTAACTTCCAAGACGATGTCTCAGGTTCCTGAGTTTTGTTACAGCCAACTTACATTTCAAAGTACCCATTTCCATGCTAGAGTATGAAATACATGCCGTCGGAAGTCAACCTCCCAATTCTGACTGCCTCCCACCCACATCCGGTTTACTCTTTCCTCGTGATTCATAGGGGAGGTACAGGGCTCTGCTATCGATGCTCAGGCACAAAGTTAGCGTTCCCAGTCTTTTCTCACTGTCTTCTTAAAGATGTGATCTGATGCAACTTATTCTTTTTATGTTTATATGGCTTTCCCCCACACAGGGTTTGGGAGACACAGCTTGTCAGTGATTCAGAAAGAGGACATGCGTTTGCTGAGCAGCCAGAATGTATCCAGCAACCTAGCCGTTTGTTTCCTTTATTGTGAAAGTGATTTCCATTTGTGTAATTTTTGGAGAATAAAAACCAAATGAGACATAGCACAGGTAAAGACAGGATAAGCAAATCACTCTTGTTTCAATATAATCAGTATTTGCTCAACACCTGCCACTCTCGTAACTCTGCAGATGGTCTCAGTGTTCACAGGGGGCTACAAGGACAGTTCATAGAGAATAAATATTGGTGCTCTTCCATGACTAGCTCTTACAGTGCTTTTGTTGTTGTATTGGTTCTAAAAGAGTTTTAAGAGGTTAGGGAAAGTTCTACACTTGTTGGTCCATGCTATTCTCCTAGTCACTAGGCAAACCACCTTGAATATAGGAAAAAAAAGGCAAATATTGTGTAGTTAAATCTCCTCAAGGCTCAGCTCTCTCTTTTGTGTCCCGAGGCAGAAATACCACATAGTATATAGGTCCTAGGGCATTGATGCAACCAAGTATCTCTGATGGGAACTGAGCTAAATAGTGCCTAAGCACAGCATCCTTGGATTCCTGTATCCTCCATTTCCTTCTTGCTCCTGCAGAGCCAAGTGCTTTGTTTTCCAAAGCCACTGGGAAGCTTCACAAACAACCACTATTTATCCTACAGATTCCAGAGATGATATTCAGTGCCTTCTTGTGCATGTATGGACACTAATCTTCTCATGGAGGAAATCTGATTATTGGCATCCTTTGAGCAAATGGCCCTGTCCCAAATCAAACACCATCTGAGCTATTTAAAACCTAATGAAAAAGGCCTGAGAGTCCAGCAAACGCGAGTTCATGCTGATCTCCACTTGCTGAATACATAAAACAGCAGGCTTATTAAGAGGCAGATTTGAGCCATTTGGGGTTGAGAACTTTGGTTTGCTGATTTTGAAAGAAAAGAAAAGAAAAAAAAAACCCAGGCAGCTGCCCTAGTTTCTAGCAGGACACATGAGTATTTACTGAGCCCAGAGCCAGTCTGAGCTAATGGCTTTGAGTGCCTCTAATGGGCCTTGGGGTCAGGCAGGGCAGATTGTGGCAAGAGCGGAGGGGTGTCCACATGAGAGCAGCGGTTGTCCTCAGGGGGGCTCACGCAGCCTTCCTGTTCTTCTGTGGATGGAGGATGTATGCAGCTTCCAAAGCTCAAGAGCTTGGATCAATAGCTCAAAGTTTGGAGGCTTATGAAATCTTCCAAATTGGAGTGAGAACATCTCCCCGGGTATTCTGCAGTGCTGGTAAATGGAAGTGAAACATCTGAGTGAAGGCAAAGCATTCCCCAGACCTTCATCTTATTTCCACTCAGATGTAATCCAAAATTAACACTTGGTCCAGACACCCAGCCTATTAGCACAATGATTTTTTTTCAGCTTCCTGGAGAAGGGCAGTGGCTGGGGGCCAGACATACAGCGAGGGGATCCCCCACTTGGAATTCTACCCTGGTAACCCAACAAGAGAAGCACATTACCGTTTAATTATAATGACAGAGCAGATGTGATAACAAGGTTGTCTTCTCTGGCTGCCGTCCTGATGCCACCACAAGGATTTCCAGTTGTTGCTCTTTCTCATTTCGTGCTTCCTCATTAATCTCGTTCCTCCAGCTGCTTCCTGCTTGCCTCCCTGACTGTCTGGCTGCCTTTTGTGCGACATGGTCATGGCATTTCAGAGAGGCTGTGTGGGCTGACTCTCAGTAGTGTTTCCGAAGGCCATCATGGCTCTCTGGGAGACCAGCAACTCCATCCACACAAAATTAAAACGAAGGATGATCACATTGCCACATCCACAGAGGACTGTTCATTCTGTGACTACCATTGGCACTTTTTCTGTTCTTGTCCGGTGACTGAGCTCCGAGTTTCTCTCTTCTTCTTCTCTTGTCTGTTGTCTAAACTCTCCACTTCCATATGACGATATTATTTTATTTTCCAAAAGCTCGGGCTAGTTAGACCCCCACCTAAGGAGGAAATCAGATTCCTTAGCTCTACAGAGGGTAGGACTCCACACCTCCTCTTATCATAGCCAGATGTGGGGTAAGGTTGATTGGGATAAAGCTTGGTAGAGATAATTCACATAACTGAGCTTGAGACTTTGAATAGCATAGGCATATGGAATCATCTACAGTCTCTAGTTAGCTAGTCCGTGGGACAGCCATGGAGCCCATGTGTAAATTCGAGCCACACGTGGGTATGTGAGCTGTGGAGAGGGCTTGCACGTTACTCTTCTTTGCATCCTCAATGACAGAGAGGGCATAGCAACTTCATTTATGAAAAGCTCTTAATCTGTTTTTTGGCAGTTCTGTACATGCATGCAATGTATCTTTCATCACATCCACTCTCAGCTCCCTCATACTCTTTCCCAGCAGGTGAGGCTCCCATCCTCATCTCCTTTTGTTTGTTGGGTATTTTGTTATCACATGCTGAGCAGATTATTGGTACCTGCTGTCCAGGCTTGATTAGCCAATACTGCAGGGTAGGATTTAAAACCCAGTGCTCAAATCATCTACTTGTGGATGATTATCAAGGCAGAGGTCTAACTCTTTTCAAAGTTTCTTTCCTTTCCATATTCTATGGCTGATTTCCTTTCTTTTTGTGCTCCTCAAAGCCTCCCTTATCCCTCAGGAGTTTATGAGACAGTAACTTATTATGTAGCCCTGGCCTGGTACTTGCTGTGTAATGCAGATTGGCCGTTAACTCATGGCAGTCCTTACTCAGTTGTCAGGTACTGAAATTGTAGGTATGCACCTGGCTTGTTTTCAGCATACACCATCTTCCTAAATTATGTTTGTTGGGACCTCCAGGAAGAAGAGGGCATCTACATCAAGTGGCTTCCTTTGAGTTCTGAACACTGGGAAGGCAAAGAACCATCTGAGAATCAGTAATGGACCTTTTGAGTGGCTTATTTGCTGTGCATAAAGTGAACATCTTTTTCAAAGCCATCTGTATGCTGGATTCTGTTTTGACTAGAGTAGGTGAAAGAGGGCGGTAGAGATAAGAACCAGACTTTTACTTAGGGGACAGATTGATTGCCCCTTTTGTGGAGCAACGTCTTGACTTGTGCTATGAGTATAGTTAAGACAGGGATGGAAAGATATTTCTTTTGCTTACATGGAGAAGAGTGGGGAGTGTTCAGTGCTCTGCTGGCTGCTTAAGCAGTTCTTCCCAGCAGGCACACTGGGATGCAATGCTGTCCATCTGATTCCAGCTGTCTACTTGATCGATCTCAACGGATCAATGCAGAATACACATAGCAGAGGTCATTTCTTACAGCTGCATGTTTAGGTGGAATGAGAGAAAAAAAATGAATAGACATTACATATAAGAAGTTATAGAGTCCTAGAAGTAATTACATTATTATGAAGATGAAAGCAAGAAGAATTTCAAGAAGTAAAATGATTTTTTTACTGATTCACATTAAGTCTTTGTTAATATGATACCACCTATGAACGCTTGGGCAGACATGCAATTAGTTGAGTGTAGGGCATCATCAGGTGCTAGTGTACGCATGTGTGCATGTGTGTGTGTGTGTGTTTGTACATGTATAGAGGATGTATGATTGTATGTAGAAGCCATGGGTCAATCTCAGTTATCATCTTTTAAGAACCATTCACTTTGTCCTTTGAGACAGGGTCTCTCATTGACCCAAGGCTTATCATGGCTGGCCAGTAGGCCCTAGGGAACATGTGAGCACTTGGGGACACCCAAGTACATGCCAACATGTCTTATCTTTTACATGGACATCAGAGATTGAACTGGTTCCTCATGCTTCTGGGCAAAGCACATTACTGATTTTGCTATTTCCCAAGCCCTAATGTTCTCGAGTTTGATTTCAAGATACGCAGGTGTCAGTGACCACATAGCCATCAGGGCTGTGTGCTTACTGGGCTATTCCCAAGGAGGAGGGTGGGCTGGGAAGGAATAGGCAGAAACAAAATTACTTAACCCATTTTAAGTTTCTTATTTCTCTAGTGATATGACTTTTGGTAATTTATGAGACTCTCTGTGGGGTTTAGAAGTTCTTTAGACCTCCAGTGTAGTCAAATAGTCATGTCATTTTTCCAAAGTAAAGAGACTTAAATATATCAAGAAGTGCTATTTGCTTGATACAGTTTTGCATAGGAAAGGGAAAGGTTGTTGCATTTTCAAGTTAGTGAGGAGAAGGAGGAAGTTAGGGAATCAAGTTATGTAGAGAGAGAGAGAGGCCTAGAAATTGAAAACACACTATGCAGCTGTATTTGGGGCATGTTGGGGGCATAGGCCACCAGAACACCAAAACGTCAAGATGGATCTGTCAGTTTAAAGTTTTTAATGTGGTTCATTGTATCTTTCAAAGAATCCAAAAAAAGTTTCTTTTTCCTTTTAGTCATTGATCCACCTACCCTTATGTGAAGATGCAAGCTACTCTGCTTTTCCTAATGAGGACAATAAACTATAATTCTGGTTATAAGAGAGGGCATCTGGCGAGTCTGCATTTGTAGAGACTTACTGCTTTATGAGGAAGTTTCCTGAAAATACACTGTACAACTGTGGTCCAGAGACTACAACCCTGAGTAAGCACGCTGACTGTTAACTCCCCTGGCCCTGGAAGGGAATATCTATTTTGCCTCTTGCTAAATTTATGAAATGACAATTTTTAATGATGAAGGGAAATAGGTACTAATCAAAATATGATTATAATTTTTGAGTTATCCATAATCCTAGACAGTTGTGTGGTCCAGATACTTTGAGACGATGCACACTACTGGGACCATGCTTACAGCGTGTGTGCTCGTGTGAGCATTCCTGTGACGCACCATGCTCACGAGGCTCCTGGTGACATCCATATTGTTGGCTGGCAAGTGGGATGCTAATGAGAAACATGAGATTATCCGACTGAAAGCAACAAGCTTCCTGCTGGCAGGGCACAAGTGAACAAGTGAGTATGTATCGACCAGGGCTTCTGTAGCTGCTTATCGATGGCCATGGTGTTACGCATTTTATGCCAGCCTTTTCATGCTAGGACATGGCGGTAGTTTTCTTCTTTGAAAACTACTACTTCTGTGCCTAGAGCATATTTAATCAATGTTGAAAGTTTGCTTAATGGACAATTTAGAGGAAAAAAGATTCAATTCTTTACACCTGCCATTCCCAGTGGAAATCATTTAGCCAATCAGTGGCAGGGGGCTCTGGCCAACGGCAGCCCAGCACCACGGGGGAGTAATTATCGGAGGAGCCCATGGTCAAATTCTTCTAGGGGGTCCCTAGAAACGCACCCCATTGCAAGGGCCTGAGTACTAGCCAGTAAGTTATGTGAAGTTCAGACAACTCTGCAATAATTCTTCCAAGTGTCTGACTCAATAGCAGTCTTCAGACAGTATATTTTATCTATGACAGTTGCAGCTTTCAATCCTAGATTGGATTTCTCCCTGTCCTCCCAGAAGATATTTTAGTGATGTAGGCTTTAGCATATGATTGGTAAGGCCTTGAAATAAATTCCCAGCCAACAGAAAGGCTTGGTATGGCCGGGAGGAAAAGGACACTAAAATTCACTCCTAAATCTAATGTCTGGCTAACACTGTTTTGAGAGAGGGCATTTCTTTTTCATTTTTGCATCCTTTCTGTTTCTCTATTTAAAAAAAAATCTTTTTATTGTCATTCTCCTGTAGAACAAATTAATCAGGTGTTCTGTCACTCTTCTGAAATTTGTCACGTCTAGTTGCTGTCAGAGAATTGATTTGCCCATCTGATGTAGTGCAAGGGGCCAGCCAATGCATGAATCTCCTGAGGTTTGATAGTCACCTTGGCAATAACATGGCTGTGGATATGGGCAAATGCTGTTCTTGCCAGGGTGGTTAGCCACAGAATGCCTACTTTGCCTTTAAGCCTCCTTACAGACAAACCTTGAGAGTTTTAAATAAATGAGCAGACAGGGAGTTCAAAAGCATATTTCAAACCACGATCCATGAGTAGAGGTTCCTAGAGAAAGAATGAACCTGAAATGTGAGGGAAATTGAAAAGGAAATGGAGAGGACAAGATACTTTGAGACAAAGGAGAAAACACAAATGTGGTCATGGGAGCAAGAGTGTGTTAATAGGGACATCTAACAGCAAAAACTTCTTTTGAAGATACTTACTGGACCTTGGCACTCTCTTGCCCTTGCCAGTGTGCCAGGCACCCTCAGACAAGTTTGTCTCTGCTACTGTCGCAGTCATAGGCTTCCTTGTGGCTTTAAGAAAGTGGAAGTTGCCAAGAAAGTGTGTCATTTTTGAGATGTCTCATCAGAGGCCTCCCATAATTTCTCACATTGTGAACTTAGGTACTGTTCAAAGGCACAGATGTGCCTCAGGAAGGTTCCAGAAAATTTTACACCACTGAACTGGGAGTGGTCTTCACATTTTCCCGATCCTACTGGTGCAATTTCAGCAACAGTCCTGGCATAGTAAAATGCAGAAGGCAAATGTTTGGCAGGTTCTGACTTTACAGTTATGATCTGGGAAAAGTAAAGCTAGACATATGACATGTGAGGTAGTGTGTGAATTTGAGAATAGGTGTAGGAGTACAAGCATGTAAGCATATATGTGAAAACATGAATATATGTGTGTGATGGTGTCTGAATTTAAAAAAGTGTGAGTATGTATGATTGTATATACGTGAATTTATGGATGTGAGTGTTTATTTGTATATCTTTGTATGATTGTATGTGAGCACGCCCATGTATATGCATATAACTATTTAAAAATTGTAAAGAGTTTTAAAACTCAAAGGACAGTAATTTATACTCTGCAGAAATTGGGAGCATCTTCAGGAAGAAGGCAGATTCTGTCATGATTTGGACAGTATGATGGATGGAGGACACTCAGTGGGAATCTTACTCCTGAAGCAAAGGTGAAGACCGGAAACAGGGCAATGTAAGCTATGTCTTTTGCTGATGAGAGTTAGGAAACCCAGATTACACAGAAAGGGAAAAACCAGTTTCTGAAGGCGATGCTTTGCCACTGGGATGAAAGGCCGGAGGCTGAGCTCTTGGGATGCCAGTGGTTGTGACTTCACACTGGGTGTGGCCATGGCACTCCATTTTCTCCCTGAAAACAGTTAGCTTTGCATCTCATAAGAAGATGCTCAGCTCCTGCCTGCTTTGGTTGTGGAGGGAAAAAAAGGTCCATCTCTTGGTGTATAGATTACCATTATGTGTTTAGCTACATTGATTTTGATATCTCTGACTCGAGTTGGTGAATGTTTTAGATATAGCCAATTCTGATCTATCAGTGAGCACAGTATCCCGCAGTAGGTAATGTAAAACTTGATTACAGATGCTGATTATGCAGCAGGGCTGGATTCTTCTCACAGCCTGTTCAGGGGTGAGGCGGGACGGGGATTGGTTCAGGAGTTTAATGAGATCAGGGCTGAATTTTGTTATTCGCCTAATGTACTCCTTATTGTCTCAAGATGGTCATGGCCATTATATTCATAATCAGGTTTGGAGAAGAAGAGAAGGGGGGAGCCAGCTCTGCCCTGTCAAAGGCAATGCTGAGACAGGTGCTTCTTGGCTTTCCTTTTCCAATCTGCGAAACATGGTGAGAACAGGAACGGGAATGGGGTCTCCTTGCCACAAATTGTTGCCACAATCACGTGACTCCCTTCCTAGTGTTGATGTTTTGTTGAAACTTTAAATTGAGAATGTGTCTGTACAAAAAGGTGCCAGGTACCTAGGGATTAGTACTGCATAGAAACTATTGTTTTCTACTTGCTTCTGTGATTTATTACTCCCGATAAATTTATAAGTAATAACCACCTTTTCTTTGAACATCTATTTTCCAGTTGAAATTACAACACCAAGTATTAGAGCCCATCCAAGAAGCTGTTTCTCCGCACACCCATCCTCCGCCTAAGTGCCTCCCTGTCAGCATTGATTTTCTTCTTGATACATGGTGTCTTTATATTATATTTATCTCTAGTTTTCAAGGTATTTCAAGGTTCTTTGTGCTTTTTTTTTTCAAATAAAGAAACTAAGAACTAAGGCTATTAGCTGCTTCTTCTTCTTCTTCTTCTTCTTCTTCTTCTTCTTCTTCTTCTTCTTCTTCTTCTTCTTCTTCTTCTTTTAATCCCCATGACAAAATACTGATAGAATTCTCTAGTGAAGGAAAGATTCATTTTGGACCATGGTCTCAGAGGGTCTGGGTTTTGATGTTCTAGTCAAGCTCCATATCCTTGAGTCCTATATGGTAGGCCAACTGCAAGGCTCACAAACATGGGGCTGTGCTACTTAAGTCTTGTTTCAATCAGTAGAGATACAATGACAACTGGGCTTGTGGTAACCCTTGCTATTGTTTTCAGCTGCTTTGTTTTGGCGGCATCCTTTCTGTTCCTGGTGAGACTGTGTATGTCATTCTTTGATTTGGGCATTGTGGGAGGGACACTGGCCAGCCATGATTATGGCCCAGAGAACTGCCAAGAGATATCTGATAGGTTACCTCTCAATTGGGATCATGTTGGAAAGTTAAAGCATATGACAGCCAGTGCCAGTCCACAATGATTCAGATTTAATCAGTGCAGAATGGGGCCCAGGATTGTTTTTTCAAGCCAGTGCTTTCTTTTTGTTTTGTTTTTTTAGCTCCCTGAGGTATTTTAATGTTCAGCTTGAATAGAAACCCACTGGCCTACATGATTAATAGAGGTGTTAATGGGAGGAAGGGAAGAGAGCCCCAAATGAGTGGTCCTCAAAACTTTCGGTCTATAGAGCATTTTATGGGGGTGTAGAAGGAAATGGGTCTCTTTAGAATTAGCAGGGATAATTGCATTACTTTTGATGAGACACCAATGAACATAAGCATACGCAAATGACTAAGAGAGAGAAGTGATATTACTCTGAGTTCCTATGATGCTTTTATAGTTTTGAAGGTACCACCAGCTGAACTCACCAGTGAAAAATACTGAGATACTTTGGGAATAAAGACTTTAAGGAATCATCATTTTAATTTGTGAAAAAACTTAAACTGGCACTTTGGTCAGTGAACACATGGTCTAGATTCTTTGCATGTGGTCAGAGAGATCCCCGTGGAGCCTCTCAGCTCTGCTGTCATGGCTGGGACTGGCCTGGATGAGCACCTCCCTGATAGCACAGATTTGTAGTCTGCAGAGGAAAATATTGAATTCTTAGTTTAGGTGTCTCTACTCAGCACTATTTTCTTGTAACTGTGGAAGAAGCCTGTCATGCATTTGAACCCAAGTCCTGTCAGGGTGGATGGCTGGCCTGGTGTTTTGGTTTCCTCAGACTGAAGCAACTCTTTTATAAGGAGTGCTGGAAATCTCTTTGTTTTCCAAAGCACATTTCCTACTCCCTTCTGTTTTTAAGTTTGATCCATCTGAAATCCATATATTGCTTTGCAGATGTGAGTAGCTTTCCCCAGGTTAAATTATTTAATGTCATTGTTTTATTGAAGAGTTCAGATTAGATGCTGGCACTTATTGGCAGAAAGAAATACGTTTTTCCATTGGTATAAAACATATTTTTTATTAGAGTAAAGAACAACTAAATTGAGTTTCTGTCTTCTAAATCTTGCCTCTGCCAAATAAACACATCCAGTATTTGCAGTGACAATTCACCTTTGTATCAAAATTAAGCATCACAGGTCCCATGCATATTTTCTTTTTCTTCCACATCCTCCCTGTCATTTATTTCTCCTCTCCAGCTCCTCACTTTGCTGTTTCCTTCCTTTTCTGTTTTCTCTTTTCTTCTTTCCTCTCTCTCTCTCTCTCTCTCTCTCTCTCTCTCTCTCTCTCGCGCGCGCGCGCGCGCGCGCGCACGCGCGTTCCCCTTGTTGTGCCCTATTTTATCTTTTTCCTTTGTCTTCTTTTTTCAAGACAGCATTCTCTGGCTAGTCCTTTTCTAATTTTCTCATTATGGATCTTATCATCTCATCATCCTCATCATCCTCATCTTCATACCTCTGGGTTTGGAGTTTTTACATATAAATGCCCTCTTATCTTGGAGTAAATAAAGCAGAGGGTCTGAAAAGAAGAGGGAAAACACCAAGACTTGTCATCAACTGTCTTCCTTCAGTTGTCAGGTACTTTCACTACACACCTTACAGGTACAACCAAACTCTATCAATTCTCAGCCTTCATTGTTGGGATAAGGAAGCAAGTGATGCTGAGCAGGCCAGCAGCTGGGTGTTCTCCCTACTCTGGACTGTGGCTCTGAAGCACATGACTTCAGTGAAATGCGTGTTGGCCATCCTTTGTGGGAACATGATCTTTCTGCGGGAATTACACGCATGTTTAATTTTCAGCGCAATCCAAGACATAATCTTGCATTTCCCACCATGTAGCTTCTCCGTGTAGCCTTAGTTCATTTTATAGATAGCTAAGGGTAGTGGTCTCTCTCTCTGTCTTTACTGGGAGAGAACTTCAGCTGTTTGAGGCAATAGAAGTCCTATATAGTGAGAAACAGGGAGGAAAAGGAGGATGGGTAGACAAGCAACATTTTAGTTACAAAGTTCAAATGAACTAAGATAAAGGAGCTTTGGAGCAGGGCAGAAAAAGATAAGGAATAATTTTTCTCTATTTAAAATTTCAATGCTTTGTTTTCTTTTATAAGTGAAGTCTTATAAAGAAAAGAAAAAAGAAGGGGACGAGAAGAAGGCATGAAAGTAAAATGGGGGCTGTTAGCGAAAAGAAAAAGTGTCCATATTGGTGAAAAGCAGAACTAGAGGATAGCAGGGTGAACACAGTCATCATGTATACATTCCAGAAAATGTCCTAAGAAAATCTGTTGTTCTGAATAATACACACACACACACACACACACACACACACACACACACACACACACACACACACACACACAGTTTCAAAGAGTGAGAGTATATGGGGAAAAGTGGACGGCCATTGTGTTGGAGCTGATATGCAAGGCAACAGAAAAAAAATCGATGACCTCAGGGGACGTTGTGAAGTTCTTGTTTAGGAATCCTCATCTGTCCAGGCTGAGAGTATAGAGGAGATCAAGAGTGACATAACACACTGCAAGCTACGTAATATACTACAGCGTCTTCTAGTAGGTGCAGATGACCATAAATGAGTTACTTGTTCATCGATCAGGAAAATACTACCTTGGAGAACCAATGTTCATCCAGCCCCTGGATATAATATGGTAGCAATTGGCTCTAGAGACATACCTTTCTCCTACCTCCAGACCCCAATGACATTAAATCAATGATATTAAAGATAGGAAGCGTTCTGTTTCCTGCTTCCACCATCAAACTTGTGGCTATGTACAGAAGCTACTCTGGAGATGAGCAAGCACATGCCCTCGACATCAAGGAGATGAGATGAATCAACAGCATCCTATATGCAACCAGGCTAGCACAAAGAACTGTGGCTCGACTTGTACTTCAAAAATAACCTCACTTAAAGCATCGATTGGGACTCTGGAATGAGGTAAGTTGTAACCACTAGAGGGGACTTCTCTGTAGATGGAATAATGAGGAAAGCTGTAGCACACTATCCATAGAACACGAATAGAGAAGTTTGTATCCAACTAGACGCTTCTGCTGCATAGACACTAGGTTGCTTATCTGTAATATTAACTTGTATGGAGCTACAACCCTGTAGGGAAATAACACTGGCCATTTAGTCTGCCCAACCATCACTAGCTCCAATAGAAAATGAAATGCATTGAAAATAAGGTGAACCACTGCACAAACAAACATTAAAAAAAACAAAAAAACCCAAAAAAAAAAACAGCTTATAAGGCCCTCCTTGTTCTGGGACTACTTTCCAGGCACACTCTGCTCATGTCCTTCCTCTTGCTTTTAGCTGTGTTCTCTTTGTCCAGGACTACATCAGGGAGTTTGAAGAGTGACAGATAGACAGCAGAGCTTTTAAAATTTATCTATAAATAGACTAATTAACAGAAAATTAATTCAACAGCATTTACTGTGAACCTTTCTCTATAAGAGCCTTGAAGGTTTCAAAGATGCTAAGATCCTTGGGATTTTTCAAAGATGAATCAAAATTTTAGGGCAGATCTAATCCTTAGGGATTTTGCAGATAGAGAAAATAGGAAATAGATAAGGACGGTTCCATAAAAGATGTGAATCCATGAGAGAGGTATGTTTAAAACCCTAGGGAGGCTCAAGGAAGGCAGAACTATTTTTTTTTTTTAAGTTAGGCATCTCAGTGAGAAATAGGGAAAGATTCATGAGAGAAGTAACAGTTGCCCAGGGAAGCCACGAAATGAAAATAAAGGAAACAAACTAGGCAGGAAATTTATGGAACTGTGGGGCACAAGTAGAAACAATGTACTGGATGAGGCCAATGGCAGGGTGTTATACGCCACCATTTTGTACCACTATTACATACATATTTGTAGCACACTAGCCCTGTAAAGAAAACTGGTTTATTTAGGTCAAGAGTTTAGGACTTTAAAAAGTTTCCAAAAAGCTGGGCACTGTGGCACAAGCTTGTAATCCCAGTACTCGGGGAGACAGAGGCAGGCAGATTTCTGTGAGTTCAAGGGCAGCCTGATCTACAAAGCAAGTCTAGGACAGTCAAGTCTACACAGAGAAACCCTGTCTTGAAAAACAAAACAAAGCACCAGCCCCCAACAAAAACAACAAAAAAAAAATCTGAAAGAAACAAAAAGTTTCCCAAGCATGACAGAGTCCCACCCCGAGCCCCACAATGCACTCTTAGATTCATCACAGAGTCATCTTCAGCAACGTTCAGTAAGTTTGGTGGGGATGATTTGATCACATAATGGGAATAATCCCCAGAGAGCTATTCTGTCTAAGGCTAGGCTTAGGCTTTGATAACGAATCCCCTTGGAAAATAAATCAGGGACTCCACAGCAACACTCTAGTCCATCCAAAGACAGCAATCATTATGACCCAGCAACTTCCAACACACCTCACCTCTTAAGGTTGCATATCCCTTACTACCCCTTGCAGGACTGAGTCTTCCCTATGTGACCCTTTGTGGAAACAGGCAAACATGTGTGTGCTGTGGCTCGTGTCTTTCTCACAATGCAAGCTGGGCATTAGCTACAACCTGAATGATCCTAGACCACGTTTCCATATCACTTACAATTCCAAGAGAATATTTTCATCTCATTTCATAAGAAACTTCCCAGTAATAAGCTGGTGGAAAAATAAAACACATTGCATACTTCAAAGATACAATAGCATTCTGAATACAGAACAACCACTTCCACTCTAAAAGGGAGGGAGACAAGAAAGAGAAAGGAATAGTCAACACAAAACAACCGAGACCCAAGGAAGCTCTCAGTCTGGTTTTTTTGTACACAGCATAATGAAGGACCTTCTAGTCCTTAGGGTGCTTAGCCCATGCACCTGGGTATGTTCTTTCTATACATGGCTGTCCTCGGGTTTTGCGTTGGTATCTGTAGCTTTTCCAGTGGGCGTGCCACATTGCTGTCCATCTTCGTTCCAGAGTCTTCAATGTGCCATTGCTTCACAGATCCACCAGTTGGTTTTGCTTATTGCAGGAGCTCAGATTTTGTGGGCCTGTGGCAAACTGCTGCCGGGCTTTCACGGCCTTCCTTTGCATTCTCCTTGACAGCTTTCTCACCTCACACTTCACTTATATATGTTTGCAAAATAAGCTCTGTGGGGACACTGCTTGCAAGATATAGGGTAGATGTACTTGAACAATGTCTGTAAGGGCCATGAAAAGCTTGTTGGGAAGTCAGAGTCCTGATGTGGCCTCCATTTGAGTAGATGTTCCATTCAGAGTGCCTGAGGTCTATAAAACTCTGCTGCCCTGAAAGCTCCCTGGGATTATGATAGGAAGGGCAACATTACAAATTCCTTAGGTTCCCTGGGATCTCTTCCAGTTGTCTCCATGCAAAGGTCCTGGCTCCTTTTATTAGAACTAGTCTCTCCCACATGCCGTTTATTGACACACCTATGCATATTCTTTATCATTTAAAAAAAAACATGGAATGGCAGGGTATATTCCCCAAATCTCCACCCTTTCTGTTGTGCCTGAGTCCCACCATAAACTTAACTAAAAAGCAAATAATAACCATGCCACATTTCCAGTTCTTTCTTTTGCAATTCCCCTGCTGTCTATCATTACTAAGTCTGACCTTGCACAACATCTTAGTGTAAAAATAACAGAGTGCAGCTAAGTTCTTCTCTGTGATTTAACAAAGACAGCCTTTTATCCACTTTCCACCTGGATCTTCACCGCCATCTGAGACCTCATCAGCATGGCCTTTACTGCCATTGCCACTTAAGCAATCTTTAAGATATTCTTGCTTTTCTCTAGTCTGGCTATCTTCTCATATATCACCAGAATTGCCCATAACATTTTGCTTATCACATTTTAAGTATTTTTCAGTATGTTCCTTAAATTCTTTCAAAGACGCTGTAACAATTTCAAGTACAGTTAGAGAGCAGTGATGGCCTTGATCTTGAGATTAGGGTTGTGTATTGGTCCATTTCCTGTTATTATAAAATTATTTAAGGTAATACAGCTTTATAAGGAGGGTTTATGTAGTATGCAATGATAGAGGGACAAGGTCTGCTGATTCATCTGATGACCTTCTTGAAGGCAGGCTGTACATACAGTGCACATATTATATGGCAAGGACAAAGGATACATGTGTGTATATTGCTGTGTTGTGTTCCTCATTCTTATAGAGGCAATGGGTTTAGTTTTGTGAGGGCCACGCCAATGCTCATATCTAATAACCATTTCTTTCTGAAGGTCCCACCTATAAATACAGAGCTAAACTAATTTTCTACCATACCAAAACCTGACTATGGAGATTCATTTTCAACACATGAGACTTAGAAGTATGGGCTCATTAACATAAAATTAATTAATTGCTTTTGTTTTGTGTTTGGCTTGCTTTATTTTAGGAAAGACCCACAAAAATGTGGAATGAGTCCTGGAATGTGGATTCATTCCAGGGCGTGTGTAGATCCTAGAGGCTGAGACTTTATGGTACAGCAGCCAAGTAGAAGCCAATGACAATTTGTTTTGGTGTCATGTTATATTCAAAACTGAACATTAGAGTTGTTTGTTAAGCCATCAACCAACGTATGTTTATAAGATGTCTTCTCCCTGCTGCACAGTACTATGCTGATTGATGATAATAGAAAAGGGATATATCCTCTCATCCTGATCTGAAGAAATCTTACATTTTAAGGAAATAAATTCAAAGCTCTGTGTGTGTGTGTGTGTGTGTGTGTGTGTGTGTGTGTGTGTGTGTGTGTGTCTGTGTCTGTGTGTGTCTGTGTATAGATAAATACTGACATTGCACTTCGGTAGAGCACTTTGGTTTCCAATGAGTGAAATTTATAACTGTGTATATTGAGATCAATTTTATAATGTTCTGTCTGTGACACTAGGTGGCTCTAAGTTTTGCTGGTAGAAAAAGAATTATATAGGAGACTAGATTTCTTCAAACCACCACCCTGACTCGCTTTGTTACTGGGATTTAAGATTTCCAAAGTTCCCTCCTGCCACTCACTGTGTAGTGCATTTATCTAAACAGATGTTCTTCCTTTATTTCTATGATTAAGTGTTCCCTGTAGTGACCTAAGGTTGATATTTAATTATTTCATATGCCTTATTACTATGTGTTTGTTGACAAATCACTTCTCTAATCAGTGTAAAGTTTGCCAGAGATGTGCACCTACCTCTTCATTTGGCTTAGAAAGACAACAGCTGCACCAGGATGAAGAGGTGATGTCACCTAAGGAGCTGTTAATGACTCAGGCCACAGCTGGAACCTGGATGCTTTCAGAAGACTCAGCTGTTAATTGTATTCAGTTCCTTATCAGCTAGGCACACCCATGCATGAGCGTACAGACAAATCCAATACTGAAAGTATAGATAGCATAAAATTAATTAATTGCTTTTGTTTTGTGTTTTGCTTGCTTTATTTTAGGAAAGACACACAAAGAGGTTCCTTTCCTTTGCTTAAGAAATCTTGAAAATGGTTTTCCTCTTTGCTGTGATGACTATCACTGTTAGAGTTAGAATAAGAGGTGTCCCCAGAAATGCTCCCGTGCAGAAGAAGAGTGTCTGGTGCAGAAGTGGGGCTTTGGGAAAGTGAGTGGGTCATTAGAGCTCTGACTTAATCAATAAATTTGTCTTTTGATGGATTCATAAACTGAGGTATCATGTAGGTTGTGGACACTGGAGTGTTGAACTTGACTGGAGAAAGTAGGTCAGGTGGAGTATGTCTCTGAAAGAAGTACCTCAACCCCTCCCATACTGATTTGTGGTCACAATGAGGTGAGCTGCTCTGCCTCAGCACACCAACCATGGCTTGAAGCCACAAAAGCTATGTGTAAAAATAAATATTTTCTCCCTGTAACTGCTACTCTTTGATGCACATCAGAACAAAGGGATGTCTGACTAATACAACCACTGCTACTATTAAAATCTCCTGGACTTCTACCCACAAGGACTGCTCTGTGTTCGAACACTTCATTCTTTATAAAGGAGACGCACTTAGAATCCTCGGTGGACAAGAGGTAGCATCTCCACACCAAGGCTATTTTGGCAGGCCATGGAAGCCATCTGTGCACCTGGCTAGCTTTCTGAAGGATGACTAACTGGGAGACAGAGCTTAGCTTGAAGCCAACACCTGTAACACCTGTAAAGTTAGGACCTACACTTTGTATGGGTTAGATTTTGTTCCCTCTGTACAGAAATCCACTAGTTAATTGCCTACAGGCAAATAAGGAATGGGGAGTGCACGCATTAGGGGTTGATGAAGCTGGTGGATTGCTTCTCAAAATAGCTGCTTCTTTTGGATCCCTTCTTCATAGTTTCTCCCTTGTATGAAGTCTTTCTACCAGATATATATATATATATATATATATATATATATATATATATATATATATATATCCCAATTGTTATCCCATCCCTTGTATCCTCATATTCCTCCCTCCCTCCCATTTTCCCCTTACCTCAGTTCCCTATGACTGTGACTGAGAGGGACTTCCTCCCCCTGTATATGCTCATAGGGTATCAGGTATCTTCTTGGTAGCCTGCTATCCTTCCTCTGAGTGCCACAAGGTCTCCCCATCCAGGGGATGTGGTCAGAAAACTGGGAACAGGGCTTCCTCAAGACCCAGCTATTCCACTCTTTGGAATATACCCTGAAGATACTCCAGCACACAACAAGTACATTTGCTCAACCATGTTCATAGCAGCCTTATTCATAATAGCCAGAACCTGGAAACAGCCTAAATGTCCCTCAGTAGAAGACTGGATAAAGAAACTGTGGTACATTTACACTATGGAATACTACTCAGATATTAAAAACAAGGAATTTCCAAAATTTGTGGACAAATGGATTGAACTAGAAATAACCATAATGAGTGAGTTAATCCAGAAGCAGAAAGAGTCAAATGGTATATACTTACTTATATCTGCACACTAACCCAAGGAATATGTCCCATGAAAGTCTTCACTTACCAGGAAAGTGGGACAGAGGAGAAGACATCCTATTGGGACTCTAGGTATGAAACCATTCTTAAAACGGGCTTGCATGCAAGCCGTACATCTGCAGGTTGTTACTCTGCACCCGAAAACGTGGCTCAGGCAGTAATACGAATTTAAATAACATATTTGAAAATTAGATTCCGTCTCTCATCCTAAGTGAGTTCTTCTGCGGTACTTGAGTTTTCTGGGTCAGTTGCCAATGCACTCAATGATGTTGAGAATAGAAAGGTCTGTGAAAATGATCTGGGCTAACAGATGTTTTGCACCTCTCCAGCTCCCCAGCTGCGCCATATCTCACAGCCTGAAAGTGATTTCCCTTTATGATATCTCACAGCACATCGTGGACTGAAATGGAGTCCCGTTTCCTAAATACATTCCAATATTAGCCAGATATAAAGGTGTGAATAGAGCCAGCAACCCATGAATATACAAATGTATTTCAAAACAGTGTATACTTTGAGAATCAGGAAATGTTATTTCTGGGACCTGTGAAGATGAATACATACCACAAACTGAAGGCAGCACGCCTGCCTGCGCATGTACGCACCACTATTACATCTACCACCACAGCACCTGGGCCTTCTGTTGAGAAACATTTCTTTGTCTTAATGATGATAAACTCAGGAATATGCAGGAGCAAGAGAGCTAATTTATAAATAACGTGAATCTCATCCGTAACGGCCAGTATCAGGAGGCCATTATGTAGATGTGTCCAGATCGTTAAGTGGTAAGCCTGGCAACATTACAAATTCCTTTTCACAGTGCAGAGAGGCTGGGGAGACTGGGGGAAGAGAAGAGGGATAACAGGCAGGTGCTCTTTTTTTTTTTGAGAGAGAGAGAGAGAGAGAGAGAGAGAGAGAGAGAGAGAGAGAGAGAGAGAAAGAGAGACTGAAAATATAACTGGAACCTTTTGATTTCAAATTTCCCATTTCTGGCTGCTAGAAAGCACAGTTGCCCTCTTTTACCTCTTTTAGCCATGGTCTTGGCTCCCCACCCTGCTGATCTTGTGTCTGTCCTCTTTGTTAAGGCCACCTCTGAAAGGGAAAGGGCTATCAAGACAGGCAATGAGAAGTACATTACTACTTTTGCTTAATTTTTACTGTGGGCTACATAAAACACTGTGAGTTCGAGGCCAGACTCCTCTACAAAGTGAGTCCAGGATAGCCAGGGCTACGCAGAGAAACCCTGTCTCACATAAACAAAACCAAAACCAAAACCAGAACTACCCTTCCACTTACATGGCTTCTCGCGTTTTAGCTAAATCCATCCTGACTCATGTTCTAAGTTGCCATCACTGGAAACTGGATCAAAGTTGAGCCCAATTTTAACTATTTCAGAGAATATCTTGCCTCCTCCAATGAATGTGGGTAAATGCTACCTAGACTGGTTGTATTTCTAGAACATTCGAACTGCCTAACATGTTTTTATAATTAAGTTATGGACTCCTTTTGCAATGCAGTAGTGGTGGTTTGAATGAAAACTGTGCCTTATAGGCTCAGGTATGTGAATGCTCTGTCTCCGGCCAGTGGTCCTCTTTGGGAAGATTATGGAACTTTAAGAGGTCTCTTCTTGCTGGAGGATTTGTCCGACTTCTGTTCATCTGCTCTGATCCTTTTGTGTGCTTGGCGTTGTGATCAGTCAGTGCTCTGTGCCTGCCGTCATACTTCCTCACCACAACGGACTCAATCCCTTGGGGATGTTTCCTAATGTTGCTTTTGATCGTGTTATTTTTGATCACGGCGACAAATAAGTAGCTAATACAGCAACTCAGAGCAGATTTCCTCATTGAAAAGTCCTGTTCATCCATAGAAACTCCAAAGCCTGGTAATTTTCAGAGGTCTCCACATTTTATAAAAACAGTATCTAATGATGGAATACAAGTATTACATTTCCTCACATGACCACCCCTCTTTTCTTGCTACCATGTTATCTCCAACAATATTATAAAACATATTTGATGTGGGGACCCAGTGATGATCAAGGTGATGAGGACTGTGAAGATGTGAGTCTCACTTCTTCTGCATTCTCTCTCTCTCTCTCTCTCTCTCTCTTTTTCCCCCCTGCACACAATACAAGTTAAAGGGCAGGGAACATTTTTTCCTGTTTTACACATCACACTAAGGGTGGGGAATGGGCAAGTGAAGGGATGAATGAATTGTCTCCTTAATGCAGCAGAGTGCATTACCTGACCCAGAAGGGACACTCTTGCCAGGACAAAGCAGCAACATGGGAGACAAGAACGACCAAAAGGGATTCCTCATATGAAAAAGAATGACAGGAAGGTGACAAGAGTGACAGAACGGTGCTTGACATAAAGCCTTGCCATATTTTGGTCTGTCTGGTACCTTCTTTTTTTTTACCCTGTATTATTGAGGCACTTTTCTGCCCAGGAGGTGGGCTGGAATCCCTCTCTAAGGCATTCATTCATTTGTACCAGTGGTGCTTTGTAAATTCTGTTGTTCAGCAGGAACACCAAAATAATGATCTGGAATGCCTGCCTATTTCGTTGTTGTTTCTCTGTTCTTCTTCCACACTTTCATGAAGATCTTTCCTCTGCAGGGCACTTTCTGTATCCACACTGGTCTTCAACCTCTGGCTTTAGTCTTTCAGTCATCCACCGTCGCTAAGACCTACATGGCACCATCTGCCTAGCATTTTTTTTTTTGTCTGCTCCACAGAATCACCCATGCAAAGATCTTTATATTTCTTGATATTGTTTATCCACTGGCTTTCTGTTTGGCTGCTAAATACAGGTATCTTGTATCCAGAAGTAATATAGGTGGCCCAATCTATAGGTTTATGATGCCTCGTGGGTGATGCAGGGACCCTGTGCTGGTTCTGAATTGTTGATTTAATGTTTTATTTTTTGCCTATTTTGCTTCATGTGAGTAAAGCTTTTCTTTGGAGCTGAAATATGATGCGTGTAGTTTCAGAGGAGTTTGCATTGTCCGTCACAGGATGGGTCAATTCTCACTCAGGCTGGTACAAGCAATAGGTCTGACCCCGGATCTGTCTCTCCTTGGTACTTATTGAACACACCTCAGCAGGATACACATGCAAAGGAGCTCTCCTCCTTCACCTCCAGAAGGACATATACACAGACACAAATAACTAGCACACACACACACACACACACACACACACACACACACACACAGAGGCATGCACGTGCAGACATATGCATACACCCCTCCCCCAAAATGTCAGGAGAACATTGTTTTGTACAAGGAACAGACTGTAGTCAGTTTTAAATATTTTTGAGAACCCAGAATTTATATGCATGACAATAACTTCTTATGAAAATAAGTCTGAGATGATCTGATGATGTAATCCACATTTAACCGTGGCTGTTTGGGGACTTAGTGCAGGATAAGGCAGCGCTTTAGACTCTTACTGACCAGACCCAAAAGGGGCAGAGAACAGCCAGAGTATCTGGTTTGCAAATTTCCTTGCTCCTGTCTGTCTAAGAGGAAAGGGAAGATCCGTTTTACTCCCTCCTCACTCCCCACTGCGGGTGCTTGTTTTTGCAGTGAAGAAGCAAGACTGCACACCTCTGTAGTTAATCTGGAAATGCACATCCGTGGGAGCGTGGTTAAAGGCCCCCAGCCCCCTTTGTAGCTCAGGCAGGTGTCCATCTTCGAAACCTCTTCATTTTCCGGGATGGTCAGACACAGGTCACTTCCAAGTCAGAAAGAGAACCCTGAATTTTCTCTTCACACTGTCCCTGTCCTACAAGATGGCGGCGAGGACAGCCCTGACCTCTTTCTAGACCCACAAGCCCTCCCCCCAACCCCTCCTGCGTCCTCTTGGCTGGTTTGAAAGAACGCTTTAGGCTGGGCTCAGGCAGGGGAGCAGGGCAGAGCGCCCCATCCACCCCAAAGGTGCCACTTTGGCCTTGCTTCTAGGTCAGACTGGCTGTTTTGGCCCAGATCCCGCAAGCCTCCTTCGTTCCCTCAGCATGGAGGCAAGGCCTACTTTCTCATATGCGTTCAGACATGCGGAAGCAAATGCCAAAATGAATTAGCTGGAATAGCTCTATTAATTTATGCTTCGACAGTAACGACCTTAAGACACACAAGAGTTATATATTAATTTGTTTTTAGTGTATAGCATGGCTAAGTTAACACATCTAAGAGACTACGCTTCTCTGTCTCCTGCTGAGAGGGTAAAATGAGGCCGGTGGAGCTGGGGCCCAAGTTCCGCAGCGCCCCGCTAGGTGGCAGGGTCACCTCAGGGATCTGCGTGGCTGGCTGCAAAACACTCCCTTAGCGTCTCTGACACACTCAAAAAAAAAAAACAAACAAAAAAAACCGACCATGTTTCTTCTCCTGTTGTTTATTTGAAAATTATACTTAAACGTATTTATTTACAAGGACACGTACATAAAGTGTGTGTTTACAAACAAATGCGTCAACATTGTCCGAGGTAAGAGAACCTGAGAGGCAAGGCTCCCCCGAGCCTTAGGGGCTTGGATGAAAGTGCTTGCTCTGAAGACTCCCAGCTGTGCCCTGCCCAGGTGCCCGCACCGCCAGACTTCTCTGATGCCTGGAGGGAGAAAGGGCATAACCCCTTCCATGAAGAGAACTGTTTTAACTTAGGCTTTGGTGGTTTGGTCAGTCGGGGCACTGCAAAACAACAGCAGTAGGCAGGGTTTAACATTTACACTCCCCAAAACTATTCAAGGCAACCGCGGATTAGAAATCTGAATTTTATTAAAATCCATTCCCCTCTAATCCCTCCCATGCTTTTTCTGCCCTTTCTTTGTTCTTACTTCTGTCTTTTCCTCCTTTCTGCCCTGTCTGTATTTCCAAAGCTCTGTTTTCACTCCTCCCTTCTCAGAATTTGGTGGTGTTGAGGTATCAGTGATTTCCGCACCCGTTGTGGACAGCCTTTCTCTGTTAATGACTTGTTAAAATTTCACAAGAGATTGGGACCAAGGTTTTCACTGTTCCTGGCCACTGCAGTGTGCAAACTGCTTTTTCTCAGAGCGGAAGATCCACAGTCCTGGGTTGCTGGCAGACACAAACCTTCAGGACGCAGCTCTCTCTCTCTCTCTCTCTCTCTCTCTCTCTCTCTCTCTCTCTCTCTCTCTCTCTCTTTCTCCCTTCTTTTCTTTCTTTCTTCCATTTTATTTTTTTATTCAAGTTGAGGCACACTGGAATTTCAGTTAAAGAAGGTTCCACAGAGAGAAACGACGTTGTTCTTCAGGGAAGCATTACAAGCAGAGGCCTTCCTGTTGCCATGTCCAGTGTTAGCCTCTTGGGAGCAGCTTTGACTCAGTTGCGCAGCAGGCCAAGTCCTGTCTAAACTTGGGGGTTTTTGTGTATTTTCTTCAAAGACAAAATTAAAGGCAACTTCTTTACTAGTCTTCGATTACACAAATAGAGGGTTGTGTGGCTGTGTGTCTTTTTCTTTTTCTCTTTGTCTTGCAAATAATGCTTATATGTAGACAATAGAATAGATGATGATGTATAAATGGCAATCTAGATTAGAAAGTGTTTTTCAGCTTAAAAATCTACATTAAAGAGTGGGAAGGTAATGATGTACAGAGGTATAAAACATATGTATATGAGTTTTTGTAAAGCGTAGACCCCTGTAGGAAACCCATACCCTTTCATCTTGTGCTCTGCTAAGTTGTCTTACTAGGGTCAATCCCAGAACTATACAGATAGGATAATTTTGACACCGTTCTCCACTTTACACCTTTGCAACCTTATTGCTTATAGTGATCGATACACTTTAGGCACACATTCTCAATTCTTCCACGAATCCTCAGGAAAAGGATGCTGTTTAATTGGAGTTTCTTTGTTAAATGTCCCTAATAATAGGAAATTAGGGCCAGGGTGTGGACATTTTGGGTTGTGAAGAAGTATTGCTTGACTAACATCCCGCCCACCAAAGATGGTGGGCAGCTGTGGTCTTTGTTGTCCTTAACTTCCCTCTTAAGCAATTGCTTTCTTCCTTCCCTCTTTTTTCTCTTTCCATCAGCCTTATATGTCACTGTGGTCATTAATGAGAAGTTTGTATCTAACATTTATTGAATTGAAGAAAACACATGCACCAAATTTCATACGTCATCTTAGCATTTCCCTCAAACTACAGATGCTGACTACCCCAGCACTTAGAGGACCAGCTCCACCATCTCCCGCTATGAACCACCAAGTCCTAGGTCATTTTAGGAAAATCTTTCTTCTTAGCCAATATAGGTCACATTTAGAATCTAAGAAGAAAAGAATCATCTCCCTAGGTGACTGTAGAGAATCGTCCCATTGTTCAGTGAATAATTGAGCAGTTTATTTTAATCAAGAGCTCTTAGGGGCAGGGTGATGGGAGAATTAATTGCTAGGGTAAAACAACTACAGGAGTAGGGCTTACTGGGAGTGCTAACTGGGTTACAGGTGAACATGAATAGTGAAAAAGGAAACTAAAGTGTAGGAAGGAAAACATGGCTGTGTGTGATACTCCACAGATCTTACATGGCACTGCACCATGTAACAGCA
Organism: Acomys minous; assembly: GCF_964271855.1. Lineage (NCBI taxonomy): Eukaryota > Metazoa > Chordata > Mammalia > Rodentia > Muridae > Acomys > Acomys minous. The sequence goes on from NC_140486.1 coordinate 55,187,719, forward strand.
ATGGTTGTTACAGGGTGTTGACTGAGCTGGTGTCCAGGCTGTCATGGGATTGGCCTGAGAAAGAAGATGAGGCTGAAAATTCATTGAGTCATGCTGTCTGGGTCAGACGTGGGCTAGGGGTGGTCAGCATCTGTGATAGGGGCACAGCAGGCTGTGCGTGAAGCTGGACTGACTGTAACATGCATGGGTGGTTTGGTGGCTCCATCCTCCAGTGCACACTTAACATTGTACACCCTTTAGGGGGATTCAGTGCTGCACAATCAGAAAAGGACAGGCTTAAGTCACAGCTGTTTCTGACAATATGGTGAGGTGTTTCCACTTTCCAGTGACACGAGCATTGAGATGTACTTTGCTCAGCTTGAACACTTAGACAAAGAGGGTTAGAATCTCTTGAAGGGGAGTCTCACCCTTCTGAAAACTTCAGCATAATCTACCTGATTCTGACAGGTGATGCCATTGAGCACCAGGGACTAGACCGATGGGTTGAGTCTGGAAGAGAACAGTTCTCTGTTGGTATATGTACTATACGGTGATTATCATCAACCACCTTATGTCTTTCTTTGGAGTTTCAGTAGGTACAAAGAAAGATTTTGTCCAGAGACTGTTAGTCTGTAGACATAAAATATGATACACTTCTTGTTCTACTGACCCAATGAAAAGAGTTGTAAGAATGGGGAAAGAGAAATTCAAAGAGGAGGAAGAGGAGACACAGAGTCTTTTGGTCCAGTATGAGAAGAGGAGGGCATCTAAAACTATGGAAGGTCCCTGTGGATGTGGATAACTGCACACCTTTCTAATCAGATAGTTAGATGGATGGACAGATTATGCAATAATCATTCAGCAAATCTAGAAAAGTGTAAGGCAAAAGCTTGTCATTTCCCCCTTTTTTCAGGAAGATGCCTTCCCAATATCTCAGAACGTCTATCCACAAACCATTTCTTTCTTCCTATTTTACATAAATGAATAGAACGGACAGCAGGGACGGTGTTAGTAAGCCTGGACACTGGGGGATAGTATGGCTGAAGAGAACAGCACAAACTAGAAATGCCTTTTATTTTGGAGCTTTTTGACCAATAATCTTAACCTAATTTCTTATCATCTTTATCTTGCTTCCTCTAACACTGGTTCCCTTCTTCATCTACATCTACCCATCATCTTTCTCTAGAAGACAATTCTGAAACAGTAGCTTATTAGGTAAGTATTAGGGCACAAAAATAAACATGTGGGCCTCAAGCTCAGAGGAGTCCAGTAGTAAAAAAATCTTTGCTTTATTAACTCCCACAGTTTTTTTTCTAAATGTAAAGTTACCTTTGTCCTTGTTAATCATTTACATTTTATTTTCTCTCTTAGAACTCATCAACACAGATTTGTTGGATACTCACAAATCTACGCACATTCTTATAGATATACATTGTGACTTTGTATGTGTGTAGAATTTTAATAGACAAAATCATTGCATGGTGATACTGATTTTCTTTCTGGGATTTTAAGATCAGCATTTTGTAAAATGTTCTTTTGTTGTCATGGCGTTCAACAGCTGTGTGGTATCCTATAATACCCATTGACCTGTCTCAGTTTTGCTCTTTTCTAGTGGCCAACTTCAACGCTGCTCCACATCTTCTCCTTCACATAAATACCCTCTGTGTGGTAAAGAGTGTGTTGACCTGTAGACTACATGTTCACACAATTGTGCACAGTTTTGCTACTGCATTCAGCAATAGTGATTCCAATTTCTCCCTTCGTACCGACTTTCTGTATTTTTCCAGCAGTATTCAACACTGGCAGATTTCTCAGTTTTTGTTATTAAAATAGGTATCTCATCATTTTAATTTCCATTTATGGCTAAATTTGAATATCTTTTCACGTTTTTGACAATCAGTTGAATATGCACTTTTGTGAATTACCTATTCATATCTTTTGGTTTTTTAAATTTTAGTTTACTCTTCTTTTATTTTTGATTTTTAGAAATATGCTTTCCATTATGGAACCTACTATCCGTACAAAGAAACTAGTCACTTCATAGTCTGTACAGTTAATTAAATAAAATGTTATAACATTAAAATTCAGTGCCTTATCTACCTATTTGCCTTTGTGGTGCCTGAAGCATATGTGTTACTACATAGCTGCTGGGTCATTCATCTTGTCTTCACTGTAATGAAATTCCCAAGGTAGATCAACTTTTTAAAGAAACAAGGTTGTCTATCTTACAGTTCCAAAATTTCAAGAGCAAGCCACATGCACTGTTTTTGTGCTATTGGAGACTCTCAGATATGATGTCATAGCGATGGAAGTATGTGAAGCAGAGACAGTTTAGTGACCCCGCCTCAGGTCTTCTGACATCCTGAGACCCTCACCTTGGACAATGAATAATCCCTTTTAAGCCAGCACCCCCACTGACCTTGAGACATGCAATTGGCTTTCCTCCTTGTGGTCTCCATGATATCCCACACTGGACATGAAGCACTCGTGGTATTTTAAGTAACACACTCCACTCCTAATCTACTCACTAGACAGTACAAACACGCTTTCACAATGGCAGAACACTATTGTGACCTGACTAGTTTCTTGTTTGTTTTAGACATGACTAACGTCTTAGACCAAATCTACCACCAGTTAATCCCAGGATTTGCCATATGTAATGTGCTTGCTCTTAGTAACTGTAGCCAATGCTTTTTTTACATCAACTTGGGATGTTTCCTACCAGTGGAACAGAGTAAAAATTCTTGACAAATGAATAATGATGAACTGGAAGTTCCTGTTTTCTATCTCACAATCTCTGGGAGCTCAGAGCTTTTATGAAAGCTGTCTGCTGGGAAGCCATGGGTCATATATAGATACATCTGAGTACAGGCTCCTATAGACTGTTCCCAGACCAGCAGATACATAGGGACACTTTCTGATGAATGCTATAAAATATATTCTGTCAATGCAAAAATAATTGAGCCAAGAGTTTTCTACATTCTTGACCCACACAATCATGAAACAAATAAAGTCATTCCTTGTTTTCTGTTTTTACTTTACTAAGTATCACAGTATTTTAAAATGCAGAGATAGTTAACCAAGATGTGTGGTGATTAATCAAAACTGGATCCTAAGCTGTTGAGCAGCCAATGCGAAGGATGGGACTTTAGCAACAGTGAAAGTGGTGTTCAGATCATGGTTCTGCCTATAGTGAGGGGAGTCTCCTTTAGTTTGAGCATGCTGATTTTCTGTATATTCATCTATAAAAAGTGGAGACCATTGTATTGCAACAATAAGACTATAATGAGAAAGATATGAGACACTAGACATGAAGAAAAGCTCTTCTCCCATTCCTTTGATTAAGACGTGTGCATAAATAATTTGTACTTGGCTGAGTAAGATGGGGGTGAGGTTTTGTGGAAGTCTGTAGATGTCCCCTACAAACTGGAAAGTCAGTTGAGTAGTGGCAGTGAGAAAGGAGATTAGCACTTATGGGAGGAAGGACAGGTCAGGCAGAGCAGTGGTGGCGTGCTGACACAGGCTCAACCTTGTTTATACATTTACCAGAAATTTCTGTAGCTTTATTTCTGTTTTTACAGTTATGAAGGCTATCTAATGATGAAAGGGATGCTCATTATACTGTTAAATGAGCAGAACCAAGACAGAGCAGGCCAGGTTCCAAATCTGCTAGGAGTTGAATGAATTTGCTTAGTTAAAAGAATGGAAGGAATACATAAAAATATTTGCCATGATTAATTCTGGGTGATGAAACCAAAGGACATTCTATCAACCATTTCCTTAGTTTTTCAGGCATTTTGCAATTAAAAAAAATAATCAGTACAATTGCAAAAAAAAATGAAAAACTAAAACAAAACAAAAAAACAAAGCCACCCCAGCGCCAAGGACATTCTTATATGCAAAGAAGTGCCAAGTGAAGAGAAAGTGGTTTCTATTGAAATGTTCCATAGTGCTTCTATTTCCTTGATGCCTTGTCTCTCACAGTCAGGTGTTGTAACTCTTATTGGTCCTTAACTGGTCTGTATGCCGTGCAGTTCCTGTTAGGGATTGTTTGCTGTAGAAAGTAGTTCCGGTTTCAGCAGGAAGAGCTCCAGCTGCTGAGTCCGGTTTGGGTCCGCATCAAATTCAATGCAGACAGTGCAGGATTCTCCAGTAGGCTTTGGCCCGCCTACCACTTGCTGCTCCATTATTCAGCTCTCTGCCTCTAGGGTTAGGCACCAGAGCCCTGAGATGACCACAGTTGAGTCTGCAGCACTAAGGCTTTGAAAATAACATTAATTCTGTTTTCTTTCTTTTCTTTTTTTCTTTTTTCTTTTTTGTGTAGACTCTGCTGATGTTGACTTTTGTACTCCTGTAGGAGTTGATAGGATTTGTTTTTTAATAGCTCAGCTCTTACTTCTTATTTTCAGCAGAACGGTCTTTGCCTGTGGGGTCTAGTGACTGCTTCTGTCTTGGGTCCCTGTTAGTTGGCCCCAACCCACCCCCTCTTCTCCCCCCCCACCTCCATTCTTATAAGATATCATATCAATGAGGGAATTGGTACTGTCTCGGGTCTCGACTCAGATGAGATTATGGGAACCAAGTAGATGTCGGGGTCACTGTCTGATTGCATCTTCCGAAAGCCATTGCTTTGTAATCAGGTTTGCTTTTTGCCATCCGTTTCAGCTGTGATTTGGAAAGTCTGGACTCTGCAAAATCACTGGTAATATAATGCTTTGGGAGGGCACTGGCACACACTTGTAGAAGTTTTATTCATTTGCTAACCGTGTGTCTAATGATTCTCTCTATTGCGTTTCCAACATTTGTCAATCAAAACAAGCCCATGGATTTAGGATTATTATAATGATGGTAATCCTATCCTCATGTGTCTGTCTTCTTGTTTAATAAGACGTAAGTCTCATCTTCAAGGAATTACAGTCAAAGATCCCAAAGCATCCCATTCCATCTATTAGTCCCTTCTGATGTTCACTTACTAGATCTTCGGAGCACTAAGCTACCCACAGTTTTATAAAGATCAAGGACTTTCCAGGAGTAACTGTAAGTTGCTGTCTGAGCCCAAAATATTATTTCCAAAATGTGAAACCTTGGAGTGTTTCTAATATAATATCTCAGAGTTTTCTTTTAACCATGGAGTCCTTTATGGAGCCCAGGCTCACACATGACTCTCTCCTTGCTCTGTGTTCCTAATGCCCTGGCAGTGACATTTTATGTCACTTACATAACCAGCAGCATTAGATGTCTGCATGCGTATCTCCTCATTGAAACCACAGTGCTCTTGTAGACAACGATAAAACCTAGTTCTCCTTGTGGCTTCTTGGCAACCCACCAGACCACATTTTACCTTTGCTCTTTCAGAATGCCAAAGGTCTAATGATTTTGATGACCTGGCAATATCACGGAAAATATGAAAGAGTGAAAAGCCTAGTGTTCAAGACTGTGTCATCTGCCATTTGATAGTATATTCTTTCTAATCTGTGTCTTATTTTCATACTGAAAGCACACCACTCTTTCACTGGGTCTAACCACCTCAGACTCTCCATGTTGCTGTCGCTTTTATGCAGGGGTGACTGTTCTGGTTTTAGTTCCTACTCTGATTGTAAAAACTGTCTTCATGTCCTACTGAATGAAAAAAATATACATGTACTCTTATTGTCTAGTACACTTCTTACATAGACTTAAAACAAGCTTTGGAAACTTCATGTTAACTGCATGTTAACTTTTAATAAACTGCAACGTATTCAAATGTACCTTAGTGGTGCTTTAGACAGTCAAAATGGTTTTCTGTCTGTTTGTCTGTCTGTCTCTGTCTGTCACTCTGTCTTCCATCCCCAATCTCTCTTTCTTCTTCCTTTCTTGTAGCTGCTCCTGGTCACTGAGATTTGTATGTTTATGTGATTTTTTTTTTCTGAAACAGTAGCTCATGTAGACCAGGCTAGCCTGTAATTGCCTATGTATATAAAGACAACTTTGGAGCAATGATTCTCCTGTCACCACAGTCTGGGTGCTGGGTCTACAGGGATGTACCACTATGCTAGGCAAAAAGAAAAAAAAAAGAAAGAAAAAGAAAAGGAAAAAAGAAAAGAAAAGAAAGAAAGGAAGAAAGAAAGAAAGAAATCAAGCAGTGACACTTTCTAGCATCCCTCTCCTGATCACAGCTATAATTGGTATATACCTTATAAATCATCATCTTAAATATAATACTGACAGTTTCCTCCTTTCTCTTCCAGTGTTACGTGCCAGCTATTGTTGCCCAGTGTTCTGCAGGCACAACATAGCTGACGCCTCCTGAAATCAGAGCAGATGTTACTACACAAAGGAGACAAGACTGAGTCCTTTCTTAACCCCTCCTGGAGGAGATGGAATGTTTCTGTGGAGGTACACAGGAATGAGCGTACAGGGATTCAATACTTTGAATATCTCAAAAATCAGATAAAAAACAATAGCATATTTAACAATTTCAACTGGTCAAGCCTAGATTATAATATCATGATGGAAGTTATGAAAGCTTGGGAAATATTTCTAAAAGAAATGGAAATGGAAAACCTGGGCAAACCTATGGGAATTTGGATGTAATTTGGCCAACGCTGAATAGAGACAAAGAAATTATGTAACTGAAGATAAGAATTGAGTTAATTACTAATCAGGAAGTTTTCTGTTTCTTAAAAATAAGTTGCTTCCCTCCAGGAAAGCGCAGCTTCCCTCCCTTCCCTGTTGATGCTGACAGATAGAAAACATATTAAGGGGACACAGGAGCATTAAGAAAAGCTCATGTAAAAATTCTTCCTTCCCCACTAGCTTTTGCTTGTTTCTCTCCCTCTTATCCTCTGCCTCTTTCAAACCTTTGAATATATTGACAAGTCCATCAAGTTCTATGTGTTAAGAAATGAATCAAACTGAAAATATTGATCAAGAACATATTTCTGCCCGATCAGAGATAACATTACTTGTAAAAATGTATTTTTTTGGTCAATATGTATTCTTTCCTAAAATTGTACAATTATGTTTTCTTCTCTTAAACTCAATTTGCTCAATTTTCCCTAATGCAATTTTCCGTACCTAGATATAATTTATGTGTGTGATTAGTAGGTCCTCTGCGGGAACGTAGACTGGCAGAGCAGCGCATTCAGGGTAGTTACAAAGTGTGTCCTGATGATGAATACCAAAAATAAATGGGAACAAATAATTGCTTACAGTGATTCTATTTCCAAAGCAGATCTGAAAGTAATAGTAGAACAAAATGTGCACCAACCTATGAATGAGTATCAACCCAGGTGAAAGTTCTTTTGTATTAGATTATAGTAACAGAGTTTTCAGTTGTTTATTTCTAATAATAATAAGTCATCAATTGATTCACATATGTGTGTATTATCTATGGCGATGAACAACCTCCCAAATATAATCTGATAACAGTGAATAGGCAAAGTTTGCTCAATAGAGCTGAATAAGGTACCTGGGATATATACCACTTATACTTGTTGAAGTAGCTATGCTTCCATAGCACCGGGGAGGCAGCTCAGCTGGTAGAGTGCTCCCTTACACTGTGCAAAGATCTGGATTCAGTCCCCAGCAATTCATAAATCAACTGTGGATGTACAAGCCTAAAACCAATTGCACTAGGGAGTGGAGGCAGGAGAATGAGAAATTCAAGATAATTCTTAGTCACATAGCAAGTTTAAAGCCAGTCTGAGCTATAAGAGATTGTAATTCATGTTATTGTAATGTTACGTAGACACCAATAGTCAGCCACACATTTCCATTTTCTCATTTGAAAATGTCCAATACTGGCATATAGACCAATAAATGCCTCTGCAGGCAGAGGACTCTTGTCCCAGCTCCTGACAACCTGAGTTTGATCCCCAGAATCTATATACTGCAGGGTGGAAAATGACCCCGAAAAGCTGTTCTCTGACTTCCAGGTACATGTCTTGGCTTGCATATGTCTCAATTAATTAATGTAAAAAATGTTAGAAAAAAATGAAATAAATTATGTCATTAGATCATTATTGACTGTATGCAGGATAAATGGAAATAAATCCTAACTAGTCACTGTTCTAAAGCATAGAACAATGACTATGAATTTATGAAATATAAAATAATTTGAAGATAAGGAAACCTTACAAAAAGAATAGTAGTTGTCTATGGGAGAAGAAGGGAAGGGTCACAACCAGGGAGGTGGTCACAGCCTACTTTTTGCATGCTGGAAATTAGAGCGACCCAGGTACATTACTCATACTTTGGGGAGACCAGACTTGCTCATTGGGGAAACTAGAAATAATGTTGCAATATAGATTGGGTCAAGAAAATAGAATGTCTTATGTTAGGAGAAAAATATGAGAAAAATAATAATATGTTTAAAATCATAAGAAATTGTCTTTTAATTTCATCTTGTATATTTGAGCAAATCTTAGAGCTTTTTTTGTGTGTGTGTGTCTCAACTTACTCATCATTGATTAAAAAATACTGTTACAAGATAGTGATTCATTTTTAAATACAAAATTCTATTTATCTTATTATAACTTCTATAAGACAGAGCAAGGCTCATCAGGTCAGTATTAGTGTAGGGCTTTGTATTCACAAGTACTCTGTAAATGTACCTCCAGCTCCATGTATCATATAAACGTAAGCAAAAACATCAATGTTCACTGTTACCAACATTAGTAGCATGTGTGAAACTCCAGGGGGTGATTTTGTTATGTAAGTGACAATTGATGGTGGACTTGCTCTCAATAAGGAAGAGTCCTGAGGAAAATAACATGGTAGAAATTGTGACACATCCCTCCAAAGTGTGTTACAATGTCACACTGAAATAATGGCATATAGAAAACAATAATTCTTTTTAGAAAACATTATTTTTAATTTAGTTTTATGTGTGAATGTTTCCTCTTATATGCAGTGCCTACAAAGCCAGGTTATAGTGTAGGATGCTTTGGAGATGGAGTTACAGATATTTGTGAACTGCCACATGGGTACTAGGAAATGAACCTGGGTCCTCTGCAAGAGTAGCAAATATTCTTAATCAACAAACCATCTCTCCATACCCCAGAGAAGAAAAAAATTCTTACATTTGTAGCATGTCCTGGTTAGTTTTATTGTCAACTTGACATAACCAAGAGTTTCCGTGGAAGAAGGAGCCATAAATGAAGGATGGTCTAGATCAGATTGAACCCTGTCTATGTCTGTGGGAAACTTTGTTGATTAATGATTGATGCAGGGGCATTCCAACTACTGTGGCCAGTGTAACCACTGGGCCAATGGTCCTGAATTGTAAAGAAAGCCAACTGACCATAAGCCAGAGAAAGCCCAGTGACCAGCATCCCTTCATGTTTTCTGCTTCAATTCTTGATTGTGCTCCTGCCCTGGCTTTCCTCAGTGATGGTCTGTGAATGGAAGACTAAGCCAATTAAACTGTCTTCCCCTAAGTTGCTTTTAGTCATGTGCTCATCACAACAGTGAGCACAGTAGGATACTACACAAAGGGTTTTATCCCTCACAATGATTAAGGTGGCAAGAACAAGGGATGCACGAATGATTTCAACTTAGTGAGAAACCTCAAATTTTAAGTCTAATAAGCTTATTTTCCTCATTTTATCACTAAAATAATATAAATTAGAAAGCAATTGTCAATCGTAGCAGAGAAAGGAATTTAAAAATAAGCGGTGGTATTGAAAGATAAAGGAAAAAGGTAACTTCAAACAGTGGTCAAGGTGAAAACTGGACCATTGGTGGAAAATTGTTTGGTAGTATTTATCAAGCATGTTTAGAAATTGATATCTCTTCAACATAAAACTACTACTTTTAACAACCTGTCATAAAGAACTAATTCTGGATCAGTACTTGAGAGTCAACGTATCTATAATGGTCAATAGATCACTTAACAGAAAAAAAAAAAATAGAAACATCTCCCATGTCCAAGGTTAGTGAATTCTTAATTAGCTAATATAAATCTATTAATAGAAATATGCTATTGACACTTCAGTCATGCAATGATTACAAGAAATGATATGGAAAAATCCACACTACAAAAGTGGTTTCAAATTCAAACCTACTCTGTGATCTTTATAAAATTTGACATATACAGGCAAATAAGGAACACAAAGACATGAATGGAAGTGCAGTGTTTGGCATGGTAGGTTTATATTTCTAATTAATTGGCTTCTTTTGAAGTATCTTTTCGAGGTTTTCTGTGCTAGCCCTAAGCTCTGTAATAATTGAAAATGGTTATAGAATAAAAGAAATATCTTGGCATTCGCTGGGTCTGAAGTTGCAGCTCTGAGGGATGGTAACTGGTCCCCATGGTCACTGTTTTCATTCTGGTAGGCACAGATGGTGTGTGACATCTGGCCTATGGCAGATACAGACATCTATCATCCATTGATTTGTATTTGATTTTTTTAATCCTATGTAACTTCACATGAATTTGAACAATCAGTCAGTTAATTAATTATATGGCCATAACCATAGCTACTCAAAGACCAAATGATATTACCAAGTTTTCCTTTGTAATCTTTCACTTGCTTCTAGCTCTCATAGTAGTAAAGAAGAAAAAAAATCAGTAGATAGCCTTCTGACCTCTTGACAGTGTTGAGATAGACATGAACAAATGCATTTGTATCATATTTAAATGATTGCTCTGCGGGCCGTCCAAATGGCTGCTTGGCCAATATTATCAACTACCCAATGAATTAAACATAACACAAGTCTTTTCTTTCAAATAGTCAGCCCCATCTTCCAATTCTATCATCTACACATGTACACGTGTGGTGTTATCAAAACCTTTATGAATTTTACTTGGGTGCCCAGTACCCAGGATAAAGAAGAGTTTGACAGTCAGCGTCATTGTTGAGCCTACACTGTTTTCTAATATGCTAGGCATGGTTTGGAAAGCATTATGAGTGAAACTTCGTCACTGGTTCTTTAGGCAGGTGATGGAGTAGGGTCTACCTTGTGGCATTTACTCAGCTCCTTGAGGCAAACACTTCTGTCTTTGCCAGTTTCAGGTTCTCATTGCCACTGGATGTAGCTAGAAAAAGGAAGAGGCTAATGAGCACTTCAATCAGTGTGAGGTAACTGTTGCAGACAGAATGAAATGGTCATCTACTCAAGGGCATGCCATATTCTGTCTTACAGAACACAGTGTGTTTAACATGGCACGTTGTTTCCATATCATGGATCATGGGTTGTGAAGTCACTAGAGGAAAAAGACTATGTTAAGCTTTGCTCCTTGGGTGCCTGCACAGTGTTGGGTGCAGAGTAAGATTTGTGGAAAACCAAATCCTTTGGGGGCGATTGTGTCACCATTGTTACAGAATACATGGTCAAATGATGTAAAATGGGAGTTTCACCACATTTAAGATATATTTTGTATGAAATAGTTTGATTCTTATTTACAAAAATACACTAAGTGCTAAATTCATATGAATTTGAAATACATAGTGCTATGTGGGAGAATTTGTTTCAGAATCAGAAACAAAATAAAATAAAGATTAAAAACACACTGTTAGTAAAGGAGGAATACTTCCGTGCCTAAAGCTAAATGCCTGGGAAAAGAAGCAATTCAGTTTCCCAATATTAATTATTGGACTATATCCTGCTATTGATTTGCACATGTAAAAATCAATGCTAAGATAAGGACCTTCATAATTGACAGCGGTAATTTTGAGGAATACACTCATTGACATTCAACAAGCCAGGAAACAAAAAAAAAGGCAATATAGATGAGTAAACTTTGGATTCATTTAAAGTTCAAATAACTACTTTTCAAACTTTTAGATGCAGTGGGGAGGAGGTGGAAAATGAAAAGCACATTACCTCATTTGTATTCTTTGTAGGTTTGCAAAAGTGTATGCAATTTAGCCATCTTGCATTCATGAAGCCTACCTTAAGTTTGCAAAATCCCTTCACATTCATGTTTGATTTCCACTCCAGGTTGTATGTAGATGATGTACAGGTCTTTCTCAATATTTCATAGATGGGGGAATACGGCTCCCTCTGATGATTACTATTCTTGTTTTCTTCTGTCTACATTTTATTAGAATATTTCTTCCTGATGAGTGCTTGTTGGTACCCTCCGTTTTTATTTATTTTTTATTTTTTAATTTTTTAAATTTTTTATTAATTTAGTCTTGTTACATCTCAATGGTTATCCCATCCCTTATATCCTCTCATTCTTCCCTCCCTCCCATTTTCCCCTTATTCCCCTCCCCTAAGACTGTTCCTGAGGTGGATTTCCTCCCCCTTTATATACTCATAGGGTATCAAGTCTCTTCTTGGTAACCTGCTATCCTTCCTCTGAGTGCCACCAGGTCTCCCCCTCCAGGGGACATGGTAAAATATGAGGCACCAGAGTTCGTGTGAAAGTCATACCCCACTCTCCACTCAACTGTGGAGAATGTTCTGTCCATTGGCTAGATCTGGGTAGTGGTTTAAAGTTTACCGCCTTGTCTGGTGCCTTAGTTTGAGCGGGACCCCTGGGCCCAAATGTGCCTATCATAATGTTCTACTTGTGGAATACTACTCAGCTATTAAAAACAAGGAATTCCTGAAATTTGTGGACAAATGGATTGAACTAGAAATGATCATAATGAGTGAGTTAACCCAGAAGCAGAAAGACTCAAATGGTATATACTCACTTATATCTGCATAGTAGCCCAAGGGGCATGTCCCATGAATGTCTTCACTTACCAGGAAACTGGGACAGAGGGGAGGACATCCTCTTGGGACTCTAGATGAGAGAAGCATGGTACCCTCCATTTTTAATGACAAAGATAAAAGTATGAACAAATTGTCATGGGTCTATAATAACTTTCTATTTCCTAATGGAAAATATCTACCCCCCCTTTTCTTTTCATGCTGTTCCTCTTGTGACCCTCTCCTGGTCCATGATGACTGTTTTTTCTACTTGGCACTTTAATGGGTTGTCTGCGGTAAGGAAGGAAAACCCATCCATGGTGTCTTACTATCCATTTGGGTTATTTAGTTCTTCACCCAGCTATAGAGTAATGACAATTCTGTCTACTGTCTGGTTGATGCAACATCAAGTCGTCCTCCATCAAAACACATGGAGCTGAGAAGATAGTTTTGATCAGGAAAGTATTTTCCATACAAGAATGAGGGACTCGAGTTCAGTCCCCAGCTCCTGGGTACATGATGTACATGTTCCTGGTACATGGCATAATGCCAAGGCTGTGTAGGTGAAGAGAAGAGAAGCTAGTACTGACTAGCTAATGAATCAGTGAGCTCCAGACTTACTGAGAAACACAGTGTCAAAATTATGAATTGATTGAGGAAGACAACAGATGTTGGCCTCTGGCATCAACATGCAAACATAAGCTGACTATGGTCATGAATTTGCAGACACAGACACACACACACAGACACACAGACACACACCAATGTCCTGCTTTATACAAATATATCTTCAAATTATGAAGTGTATAAATCTTTTTAGCTAAGGTTTCCATTGCTCTTAACATTTCTTTTTCCTTGTTAGACAAAAAAAAAAAAAGATAACATGCACTCTCTTACTAAGAATTGATAAAAGTTTTAAAAACCAGTTTATTAACACTTGTTTAATTGTACATAAATTAATTTTTCTTCTGCACATGCACCATTTGTAAGCTGTGCTGGTACAGAGTGATCCAAACAACCTGGGATCTAGGACAATTAGGATAGAGTCACCAGGTGTTTCTCGGTTAAGTCTTGCTTTAGAACAGGAAACCAAAGCTTATCACACCAGGCACAAAGAAAGACCCAGTACATTCTAAGGACACAGCAGGTGATACTGCACTTAGGAAGTTTTTGGAAGTACCTCTGGCCAGAGCATGTGAAATGAGGACTGGAAGAAGCTGATGTCAAGAGAAATTTTGCTTGGATCGTAGTGTGATCATATTGTCTTGGCTATGAGACCCTGAGCCATTCTGCTCCTTACCTTAGCTGGGTGCTACTATAATTCTTAGCTTGCCCCCTCCCCTAATTTTATTTTATACTGTCCTCCTATCAGCTTTGGTGATGCTGAATTTGAGATCTCAAATGCTGACGAGATGCGGTCTCACTGCCCAACAGCAGGTAGCTATTCAGCCTGGAGCTTCAGATCAAGGTTGTGTTGATATTCAACCTGATTCTAGGTTCCAGAGGTGATAAGACTTCTCTGAGAAGTGAGTCTGTTAGTGTAGACAGCAAATTGGAAGAGTAAAAGGATGAAAGCCCAACATTAAGAAGTGGTCCCTGATAATGAGATGGATGTTAATAACCCTGATTTGGTCATTACACCTCATAAAAAGATGTCAAACTCTCACCCTCTGCTTCATGAACATGTAAAATTATTACATGTTAAAAAGTATGAAATTTACAACTGGAACTCTTAAAATTGTAACTCGAAGCATCAGAATTAGGGCCTAATAAGGAAATAGCATTGGTTGAAGATGAATGTAATTTACAAGTTTATAGTATTGTATTTTACCATTTAACTTATGAGAGTACATGCTAAGCAAGTTTTGGTTTGGTAACACAAGCACCAACAATATCCCAAAAATGCTTTATGGGATAAAAGCATATAGTCAGGGCGTGAGTGGATAGACTTGGAATCCTAGGGATGAGTTAATTATGACCCTAGACATTGTGTGAACAGCACAGGTATAGTCTGTAAACAGTATAGATATTATTTTATACAATATTTTATCTTTTTATGTTGTATTGGATGACATTACCCTGTTTTCTCTCTCCCCTCTCTTAAAAGAAGTCACAGGGTGAGCCTCAGTGATTTAAATCATTTGAAAATATACACATCATACCACTTAGTGCCACACTTATATGCATTAAGGATGTCTCTATACTGCCAATAGAATATAATTTTTATGTTTATACACTCAAAATATTTTTATCCTCTTATATAGTATAGTGCCTTAATATATTACAATTCTTATTTCTATTCAGACCTTTTTGGCGTGATGCTTTTGAAGACATAAAAATATGGCCATATTGCAATTAAGGAGCTGTTAAAATACTATAAGAGTGAGAAGGATGGCAAGAAATGGTTACTTTTTAGGGATTCCATATGAGCTCTACAGTTGTGGCTTCTCAGAGTGACTGTCTTGTGCAACCAGAGAAAAGATGGGAGTAATGAAGAAAGGGGCTGGAAGTCCCTGCCCTTAGTTGAGAAAACAATAAATCTTTGCAACTGGAGTCATTTATGTTAGGTCAGTAGAGATCTATCAAGGGAAGAGATGTGGGACAAGTTTTGTGTGGTTCCGGATTAAAAAGAGCAAATAAACAGAGACAATAAAAAGGCAGTTAGCTCTTGGGAGGTTACAGTGGAAGAGTCATATTATTAAGTGAAGATGCATTTTCAAGAGACAGAAGAACTCGGAATGAGATTGGCTTTCAAAATAACTTCAATTAGCAGAAAATGTTCAGATGGAGACTAATTATCTGAGGCGGATGGTAGAGAGCTTCGTTTTGTCTGGTGGAAAGTCGTATTAAATTCCACAGACCTCTGTAAATCTAATGTTTTATGATGCTGTGTTTGCTGGATTGAATCAGAGATGTGTGTATCTTTAAATATAATCTAAAAACATGGTGATGTGTACGTTCTTTTATAGAAATTCTCTAATCAATTTGAATAGTTACTTCAAAGCATTTCTGTAATTTTTCCTCACAAAAGTTAAGAGCAGACATAAAAATAACATTTTAAATCATCTTGTACCTAAGGAAAGAAAATATGTCTAGGAAGGAAGATATGACAGGCTTGTTAAGAATAGGGAAGGCTCCGAGGAAGATTAGCAAGTATGAATCATACGTCGAGATCAGAGGGGTCAGTTCAGTAAGGCAAGCTTTAAAAAGGCCCATTGGTCTGATCCCCAAGAGACAGGTTACGAACTGACTGATGCCAATCAAATCTCAAATTGAAGGCTCTGCGTGTGTGAGTGCGAGGGTGCCTGTGTATTTCAAGGCCTGAAATGTCAAATCAAAACCAACGTCAGTCATCATGGTGTCAGCGTGGTTGGAGATGGGGTTGACATGTAGCTGGAGAGACTGGAAGAATGAAAGGTCTCTTTAAATGTTGAGAATTCGTCTTACAGAGTATTGGCAAGCAGGAGGGCTGAAGGCGCCGTGCATCATTCCAGGCACGCTTATGGCTAGAAAGTTCCTACACTAACGATGGAAGAATAACTGTCTGCTGTAATACTGGATGCCTCTTGCAGACAAGCTCTAATTAGAGGCTTCTTATTCCTAATTCACTTAAGCCCAGCACTGGAGCCTCATCTGCTCACTCTCCCCTTCTCGAGTCTTTACTTATTACTGACTATAGATATTTGTTTTGTCTCCCCTCAGAGTTCTCAAAAGACATGATTATCACTCCTTTACACATGGTTTCTTCTATTTTCGAAACGTTCTGATTTGTCATTCTAGTTCTTCGTTAGAAGTTATCATTTTAAAAGTCTGTGAATGCCCCATTCTACATGTTGAGGTTCGACTTTAACTATACATTGGTGTCTGAGAATCTGGACTTAACTTCAGCATCACCCTAGAAGTATTCTGATTATTCTCGTCCAAAAATACTCTTTGCTTAGCACTTGCTCCTGAAAGACAACCTGGAACCTTCAATAGGAGTGAAAAGCAGCTCAACAATTGATTTTCTACACTTGATTTTAGGCAAAAGGCTGAGAAGCGATGCCCATCAGAATGGCTAAGATCAAAAATTCAAGTGACAACACATGCTGGCGAGGATGTGGAGAAAGAGGAACACTCCTTCATTGCTGGTGGGAGTGCAAACTAGTACAACCACTTTGGAAATCTATCTGGCGCTTTCTCAGAAAACTGGGAATAGGGCTTCCTTAAGACCCAGCTATTCCACTCCTTGGAACATACCCAGAAAATGCTCCACCACACAACAAGGACATATGCTCAACCATGCTCAAAGCAGCCTTATTCATAATAACCAGAACCTGCAAACAGCCTAAATGTCCTTCAGTTGAAGAATGGATAAAGAAACTGTGGTACATTTACACTATGAAATACTATTCAGCTATTAAAAACAAGGAAATCCTGAAATTTGTGGACAAATGGATGAAACTAGAAATGATCATACTGAGTGAGTTAACCCAGAAGCAGAAAGACTCACATGGTTTATACTCACTTATAATTGGGCACTAGCCCAAGAGACATGTCCTAAAAGAGTCTTCACTTACCAGGAGATTGGGATAGATGTGATGACATCCTATTGGGGCTCTAGGTAAGAGAAATATAGGAGAATGGGGAAACAGAAGGATCCAGAGGGTCCTAGAAACCTATAACAAGAACATCTTGTTGGGTGTATCAGGGCCCAGGGTGATCTGCTCAAACTATTGCACTAACCAAGGACAATACAAATAGTAAACATTGAACCCCTATTCTGATCTACCCAATGGACTGGACATTCTCCACAGAATATGTATAACCTGGGTGGCAGGACTGACTCTGACATAGACTCTGGTGCTCCATATTTGATTACCTCCCCTTGGTGAGGAGGCCTGATGGCACTCAAAGAAAGGATAAGCAGGCTACCAAGATGAGACTTGATAGCCTATGACCATATAGTGGGGAAGGAGAATCCACTTGGTCTTAGACCTAGGGGA
This sequence comes from Acomys minous, assembly GCF_964271855.1. Classification (NCBI taxonomy): domain Eukaryota; kingdom Metazoa; phylum Chordata; class Mammalia; order Rodentia; family Muridae; genus Acomys; species Acomys minous. Next base: position 55,205,310 of record NC_140486.1, read on the forward strand.
GGGGAATAGGGTGAAAGCAGGAGAGAGGGAGAAAAAAGAGGATACAAGTGATAGGATAACAATTGAGTTGTAATCTGAATAAATTAATAAAATTAAAATAAAAACAATTGATTTTCTTTCTCAACATTGTGCTGTAGCAGTAATAAAATCACACCAAGATTTGAGTCGAGTTTAACTCTTATTCTCCTCTATCTTCTGACATGGTCTTTTGAAAAACACCACAGCACACTTAAGTACAATCATTATAAATTATATTTAAAGTTAACAAAAAATGTTTTTAATGTATGCGGTGTAAGATCAGTACCAGCAACCTTATTGAAAGTCGTCAATGTGACAAGGTTTTTCTGGTTTCATGGAGATTTGATAGAGTGTGAGTTCCTGAAAGGTAGGGCCTGAGACATACTTAACTCTATGGAAATGCCTGGCTCATAGCTACCATACAAAACATATTTATGTGTTCAATCATTTGATAAATATTTTTGAGCCTTAATTACGGTGCCTGCAGTGTGTGAGGCTCTGGGGTAACAGTGGTAAAGAACTGGGCAGTCTGTTTCTTGACATCCAACATAGAGAGTACATATTCAAAGTCAATGAGTTGAACACTAGTGACAACACTTAGAATATGTATAACCTGGGTGGCACTACCTGAGTCTTATTTGTTTTCAACCAGATAACAGAGGGATCTGGTTGATAATAAACACCTGAGAATTCATTGAATTAATACTCTGTACTATGATCACATAATACATGCTAATTAGTCTCATGATTACAGAGTTTATAGTCTACCTAAGGAATGTAAAACTTTAGAAAAAGCACAGTAGAAAGGATGTGGGGTTGGGTGGGTGGGGGGGTTGTGGAAGAATCCTAGGTCATTTTTTGTCTTAAGTAAGGGTCAGGAGAGTATTAGCAATCATACTCATTGTGGGGCATACTCAGTGGATGCCCCAAGTGAATGCCACAGGAAGCCCCATTCCATGTGGGAAGGTTATCTGTGTTATCAGTGGGCTTGGATGCTGCTACCTTCCTCTGAATTATTTGTCTACTAGCAGACAATATGCACAGTCTCTTGATAAGGTGTTGCCAAGTTGCTGTATGCTTCTATGGCTGAGTTAGCAAAACTATTGGTAGTTGGAGCAGCTTTCACTCATGGGAGGAGTGCTCAGACTCCACTGGGAACAGTGAAGGGATGGTAACTCAGGAGGAAGGGGAAGGTTCCATATCAGACATATCATCATGAATGAGATGGCGTTCGTCTTCAGTGTGTGTCACTCTGCTCTATGGAAACCTTCAAGGTAGCTGAGACTCAGTATCCTGCCTCTACAGGCCCCATTCTCTTACTGAAGATAGTAATCCAACAGATTAAGTAGAAATATGAATATTTCAGGTCTTCTCTTTCCACTGTCCTGCACACAGAGATCTGAAAATTTGGTGTTCACAACCAATCCCAAATGGGAAAGGAATTGTATAACTTATTCCTTAATGGAACTTTTAAGAATGAAAAGGATTGCTGCTAATTGCTTCAAGGCAATTGGCTTCTATGTATCTTGGGCCAGTCAGGCTGTATGATCAACAAAGATGCCAAGACATGCTATAGACACACTGTAGTGTGTGCTTAGTAAACATTGTCTGTGCTTCTAGCCCCTTTTATTTACCAAGAAAAAGACTAAGAGAAAAGACTCAAACTAATGAATCTCTGGCAATAGAATTTTAAACAATTTATTCTAGAATATAGGAGACAGCCAGTAGTTGACAATATCCTAAGCACTTGTTGAATTATATACTTAATAAGGGAATCTAAGCCTGGCCTCTGGACAACCTTTAAGAAACGCCATTATGTGTGAATGTCCACAGGAAAATGCAGTAGCAAAGTTGGCAAATCTTTTTTATTTCAGTTCACAAACACCAAGACCATATCACAATGAGGCCAGGCATCAAAGCTAAACTGCATCTAGGGGTAAACAATTCTCAGCACCCCCCCCCCCATCTCACTGGCTTCACCCAAACTGAGATTCATTTTGTGTTCCATTGCTCCTTTGAGAAATAATCACTCACCACCTTAGCCCTTTTCCCAGTTTCTGTCTTTCTGACAATGTCTGTGGTTTCAACATTGCCTCATTATCCTGGCTCTCCCACTGAGCCCTCGGTGTGACGGCATCTGCCTCGCCTGTGGAAAGAACAGACAAGCTTACCTCTCAACAGTCCTGTACGGAGATCTGACCAGTGTGTTGTCAAGTTGATTCCAAATACAGTCCTTGGGAATAAGATAGCAGACTGTCTGGGCCCAGTGTCATCCACCAGGAGGATAGTATGCCATTTTTTATTTAAGGAGCAAAGTTCTGTGGTGATGTAAAGACAAAGCTATATATGCTTGTTTGAGAGCTAATAAACAAGGCTTGGGGTGAGGGTGCGAGAGGTACAGAACACACACACACACACACACACACACACACACACACACACACACACACAGAGTCTGGTCACTTGAAGACAGAACTTACTGATATACTTAGTAGTCTCGCCACATTGCTTTCTTTCTGACCTGTTTGCTGCATATTCTGTTGATAGTTTCTTCATACCTATCATGAGACAATAAAAATCTTTTAAGTGGACCAAACTGCTCCAACACCTTCCTCAAAAAGAACAAAAATGCAGAAAGTTAGCCTGTGGGCACTTTCCTAGATTTTTCCTAGATATGCAATTTGCAGCATTTATATGTAAGCTTTGGATTCTAGGTTGAAATGGTCTTGTCAAAAATGCATATGAAAGCCATTCACACTAAGTTCTTTTCTACTTAGGGTCACTGCTGAGCCTTCCGAAGTCTGCTGCACAGAATTCTTGACTGGCACCTGTTTAACTTTTCTTCAACCGTTGAGTAGTGGGTGTAGGGATGGCTTTTGTCCCCCAACTCCCTTAAGAAAAAATGTTGGCTAGAGAATCAATGAAGTATGCATGGAGGTTCTTGTCCAAAAGACACTTTAGAAGAGGCAGCAAAGCCACAACAAAAGAAAACCCAAAACCACTAGTAACTTTCTAAAAAGTATTATTTTAACACAATGTTAAAAAAAAAAATCAAAATAAAAAAAATAGAAAAACTCAAAACGAGACAGGATCTGTACTCCTAATTTTACTTCTTACACGGGTTCTGATGTGATGCGCCCAGCATAGAATGATTACCAGTGAGGGCCAGCTACGTAAGGAGTGGTATTTCTGGAGCAGGAGCACATCGGTTCCATTTCAGCCAGGAAGAGGTTGGACAAGGGATTTACAGATCAAAATTTTGGGAGGTAGTAAGTCTTCATCATCACAGATACTATGACTACATAAAGTACTCCTCAAAGTATGAACTAGTTCTAAGGGGAAGGTAAGGTAAAAAACTACCCAGTGAGATACAGGCTGCCCATGTCAGGGCATCTGCTAACCAAAAGGGAAGGGAGGAGAGCAGGGGTGGTAGTACGGCCAGGAGCAGGGTTAGGCTCCTAGACAGGCATCCTATGGGAACATGGTGATAGACCAGTGTTTACAAACAGCATCTATTCACAAAAAAATTGTAATGTTTACAGATAGATAAGTATTGTTTTTAACATTCATGCTTCTGACTGAGATATGTAGATGGATTCATAGTTGAGGGTTTTGAGACTTTTCCTAAATATACTTCACCATTAAAACCAACATATACATAACATATGTCTGTTACTGTGGTTTTTAAAATGTAATATCTGTGGCATTAAGTATATTCGTATGACTGGGCAATAAGCCCTACCTGGCTGAAGGAGGATGCTTAGTGAATGTGGTTCGTTTTTATGTCAATTTACCACAAGCTAGGGTCATCAGAGAGGAGGGAACTTCAACTGAGAAAATGTTTATGTAAGCCTGAAGTGTAGGCAAATCTATGGATGAATATTTTATTAATTAATGATTGATATGAAAGGGTCAAGTTCATTGTTAGCGGTGTCATTCCTGGGTTGGCATTCCTGGTTTCTATAAGGAAGAAAGCTGAGCAAGTCATAAGTAATAAACAACACTCTTCCATGGCCTTTGTATCAGCTCCTGCCTCCATGTTTCCTCCCATATTGAGTTTCTGCCTTGGCTTCCCTCAATGGATGTCATTCAGGATATGTAAGCCAAACCAAACCTTTACTTCCCAAGTTGCTCTTGGTCATGTTGTTTCACTGCAGCAACAGTTATCCCAACTAAGACAGTAGATAAAGTGCCTGCTGCACAAGAATGAAGATCTGAGGATGGATTGGGAAACCCCTGCTCCTATGGCAAGATAGGGAAAGGAGAAGCTCCAGAAGCCTGCAGGCTAGCTAGACTGGTGGACACAGTGGTCAACCACTGTAGACTCTGTCTCAAGCAAGGGGGAGAGCAAGGGTTGATACACACACACACACACACACACACACACACACACACACACACACACACACACACACACACAAATAACAGTAACTACTGCTCATCCCTAGGGCATTTTATGTTGAACTTTTCACCTGACAACTCCCCTTCCCTTTGACATGAATTTCATGACTAGATCTCACATGCGTGGGGTCCTACAGTTTTTATCCTTCTGTGTCTGACTTGTTGCACTAGTTATGACATCTTCCACAATTCATTCATGTTGTAGCACATGTGAGGATCCCCCTTCCTTGAGGCTTCTCATGCTCCATGGTCTCTGTGTCATTTCCTTTGTGATTCTTTCCCTTTCTTGTCCACTCCTCTTTCATGATTGTACAGCTCAGGTTGGTCTCCTGATCACAGCACTCTCCATGCTTTGGTCTCCTGAGTGGTAGAATTGCAGCCATGTGCCATCTTGCCAACTAGCTGTTGTGTGATTGTTTTCATGAGGAAACTTGACCAAATATGTTGTGAACCCCAGATAGGCACCATGGATGGCGCAACAAAGAAACAATACCACCCAAGTCTAATTTAGTGAAACAGTGAGATTTTTAGAATTATCTGAGGAGTGTGGGTGAGGATGTTACTTAGAGGGACATGGGTGATGGAAAAGTAGTTAAATTGCCTAAAAGCTCTCCTTTCCCCCAGCATGCACACATGCTAGCATGAGTGATGCCACATGAAAGCTGTATCCCTGGAGCTCCTTGTGTATCTTAGCTGGTCAAAAAGTCTTTGACAGTGATTGTTGCTTCTTATATAACCTTAGAGAGGGGTACATTGAATGCTGCAATTTATGGGTGCTTCGGTTCCATGTATGCTTTTTTTTTTCTTAAGCCATATACATTCCTGTGAGGGTTGATGTCGTGAAGTCTAGAATCACCTAGAAGATTTGGGCACACTTGGGACAGATCATTCACATTAAGGCTAGCCTCCTAAAATTTCTGCAAGGGATACTTTCGAATAGGTTGACTGACATGGGAAGACCTCCTTCCTTTAACTGTGGTAGGGATCATCCCTTGGGCTGGGATGCTGAACTGGATACATGGACAAAACTAGCTGAGCATCAGCTGTTGACCATAGGATGCAGCATGGTCTATCCTGGGTCCTAAGCATATAAAACTGTGTACCTGAGAGGAAAGCTTTTGATAGACTTGGTAATGGTGCTAATGAAATAGACTGGTGGCTCAGAGTATGCATAGTTGTGGTGACAGATTGTTTCCTGTGTATAGGGCATGGTAGACTGTGGAAAAGGTAAGATTTCTCAAGAGGAGCTGACTACATCTAGAGTAGATATTTTCACTGGGTGTCATATTTACATTCTGAATGTGAATCCAGATGCATCAGGATTAGAGGTACATTTGACTAGGGTGGAGAGCAACCACTGTACAGAGCTCCAGAAATGACCAACTAGACACAAGAAAGATAGCACTGAGCCTTTTCCTTAAGTACAGGGAAGATTTTTCTGTGGATAGCTGTATAATGAGAGCTCAGAGATGTGAAGAGGCACACTATGTGAAACAGAAGCAGAGACACTGATCCTCTTCTGATCCCTTTGTGGGCCAAGCAAAAAAGAACTCAACTGCTGATATTAAGTCATGTAAAACGTTCACTAATGGAGTGTTCAATGGTGCTAGAATCCCAGCTGATACTAGAAGGCTACCTCAGCATGCCCACTGTAGCCTTTCCTTTGTATGTCTTGTTTACATACACAAACAGCATAGGTGAAGAGTCTCCAGGAAGAGAAAAGGATTTTGGAACTGAAATGCAGACTATTCCATTCTTTTACTGCATTCACTGGAGTTTTAGGGAGGGTTTGGGAGAAAACAAAGTATTCCTTCTTTTCTGTCTATCTTCTCTTTACCCACTCTCAGAAGAGCCTTGGAGTACATTTCAGTATGGGATTACGCAATGCCATCATGCAGACCATGGATTTGGATAGGAGAAAGAGTAGCTTGTTTCCAAGGTGCCAAGCTCAGCACCTTCCACTCTGTCTGTCGCCCTCCTGGCTCACCTTCTGGCCCCAGGCTGGCTATGCCTGCATTGGTTCCACATCTACTACATTTAACTCAGTTCTGGCTTCCTTGATTTTTTCCCTCTCTCTATGATCAAAACTGTACCTCCCTTTTGTTCTGCTGCCCAACAAAAGCATTTCTGAAAATGTGTTCTGAGCCAAGAAAAATCAAGGAATGATATATTGTAGATTATTATACCTATAGAAATTATAGGTCTTTGATCAGAGCCATTTAAAACCTTGTTGTACAGCAGTTAGCCTTATGATGCAAATGCTAATAGTTGTGATCCATGGAAGGGGTGTCTCCTGGGGTGCATATTTTCATCATAGTGGATGATAAGGATTCTACTGGACTCATTTTCTTTTCTTGGGGACCACAGTAAGGAGGACGTGTAGAGTGGAGCCTGGGATTGTTTTGATTGTTTGCACTGATTCTCCTTTGCTAGTTAAGAAATCACGGAGGTATAGCTATTTGCGGCTGTGTTTTTCACACTTTATCTAGCATCCTGTGTCTCTGTTGCCTGGGAACTGTATTTATATTTACACTGTGAAGCGTGAATATGCTGCTGTCCTGTGGGGGAAAGGATCTATCAAATAATCCTTCTGCTTGAGCATTATTAAGTGGACCATGGCATTTTTTTCCCTGTTAGTTTTTGCTTGGAGCCCTTGGGACATGTGAGGTGGCCTTGTCCACTTCAGTGGGTTTCAGAAGGGTGAGCCAGATTTAAAGAAGCATAAATTTAGTCCAAAGAGAGGGTAACATGGCATAGCTGAATAATGGCCTTTAATAGGCAAACCAAATAGCCAAACGCAAGATGCTCACTGCATGCTATGACTTAAGGAATGCATATTCAATGCAATGCATTATTAAATACAGCATTGAGCATATGGGTATCCACAATTAATGTATATAAATAGCTGATAAAATTGCTCAGTATTAGAAAGCTAGCGGCAAAAATGACCTAATATGTCAAGCAGACAAGTAGGCAGCTACCATTTTCTTTGTACACCTTACAGATGATAAATTAGTTTTATGGTCTGCATGGGGCTCTTATCACACCACAGCACCAAGTGCCTGATAAAGAAAAAAAAATGCCTCGGCTCAAAAATCGAACTAGAATTCGGAGTCCCAGCAGAGCTCATTTTTAAATGTAAAGAATTTTAGCCTGCTTCCTTTGGGGAAGATTTATTGAGACCAAGAGAAATGTAGATCTTGGTTATGTGTTTTGATTAAAACTTGATTTTTGTTTTTATTGACACTAGGTGAAATGTGAATCTGTCAGAACTGGCTGCCTATTGATTGAGAGCAACTTGGTCCAATGGGCATAGGACAGGAAGGAGAGTGGGATGCTGGGTTTTATTTCCAGTCCTCCCGCTAACAGGGGAAGCTGACCTTCGAGACAACTTTGTAACTCTGTGCTGGCTTTGCTTGCTCTATTTAATTCACCTCAGGGGTGGAAAGCAACACTTTGTCTTTTACCCTAGGCCCATAGGATGTAGGAGAACAACTCTCAAGTAGAATGAAAGGCAACAGACTAATGTATCTTAGCATCACATGTGGCAAGCATTGCCTAAATAAATGGTATTATGGGGGCAGGAAGAATGTGCTTATGGAAGTCACCTATATCTGTTTTAAAATCTCTCATGGAGACAATCCCAGGAAAAAGAGGGCTGTTGAACAGTGTATGTGTGTGCTTACTTACCTTTTGTGAGACTGTTTCTCTTTGATAGACTTAAAAATGGTATGCTCTCTGTTTCCACACTTGAAATCCAAAATAAGCCCAATATTGTGTTGAGACTAGATTACTCTAGTAGGATTGAGTCTGGCTTCATTTTCAAAGGGTTGGAGACAAGTCCTCCAAACCCTTACGTCACCAGAACCTCTATTTTACCTCCTGTTTTACCTTAATGCCTCTTGTTAGGCATTCTATCAGACCACTTTGTTGGTTTATTATTTAATTCTCAATGCCATGTTTTATAATCAAAGTGATTGTTGCTGTCTGTGATGGGAAACACTCCAGCACCCCGAGGTGTCCTCAGATACTTCAGAGGTCACTGTATTCCTTGTTTTAGAGCAAGCAGGATTCAGAGGGCTGTGCCTTGAGAGTGGAGCCTAATAAGAGGCACAAAGAAGGCTAGCTTGGAGCAGTAAGTAGATTGTTTCTCTCTCTCTCTCTCTCTCTCTCTCTCTCTCTCTCTCTGTCAATCCTACCTTGTTTTTCTGTCTTATGTGTTCTGGGAAAGTGATATTTTCTTTTAAAATTCATTGGTAAAAAGTCACTTTATACCTACAGATAATTAGTGTTTATGCATTACAGCTTCTCACACGGTGAGTAGAAGATCGTAGCCAGCTATCCTTGAGTACTTAGCTTGCTTGTTATTTAGAGGAGCCACATACGAAGATGTGTGTGTAGGGGACGTCAGCAGCAAAGCTGATGCTCTGGAGTAGAAATTCCTTCTTGGTTTATAAAACACGTATTTCAAATTTTCCAGTTTTCCTCCCATTCTCCCTTCCTCCTTTTCTTTTTTTATTCTTGCTTCTTTTTTTCATCCTTTCTCCTATCCATATGTTAATTTAATACAAATTTAATTAGCACCCACTCTGGGACAAGAGCTAGTGTTGCACCCTCATTCATGAGCCTGCCCGTCACCATTTCAAATACAACTTCTCCTCTTCTTTCAAATACCATTGTCTTTCCAAACTCATGCCACATTATAGCCCCACCAGAGTCCACCGACCTTGAATACCTTATGGGGTTTTTTTGTACATGAGCCTCCATACTCAATGCTTCTCTGCCCAATGGCCTTGCCTTTTCTCTCCCCTCAGATCAGACCCGGTGCTTCTTTAGGTGTCTAGTAAAGGATGCATGATCTAGGAAGCCTCACTTAGACCTTTTAGACTAGTTAGGATGCTCTGGTTGAGGTTTGCTGCTCCTGTTGCTTGGTTGTCTTTCACCCCTGCTGATTCCATAAAGCAAAGACCTTTGTCATCACCTTATCCCAATCATTTACCAAGACCCTGGCATTCAAAAGACATTTATAAATACACAAGAGTACAGCAGTGGCCCTGTCATCAGCTGAGGAAGGGCTTCAGACCGAAGGTTTAAAATCCACAAAGGGTGGACTTCAACTCTGCCAGCCTGCCACAGCTGAGGCATGTCTGGATGTGTTGGTTAACATGACAAAACAACTCAGAGGGCTATGGAGCATGGAGATGTTTTTAACTGACCACCAGCTGAAAACATCAGTGCATTCTGTCAGGCTTAGCCTGAATTGATCCCAATGTGTGCTTATGCTATAATTACTTCCTGCCAGTCTCATGTACTATGCAAGGAAGCTCATACACAGGTTGATTAGCTGCAGTCCATATGTCTGAATCACTGGAAATGATGAAGGAAGGCCCTCCTTCTATGTCCTTGAACTTCTGTCTGAGAAGTACTTCAGGCACTGTACAGTAGCCCTTAAGTGTAAAATGTGCATAGATGCTCACACAACTCCACAGGGAAGTTGGCACTCATTGCCTGACAATAAACTTACTGTCATTTAGAGAAAACAAAACTGGGTACGCAAGTAAAGCCCTTCTGTAGTTTTGCAAACACAGTCATCAAAATTAAAGGAAGGCTTTTCTGGGAAGGCAGGCAACTTTACCATATAGGGGTATTGTTCAGATTAGAACACATAGCACTGTCAGAGGGAAAAAAAAAGTCAGCAGGATTTCCAAACAAATGCTGTTTTATTTATTTTTTCCTTGTTTGTTTGCTTTTGATTCTGAGTTTGACTTGAGCTTATTAACAGCAGGAAAGCTGATTTAGAATGGAGTGGAAGTGGTGCTCATGAGTGGGGCCCAGTCACGCAGTGATAACAGCAGAGGACACAAGACAGGGATGCTCAGCAAGCACACATGGAGACAACCTTGATCTCAGCTTAGCTTGGGATTCTGTGCTCTCCCTTCTAACCCTGGAGACTCTGACAAAAGGACATGGGCTTTGTTCTTGTTTGTGCGTTAGGCTATCCGGAGCATGTGCCTGACAGAAGGGCTAGAGATTGGTTTCTTCTCACAGAGATTCTAAACGAGCACGTAGACAAATATGCACAGAGGAGGATTTACGCCTCTGAATGTGGCTCGCAAAGAGGGAGTGAACCTCCTGAATTTAGCAATCAAATTTGTTAAGGCTTTTCTAAAGCCTAAACTTCCAATTAACAAGCAAATCATCATCAGGCAGCCAGAGAATGGCAGATTCATTCCGTTCAACATCTTTTCAAAAGTGGATTTCATGCACTTATCTCCATGAAAACCCAGCGGGAAGATTTTCCCTGGGAGTGCTCCTACATCTGCCTGCTTCTAATGACAGTAATGGCATGCAATATCCTACAATTACGGTGGGGATCTCACTTCACGCATGCAAATCATATCATTGAAGAGCCCAGAAAAGGCCATTTGTTCCTTGGAACCACCGAACAGAACAGGTTTTATGGGGTGAGTAAGTGCTATTTGGAAATGGCCAGGACCTCTGTCCGATAACCTCAACTGCATGGGGTGGGAGTGGGGTATACAGGTTCAAGAAAGACATCCAGAGTCAAGACCTCAAGGAAGTCAACCCGCAATCCATTCCTAAGGTGCACAGAGCTTCCTTTGGTGTCTTTCAGGGAAGATTAGTTTTGTGACTCATTTACTAATTCAAGTGAACTCATTTAAAGAAACTAAGGATAAAGACTGATATAAATTCATGCATGCACACGGCACGAGCTTGAGCGTACACACACAGACACATGCATGCATTCACAGGCATGCACATACACACATGCATGCATGTACACATGCAAGCAGCACTTATACACATGTGCTTTCACACACCATGCCATTCACTATTTATGAAATTCATGAAGTCAAAGTGAAGGTGGTGCTACTCAAAATGGAGAGTTGCTTTACCAAAAAAAAAAAAAAAGTGGTCTTAAGACCTTTCCCACATCTCTCTCATCTGAGGTCTAAGAAAGCAGGAACCTGTTTTTGTTTGTTTTGTTTTGTTTTAATAGTGATGGATTTAGAGCTGCGTACATGGCAATCTCACTTTACACAGGCCTTCCTGATGCCAAAGACACTGTTTGCATACATCATGTCCTCATGCTCTAGATTTTGTCATCATTGTCATCGTTGTCACCATCATCGCCCCCTCCCCCTCCTCCTAATCTTCTTCTTCTTCTTCTTCTTCTTCTTCTTCTTCTTCTTCTTCTTCTTCTTCTTCTTCTTCTTCAAGACAGGACTACTCTGTGGCCTTGAACTCACAGAAATCTACCTACCTTTGCCTCCCTGAGTGCTGGGATTATGCTCTGGCCCTCTTTTAAGAACAGAGGATTGTTGACCCCAGCCAGTTGGAGAAAACATTGTTCCAAGGCAGTCTTCCATCATCCGCTTCTTTAGAGAAGGCATCAACTTCCCTCTCTCAGGATCTTGCAACAGCGACTGATCAATAATGGCTGTGAAGCCTCCCTTACTTTACTCTTCTACCTCTTACTCACACTAATGAGTAGGTGACTCAGCCTAGTTGGGAGACAGGCTGAATCTGCAACTCCGACATGGACACTGAGCCATATTACTGCAAGACATGTGTTCTGTTAATATATGAATATTTAGTTGTTATCCAGCCAGTTATCCCTTAGAGTAAATGAGTTTTAGCATTTTCCCCCTCCCCTAAGGGAAATTTCTTAGATAAAGAAAGCAGGAGCCAGTTGTCATAGAAGACAATGGACAAGGTCAAGGAAACATCTGGGGATACCAGAGCCAATAAGTAAAAGCATCATGTTATTTTCTCCTCCAGAAACTGTAATCCAGATTATAGAAATAAATGTAATCTTCCAAGACTGGCACAGAATACTTGCTGCTCCAAGAGTTTCACCCTTGTCTGAGAAGGACCACAAAGGATGACTCCACTCTGAGACGGTGCTTACACAGTTACGGAAGTTTGGCTTTGGGAGTTTCAGTTTGCCTAGTGAATTAGCACTTCACCTGTGATGGGATGTGAGTCCCTCCTCCTTCTGCTAGTTCTGCTCCCCTGTTACTACCAATGGCTCTTGTTCTCATAGCATCTGCTTTCTCAGTTTCTGCTTCTTTATAGTCTCTACACACTCATGACTTTAATAAGTCCCCCTATTAGCTTAGAGGTTTCCCTAGGAAGACCTTTTAGCTTTACCTATCCATGTTGTTCTCTTATAGCCTCTGACAAGGGAAAAGGCCTGACGCAGTGATCCCTCCATTGGTTACTATGCAGCTCATCAACAAGGTGTTCTGTTGTCCAGGTCCCCCTCCCCAAGGACAGACATTCATAACTTCAGAGTTAAGGAGCAGCTATGAATCACTAATGGGAATACATGGTGCTCTCTTAGGTGAGGCAGGTGAGGCAGGTACCATAGTATGCCCATGTAGAGCATCATTCTCACACCTTGCATCTGGAGGTGTTAGCCCAGGTAACATTTCATTTATGGACAGGTACATTATATTACCTTTGTGATGGAATGGCTGTTTTTTTTTCTTTTCTTTTCCTTTTTTTTTTTTGACATTCTATTTTGACTCAATCATTGTAGTAGAAATATTAACAAATTTACCTAATGAGAGTCCAGTTGGTTTCAGCATAATTGTTAAAAATACTTTAAGAAATAGTTTTTAGATGCAAGGATTGTGTTTTTTTTTTCCTGCCAAGACAGTGGCTATAATATCATACATTTAGAAGGGATTAAAGGCCTCTAACAAACATGCTATACAAGGGTGAATGGGAAGGAGAAGATAAACTAAAGTGATGGTTTAACAAGGTCACAGCTGAGGATCCAAGATGGTGGTGCTGATCATGCACTATGCCTGATCCAAGGGACTGAGCCAAGGAGCTGGGCTGGGTGCTACAACTCACCAGATATGGAGTGACCTGGATAAGAATGGTCCACACTGTGTGGAGTACAGGTGAATCTGGCCTCAGAAAGTCCAGCTGATCCAGAGAGGAGTCCCTGGGTCTCTGTGGGTAGGTGCATACCTGCCTGGGAGCTGCATCTGCTCTCTACATCTCTGACTCCACATCTCAGACTGAACTGTGGGCTGCAGAACTCCATCGTCTGTTTTTGTTAGCCCATGGGAGAACCCAGGTGTGGAGCACAGGTGGATCTGACCTCAATCCATGGAAGGCTCCAGCACCAGGAGGGCACAGACATGGTCATCAAAGCCTAGCCACATGCTGGCCTGTTTACTGCACCAGTACTCTGTCTCAGGCTGAACTGTATACTGCAGCACACCAGGGTCTGGGTCTGCTAGCCCAGAGGAGACCACAGGATGTGAAGTGTGGGTGAATCTGACCTTGGATTACAGGGCCAATCCTCGAAGAGTTCCAGAGTCAAACCAAGAGCAGGAACAGGCTCCAAAGCCTAGCTAGCCACATGCTTGCCAGTGATCAGCACCCATGCCCTATGTTTCATTCGGTACTGTGGACCACAAGGCAACAGTGTCTGGGTCTTAGAGGCCAGAGGAGACCCTAAAGTGTAGAGCACAGTGGATCTGACTTCCGGCTACCTGGCCAATCCACAGGAAGTTCCTTGATCTGAACCCAGGTCACTTGCCTGATCCGTGGAAGGATTCCCTGATCCCTGCAGGTGAGGGGTCTCAACCTATAGTTACTCACCTATGAGCTCTTCTCAACAGCCAGAGAAGGACACCAGAAACTACCACCTAATGCCACAAGCAGCAGATTACTAAAGGACAGCATAAAAACACAAACAACAGAAGCCAAAATAATGTGGCATCTCCAGAATCCAGTTATCCAAAAGCAATCAGCCCTGGAAACTCAAAGACAACTTAAACACAAGAAGATGACCTCAAATTCTTCATAATGAAGATGATAATGGAGGAAATTAATAAAATCCATAAACAAATACAGGAAGATGCAGATTGAGGACCTTTGAGAGGCCATGACAGAGGCCTATAGAGAGGAAATGAAGAAATCACTGGAAGAAATTCAGGAAAATGTAAACAATCAGGTGAAGAAAATCAATAAAGCAGGCTCATAGTTCTCAGACACAAAAGAGGCCTTGAATAATCAGAGGAGATGTTATGCAGAGAGAGGAAGTCATATTAATGGGAAAATGTAGTCACAGTCACTGTAGCCACTGAAGACTGTGGGAGGATAATATTGGCCTGAGAATCATTGACCTCATCCAAGAATGCTTACAACTCAATTTATGTTAACATAACTCATACTGAAAATAGAAGGGAACAATATCAAACAAGAGGCAGAGAGGAGGTTAATAAAGCTCATGTGCTCAACATGGCGGGAGACTTCTGTAGATATTGTTTCTTAGCTACTTTCATCTACTTTGAATTTATGGTCTTAGATGTAGTCACAAGAAAGCATCCTATAGTTTCAGGTAGATCCTTTCTCTTGGGGAAGTCCTTCATAGGCTTTCTAAGAAGTGTCTGAAAATGACGGATATGCATCATAACGTGACCTCTCTTCATATTATTTATTCAAGTAAGACAGAGAAAATGACAAGGCATGCAATTGGGACACAGTGAATGTGACATCCATTTCTAGGCGGGCACCACTCCACACAGAGATCACAAGAAGTATTGATAACAGTATTTCTTTCATTACATCTAATTTAAGTATCCTAATATTCAAGTTCTGCTAATTATTATGCCAGGTAGACTGGTACACCTGTGATCCTAGCACTTAGGAGAAAGAAGTGGGAGAATCCTCAGTTTGAGGCCATGCTGTCTCAAAAAATCCAACAGCAGCAGCAAAACATTCTTCAAACTCTTTCCTATGCTTCGGTTCTCTGTAAAATAGCATTCTTATATTAAGATAATTGGTTTATATTCAGGAAATATCAATCGTAGTGCAGGTAAAAATGGTCAATAGTTCTTTGAGGCAAAATGTGGCTTAAGACATGTTAGTTTTTTCCTTACATGCTCTGCAAATGCCTAACACCTTCATACAAGTCTCTGTTTTTGTACATTTCCATTTTCCTAAACTATCCAAAGATCCGCTAGCTTTTTACATAGATTCTCATCTGCTTAGTGTGTCTGCATGTGGAAGTATTTGTGTTTTATAAAAAAACATGTCAAAGATTGGAGTGTAGGTTGCTAACACATTTCAAGTGTGGAGAGCGTCTCCTTCCTGTGAAACTCTATTAGACACTAATTGGTCTATAGCAGCTTGGAGCCATTTGTGTTCAATTTTTCTCAACCCCTCTTTTTTAGAAATAGACTCCACACAATGTTTGTTGACATCGGTGGCATTTTCATCTAAGAAGTTGGGGATTTTTCTGAGAGACACTGTAAGAATAATTTGCTTGAGCAGTGTTTCAGGATGTACTCTGCAGAATGTAATAATATTCATGGCCACATTCAAAGCTTTGCTTGGAACACTTTATGCATATTATCTAATTTAATGCATTATTTTTACAGGCAAAAGGCATATTAGAAGTCTCTGAAACTGTCATGATATTAGGTGATATGGAGCATGTGTTTTCCTTCCAGATGTATGCTTTCAGGAAGCTGAGAGTTTTCCTGTTCTCTTAAGATACTCAGCCAACACACTGACCCTGTAGATAGCCCAGCTATCATCACTGTCTATATACACACTAGAACTACATAAAGATTCTTTCTTCTTGGCTTTTGAGCACCCAAGTTACACCCCAAGTGGCGACAAGGCAGTTTTAGGGGAAGCCCTTTACTCAACACTTATAGCTGAGCTGTCTTCCTTTCTGACAGTGTATTGTCAGGGGAAGCATTTGAGCTTTTTCCCCCACTAGCCTTTCTAGGAATGATCACACTGGAGGACCAGTATCCTTCACATCATTAGCTTGGAGCTCTCGATCACCTGCGCTTCATTTGAATCTGGTCACCTGGTATCTTTATAGGCTATTCACCTATTCATTGTCCTTTACAATCATTCCTCTGTTTGGAGCTAACCTGGCTTTTAGACTCCCTTTATCTGAAAAATGATTATCCCTCACTGAAGCTGATATATATATATATATATATATATATATATATATATATAACTCAAGGGAGGGCGCAGGGTACAAAGTCTAGAAGGAAACAATTTCACTAAATCAGAGAAAAGAATCTAAAAATGTTGCCAACCCAAGGAGCTGCAATGGATATTGACAGCCAGCATATAGGGCCAGGAAGGCAAGCACTCGGAGAGCAAACTACTGCAATAACTAGGAAATGGATTTCTGTCTGTTGCTGGCCCTTGTCAGAGTCTTGTGTAGAAAAGGTGATGAGGTGTGCCTGCAATTGTAAATGGCTAAAAAAGGGGAGTGGCTTCTTCCATACAGCCTCACCCCAGAAAATTCTTACCATGTATATGGTATACATTAATATACCATACATTAATATACCATACTTTGTGTATTTATTTGGCCTTTGTTATCTTCTATGCCATTTACAATTAGGTATCATTCACACCTGAGAGTCTTGCTTTGCTGCTGTATTGGAAACTCACGGAGGGCAGGGTCAAGTTTAAATCTCCTTTCTTCCCCAGTGTGACTCAAAAAGACGGTGTCTAACATGTCAAGGTGAAGATTTATGATGCATTCGTTAAGACAGGTTGCTAGGACCAGAACTCACTGCTGTGAGCTGTCTCCTGCTGCTTTGGTCAGATGATAGTGATTTTTCTGACTTCACATTGGCATGGTATGAAAAGAGGAACTCTGCCACATTGTCATCACACAAGTCAGTGGCACTCCCACCTTATGTTGTAGTTACCTCAAATCAAATGGCACATTTGTACCACTTGTACTAAGACCTCTAATAACAATATGGTAAAACAGCCACGGATTTTAATATACCTAATTAGTAGTGTCTTTGTGACTACTTGAAATATATTGACAAATATAGTATTTGTCTACCTATTGTGTCATTAACTGGATAACATAGCGATGAAGTTGCTTTGAGATCAACACAAAAAAATTCAGGACATATTCATATCTCTTTGATCTGGTCCCATGCAATTCATGCTACTTGGACCTCTTACCTTAAAGTATCGTATAATTTCATCTCTGGTGCATTTTAAAAATTATTTCTTTAAAAATTTGAGATATAATATAATTACATCACTTCCCCTTTCCATTTTCTCTCTCCAGAGCCTCCCATATACCTATACTTGGTCTTCCTTTTTATTAATTGTTGTTATACGTATGTACACACACACACACACACACACACACACACACAAACACAGAATGAGAGAGCGAGAGAGAGAGAGAGAGAGAGAGAGAGGGAGGGAGAGAGAGAGAGAGAGAGAGAGAGAGAGAGAGAGAGAGAGAGAGAGAGAGAGAGAGAGATTGAGTTTGACATACTGAGTAGGTTGTATTTATGTATTTGGTGTAATTTCATCATATATATCATACTATATTGCCAGTCTGTACCTCATGTGTATTTTATCCTTTGTGTGTATTTAAGTACACCTGTGTATATAGTACCCTTGAAGGCCAGAAAAGGGCATGTGAGCCTCCATGTGGAAAGTAAGCCTTGGGCCTCTATAGGAGCAGTAAGCACTTTTAACTGTTAAGTCATCTATCTGGCCCCTCAATTTATAGTTTTGAATGAAAAAAAAATATAGAGTAAGGTATCCAAGTCTGTTTACATTTGTTTTCAAGTGTTTGCTAAATAAATTGTGCTAAATAAATAGGAAGCTTCTAAAGGCTCTGTCATTTTACTTGTCTTCAATTCCAAGACAATGTCACCCAAACCTTGCCTTTTAGTGGAAGTATCCACACCCCATGATGATAGTGGATTGTTACAATGAGGGATAGTGTGGGGACAGCATATTGAATGCAACAAATAAGCAGACAATAAAAACCTATTCTGAATGGGTGTAGTTTTAGTCATTGTCCTTTAACATTAAGCTGGATAAAAGGATCACAGAACTCTGGAGCTGGGAGAAAAGGTCTGTTACCAAATTGTGGTCAATTCAAATGATCAAGTCCTTCCATTCTGGAGAATGCCAGTGTGCCCTCTGAATCTCTTAGACTTTATTAGAGATGGCAAAGTTGGGAGATGAACAAGTTCTGCAATGTCATTCATGGCCATGGTGGTGATTGGTGGTAATTTCTTTGTATATGGTAATGACAGTTGTATACCATTATATCTTAACTATATTCAATATTTGCCAATTTAATGTTTTTAAAGCTAAGTATAAATCATTTGGAGTTAGGGATCCTGAAGAGTTTATGACAAACTACTTCCATGTGCTTTCAGTTTTGATTTCCTGTTTCAAATGAATACTTTGCCTTTAAGTGATAAAATTATTTCTCTTTTCCATTAACTTATCCCTTGGAACACAGTGGAAAGACATCAACAAAAACAAAGCAAGAAGATGAAGCTCTGCCTCTCTGATGTTTTGTATCAAAGCTAGAACTGTGGTGCATGGGTACAAGATGGGTATGCCTCTTAAATGCCACCTTCATATTGCTTTTAAGTTCCATGAACTCAGATTTTCTGAGAAACTTAAAGCTCTAACATGAGATTTTGTTGTTGTTGCTGTTGTTGTTGTTACATATGCTATATACTTCTTGTCTGTGGGAAGTTGCTCTGAATTTACAGACGTGAAAATCTTGGAGAGGACCATTGCCTTTCTTCGTACTATTTAAGATGAAGTCCATGCTCAGTAAATGGTAACATGTTACCGATTGCCATGGCAACTGATGATTCAGTAGCCAGTCCATGGAAAAGTCCATACAGAGCCGAGAGTTTAATGAAAGTAGAGCCTGAGGTTTTCAACTTGTATTTAATTCTCTCATTCAGTTGTGGACTCCTAACTAGTTTTCTGTCTTACCATTAAGTATTCTAAGGCAACCATGCACACAATCTGATTTCTCTCAATAGTCAAACTTTGTTGGATCGCTCACTCATGACTCAACAATCACGTTGGAACATCAGTGCTCAGCTTCTTCTGAAGATGGTCACCGTCTCTCAGTTTCCCTGGCATGATAACTGCCAGCTTCTCCAAGCTGTCAGCTTGATGCTTTCTCCTAGCATTGATGAAGGCCACCAGACAACAATGAAAAGCCCCTTACATAGGGGCTTTTGGTGGCTGAGGGTTGACTTTGCTAGAAATACAGCTGCTTTGGCTCCCTCCACCACTCTGCCTCTGCTGTACTGTAAAGTCCACATGTGAAATACTTTCAAGGAAGCAAAGTTCCATGAGTGATTGGCACCTGGCCTCCAAAAAGATCCTGCTCTCAGTTTTGTGTTTGACAGCCTTGGCCTCCTTTCTGTGCCTGTGCTTCTCCATAAGTAGCAATCCAACGCATGAATATGAAGATTGTCCCAGCCGAATATCAATCAAGCAGAAGGCTCTTCAATCAATGACTTGAATCAGTTTCCCTGCACACTCTCTCTTACCCCACACTGGCATGTGAGAAGATAACAAGGGAAAAGCCGACCTCACTAATTGGGGCATGTTTAGTCTCTGTGATGCTAAGAAAGAAGGATCCAGTTTGGCAAAAAAAAAAAAAAAAAAAAAAAAAAAAAAAAATCGGTCCCTGGTGGGCTGGAGAACTGTTAGTTTTTTTAGTACAGAAATTCACCCAATTAAAGGCCTTTCACTGGAACCCAAGATTTGTGGCCTCCCAGGGAGGGAGAGATTAGCTTTAGAGCTGATAGGAGAGGCCTTTCCTGTCATCTTGTTTTTAGGCTTGTGTCATTTGCATGAGAACGAGACAATGTGTGATTGCGCATGAGTTCCCCCTCAGAGCATCCGAAATAAAAATATGTTGGACATGAGGCATTTCCCCCCCCCCCAGCAGTCAAATGAGCCTAATCATATGAATATACAATGAGGAAACACCACCAATCTTGCACAGAAAGGTTTTCTATAATTTTGAGTAGACTTGCGCTAAATTCTTATCATAATTGTAATTAGGAAGAGCAGGCCGGTTTCCTGCTGTTTCTACCCACATTTGACATGTGAGCAGAGTGAGGTTAGAAACCAGTGCTGAATTCCTTATTTGCCCTAGTTCAAAGTTGCTGTTTGTTCTGTAGCAAGGAGAGGTCATGCAAAGCAGCGTTAGCACCGCTCACAACAAGTGTTTCATCTTCTTACATCTGGAGGCAGGTGCTACATCAACCTGGTGTTATACAAGGTTGTTAGGATCTGGTAGGTTGAATAATTCAGTGGCCTAGCAAGGAAGATAAGGCATATAAGTGTTGCTAACTGAGGACACAGATAATTATCCTATTTTGACATTTTTCCGAGTCTCCTTATGGGAGGCATGGACTTTAACAGGCGATTAAACCCATTTCCCGGGCTCTGTATTGTCAGTCTGTGTGTGCAAGCCAAAACAGAAAGGTGAGCAGAATGAGGAGATTATTGCTTAGAGAAAGAGTCTGCAAAACATACTGATTTGCCCATTCCTGTAAATTTTCTGTTCTAAGTGAGCGTTTTGTGGAGGTTCTAATAGCCATAAAGACACAACTACATAAAGACCAAGGGCATTGGTATTAGTTACTTTTCTATTGCTCTGATAAAATACCATGGCCAAGTCATCTTACAGAAGATAAGAGCTTATTTGGGCTTTTGGTTCTATAGGGATAAGAATCCATCATGGTGGAGAAACATGGCGTCAAGCGGCAGGCATTGTGGCAGGAACAGGAAGCCGACGGTTCAGATTCTTAACTTGCAAACAGGAGGCAGAGAGAGCAAAGTGCAAGTGGGTGAGCTTTAAAAAATCTCAAAACCTGCCTTTGGTGACAAATTTTAACCAGCAATGCTGTGCTCCTAAATCTTCCAAGATAGCACCACTAATTGGGGACCTGGTGTCCAAGTATCTTATAATTAAGAGCGACAGTCTGTCTACATTGCGTCTGCCCACTTTTATATCCTTAGACTAATAAAACCCTGGATGTTGAAGGTAGGAAAACATCTAAGGTATGCTCCTGTCTTTTTTCCTCAGATGGAGCAGTTCTTTCCAAAGAAAGTTAAGGGACAAAATATCATACGTATAGCTAATTATGGAAGATAAATAATGGAATGCTAAACCTTAGAACAAAAGTGCTTCCTAAGTTGGCCACTCAGAAATATGGCCTTGAATGGAATACAAGTAACAATGCAGGATTTGGCCCACTCAGCAATAAAGTGATGAGTTACTGTGAAGATATTTTAGAAAAAAAGGTGTTAAATCTGCTTGGTTTATTGTTTGCTTGTTTGTTTCTGCTTTGGAGTTCCAGCATATGAGATGCAACTAATGCATATTTTCAAAAGTTATGTCACCTGTTGGGTGTCATGTGTAAGCTTATGATCTGCTTAAGAGGAAGAACCTCAATGCCTAAGAACAATGTCTGAGTTGAAAACAGCAGTGTTAGCTTACACAAGTGTAACAGACTTGCATAATATACCATGTGCTTCTTCAAAGTGAAGAAGATAGCAAATGCCCATTTTAAAACACACTCATAAGAAAAATAGCTCCATACATCAAGGACCAAGTAGAGCACTATTTTAGTTTCTGTGATGTCAAATCTACCAAAGTGAGGCTCTTTACATCACGAAGCCTGACTAACAAACCCTACAAATAAGGTTTGGATCAACTTTTCTAAATGCCCTACAGAGAGATTGTTATTAAACATTTATCAGTGTATCACAGAGTAACAGTAGTGGACATTTTATTCAAAAGAGTCTTTAAATTATGCTTTAGAAATGTATACAAACTGGCAATATATCAGTGGTGGATCTGGAACTTGAAGAGAAATTTGTCTCACCTAGGTTCATAAAGCAATATTTTAAAATGAAGAGTTAAAATCAAAGATTAATAATTAGAGCTGCCTTTAGTCCACTTATCATTTCATATATTTTGTTGGAAACTACACAATAACTACAAATGTGTGATAGGTGCCCTAGGGAACACAAAAGATTTGTACAGGAGAGATTAGAATTCACCTGAGAAGAAACTCAAAATAATGAAGGAAGCTACAATGAGGATGTCAGAGCTGGAAGGGTGTGGGGGGATTGAATATTTCACGGAGTCAAGAATTTGTGAAGGTGAACCTCAGTAAAAGTCTTACAGGAAGAACCGCATTTGAATGATGCTAGGACAAGGGGGAAAAGAGTAAAACCAAAGAAAAGAAACAGGACATGCTCCAGGACACAACACAGGCTGTGTGAAGTAGTTCTCACTTTAATGACACCAAGCAGGCTTCCGATCAGGGGTAGGGCCAACATTTGTCCTTCTCTCACAAATAAGGAAACCAAGGCTGAGCCAAATGAGCTTTCCAAGAGTCACAGTTAGCAAAGTGACAGCTTTATTTATCTTGTCTTCTCTGCTCTAGTTTTAGGGTCCTTTCTATAATACCATAACTCCTCCTCCTTCTCTCTCTCTCTCTCTCTCTCTCTCTCTCTCTCTCTCTCTCTCTCTCTCTGTGAGTGTGTGCAGATGGACACAAATTTGTATAGATCAGGAATCAGAAACATGAATTCAATTCTCTGGGAATGCCATCCATCTCATTTCTATGAGACAAGGTCTGTTGCTTGCCTAGAAACCAGAACTATGCTAGGCTGGCTGGCCAGCAAGCACCAGGAAGCCACCTGTGTCCATCTTCCCAGCGGTGGGATTATAACTCTGTATTATCACATCTGACTTCATTTTACATGAGTTCTGATGATCAGTTTGGTTCCTGTGCTCGCAAGGGAAGTATTTTCCAACTGACCCATCTCTTAGCCCTAAACCCTGTAGCTCTTCATATGCCAGCAGTTTTCAGAAGTCATTGTTTTAGTTAAATGACAAAAACAAAAGTTGAAGAACTCCCATGTTAGGAGGGTCTCAAACCAGCTATTCCTAGGCAAACAGCAATTTAAAAAATGACCGGTTTGAGTTTGGAAGGAATTCATCATGATTGCAGTATAGGTCAATGTTGCCAAAAGGATAAAAAATTTGTATGTAGAAGAAAAGACACCGAAGAGAAGCTAGCCATATGTTATGAAAAGAAATAGCTTTCAGTCAAAATGAAAAAGATGAAAGATTCAACTAAAAGGAAATACAGAATTTTGAGCATTTAACTAGAAACCGTCTTTCCCAAATGGCAGAGCTACTGCAAGTCATCTTACTGTGGATCAAAATATACTTCTAACAGAGCTACAAAATCTCCTGGTAAAGATAAGTGATGGGTAATTTGAAGTGGTCCCAAACTTTTCTGCAAGCCTCAAGATCATTGCACAGTACTGGATCTGCTTGTAATGGCCTGGGATGTGTCCCAAACACACCAGTGGGAGAGACTTAAGCAGACTAGCCAGGATTGGAAAAAAAGAAAAAAAGAAAAAAAAAGAAAAAGAAAAAGAAGCCATTTGGACTTGTCTGAGGCAATTGATGGCCTGACAGTGTGCAATTTATGTTTTTTTCCCCTTTAACATTCTTCTCAGCTTTTCTTTACTCAACAGCCTTTGCCTAGATTCATGCTTAGCTTACATTCCATGAAGCACACAGCAGTAGACAGACTGAATCTAGAAATCTGTCCTGTGTGTCTTTGCAATGTATTTCAGCTTCTAGAACTGTGCTAGTAGGATGTACATGTAAGAGTTCTGCATAGGACAGGCTTCCCTAGAACACTCTTAGAATCCCTGATAGTGCCTTTTAGACCATCATTTTCTTACCTGACAGTGATGAGCATTTTAGTATGACGAAGTCCTGGTTTACTTGAAGTGTGAGGCTCAGTAGAACAGAGAATCTGGTCAGCTTTGGGTGTGGTTTTGTAATTGTGGGTCCCTTCTTTCTGAGTGCCAGTGGTTTGCCTTCTAGGTGTTCAGAATAGATTAAGTTGTCTAGGACATAATGCTCGGTTTTCTTTCAAACTGTGTGGAGATGGTGGCAAGGTTCCAGTGTCTCCTCATTGTCCGTTGTGCAGCTGTATCTTCCAGCCTTTTTGTTATACCCTGGAAGATTATTTGCTTTTTAATGCATGCTCCATGTGGGGAAAACATCTTTGTCCTGAGTCCTCAACACTGTGGCTTGAATCTTTTCCATCAGGGGTTAGTAAGTGCCTAGCTGAGAAGAAATCTCCAAATGTCTCTGTCCACCTGGTTTTCTTTGTGTCCAACCACTTAAATGACATTACTCATCACGTTGCCCTATTACAGAAAATGTACAGGAATCATCAATGTCTACTCAGAAGGCATAATTCAAAACTACTAGCAAATGCTAGCTCTAAACATGTGTAACATTAATAGCATTTGGCAAGAGGAATATTTTCAACATAACTCAAAAATCCTAGGTCAGACGTTTCTCACCTGAGGCCTGTTCACACTGCCAGAAAGCCCTGCAATGGCTCTCCTGTATTGCTTTAAAATTTCCTTTCCTTTCAATGTATAAAAGAATTTGGTTTCCAATGATTATACTTCAAACAAGCTTTATGATTGAAAATACTCTATATGTTTTTATCTTACCTTCCGAAAGTAATAACCGGGTAAGGTCAAGAAGACATTCATCATTCACATCTTAGATACATTTATTTAATTATTCTGCTCTCCTCCTGATGCCATTTTGAGTACCAGTAACACTGAGGAATGCAGTTAACTTATGAGACAGTTTTGCACCCTTTGTCTAGCATATTCTCATGAATGCACTCACTATTCACCCCCACCCCCCCACCCCCCCCCACACAAACATATTTACATGCATACACGCCCACACATATGTGCAATAGACATGTGGATTCATTTAATTATAATTGTCAGTTTATGTCATATACCTATATCAAACCATCACACTTCTCATCTTGAATATATATAATGAGTATTTGTCAAATTTGCATCCTCAAAGATTAAAAAAAATACGCGAAGCAAAGGTAGATGAAGTCAAGAAAAGGCAAAAACTAATTTGAGCAAGCACCCCTTTGTTGAAGGCGAGAATTCTATTAACAAAGTAGGATTATGCTCTACAGGAAAGTTGCTAAGAGATTTGTATTTGGAGAATCATGGAGTCGAGTTTATTTGATGGAAGGGAGAGGTAGTTAGAAAGAGAGAAGCTGTCATACTGAATTGACTTTTGAGATTTCTCTGTACGGAGGACTTACAGACATCAGAGACATCCTAATTTAATTGAAACTAGTGAACAAAACTTCTCCCTGTCTTTGTTGGTCACTGTTCAAATGAGAGCATTGGCAGCTTGGTATATGTAGTTCTCACCTTAGTCTGTCTTCCTTGATTTCATGGGCACCATCATCTCCAGCATCAAACTTGCCTCTGTGTTCAAATGCTAGTTTTCCATTTTCAGCAGCTACTCGTGCTGAGGCAGGTCCAGGAATTATGCAACCTTTCTTAGTGTGCATAGATATTGTATTACAATACTTGGTTCAACTGAGTTCTGTACATCTACAGAGAGTAGTCCCTGAATGTCTGTTATGTGTCTTAGAAAAGTTGAATTGACTTCCTTAGGTCATTTGTCTTTGGTAGAGTGACCACATTCATATTTTCCTTTGAACTTCACAATTATTCTTTTTCTTGTTGATTATCTGAGCAGGGCTGGTGTGATGAAATAATGTTCCAGGTGTGATTACTGCATATCAGACATAACACTAACTACATGATGGCAAAAACTCTGTATGGTCCTCACACAGTCCTGTGACTGTGATGTGGTTCACTTGGCAGAGGTAGACAAGAAGGCTTACCCTAGTCAGTTAGCTGTGGTCCTCGTGACTACCTATTCTCATATGTGGGTGGAAGAAAGTAGAACACATATGTTTTTAAATGCCACTAAGGACTGGCTTTGAGAAAGTCCAGATAAGTGATAAAGTTGGTCTAACATAGCTACAATATAAACAATAGTAATATTATACAATAATTGAGACAAAATATGAGATGTCATACATATTGTATGTATAGTGTATTGGGCAGCAGCATACAGGCCTTTCACTATGTGTGTACCTTTACTGATGCTGGATCTTCTGTGCTAGGTTGATTACACACACAACAGTTATCAGTTGTCACAGGGTATCTCTCTCTTTTTTCATTGTTGCTTCTCTTACTTGCTGGGTTGGTCTCTAAGATTCAAGATATGTTTTGCTTTAAAGACATATACTTTCTTTCTTCATCCATTTAATTTTGCCTTACAGACCTTCAACTTACCATCATAAAGTATTTCACATGCTAATTACAAGGTGGCCTACAGACCCATCCACTTTGAAGTTGAAAGAGGATTCAGCACCCCTCTTCCTAGTATTTTTAGGGGTGGCTATTTTCAACAACATGTGTCTGCTTTCAAGAAATTTCTAGTTAGATTATGTAAAAATGTGTCTCTGTGCTATAAATTGAATCTCTTCCTTAGCCTCTTGCCTCTGACAACTTGAAGTAAACATTTTGACTAAACGCTGTGCCAAAAGAGCTGGGTAAACCATGTTATCTCAGCATTAAAGGAGGAGAGTCAGAAATTGCATCAATCCAGCAACTTCCTCCTTCTGTTCCCTGGGGTCTGCTCTGCAAAATCCCAGAAAGAGGAGGATTTACATGGAATCCGTAGGTGGTTTTGCAAGTGACATAACAAGGTTATATAATTCGTCTCACAGTTCAATAAATATCAGAAACTACAAGAACTGTTATAGAAATTTTAAAAATATGAATTTATGCTATCTATCTCACCCCTATGCCACAAAAAATTACATGTTCACCACAGGAATTAATAAATGGACTCAGAGACTACCTCTCTGCCATTGAGTAGGGTAAGACAATAAAGAGTCATTCCTTTTAGGTCACTAATGAGGGAAAATGTGGATAACTCAAAACAAATTTCATTTGGTGGAAGGGAAAGAAGATGGTATTTAAATGCACCAAATGCCCATACACAATGCAATGGCTGATCTCTGTTGAAATTTAGCAGGGCAAGATACATGGATGAAAGAATATACTTTATTGTAAAGATAGCTAAATACTTATATAGCCTGGAATCCTAGTCATAGATTAAAATATGACTGGAAGAATTAAAAAAATGTTGTAGAGGCAGGATGGAAAATAAGAGAAATCATAAAATTAATAATAAACTATGTTTATGCCCTCAAAGTCATGTAGAGAGGAGTCATGTTTTTCACAGATCACAGAATGACTAAAGTAAGCACACACATGTGGGTATACTTGCATGTACACACACACACACACACACACACACACACACATACACACACACACACACACACACATACAAAGAAAGAGAGAAAGAAAGAGACAGAGATAGAGGAGGATTCCTTGTAGTATGTGTAGGGCCAACATACTTATGTAAGATACCAACCATATAATGAGTGAATTTCTTATGTTAAGTGACTCCTGGTCCATGTGTGTATTTGTGTGTGTGTGTGTGTGTGTGTGTGTGTGTGTGTGTGTGTGTGTGTGTACATGCACATGTGCATGTGCATATGTGTGTGCATGCATGTATGTGTGCTTGTGCGTGTGCTTTTGCTGGTCTGCGCGCGCGCGCGTGTGTGTGTGTTATGAGGTAGAAAACAGATTCTCAGAACTGAGCCATTTTCTGTATATTTCAGTGTCAAATCTTCTTTTCTGCTTGCAGATCATCAGCTTTTGGGGGCTGTCTATTAGAGTTTAATTGGAGTTACCCCACCTATACAGAGGCTAAGCTCTTCCCAGAGTCCAGAGGTTACCAAATACAAAGCCCAGTGCTCTGGAAATCCCCAAACAATTCAAGCCTGCTGTTGGTTTCCTACCAGAACTTGATGGTAAGGCCCTATTTTGAAGATGTCATATATTTTGATTATAAGCCATGGAGAAATTGATTTTCTATGGACCAGGATGCTTTCTCCCTACTGATTAGCTTTTGAAATACTAGACGATTGATGAAGACTGTTGGGGGAAATGCCATCAATAGGCTTACCCAGCTTTGAACTCCTTTGTTTATGATAGTAAGAGAGGAAATGTGATTATATAGAAAAGGCACAAATTTTGCCAGGACATTGCTTAACTAGGTCTCAGACATAAGGATTTTAGTGGCTAAATGGACGACTACTAGTCAGAAATGACTTGGGCCAATATTGCTGAGTAGTGGGTGGGTGGTTTGGGGAAATTGAAGGGTAAATAGAGGGAGAATAATTGTTGCTGTTTTGACTTGGAGGAGTATTTAGACCAGGAGAGATGGCACATAGGGAAAGGATAGATCAAGAATGAGGTAGAGAAGAAGGCATTGGGGTGCCTACCTAACTGCTTCAGGACTACAGGAGTATAATGACACCAACACTGAGGAAATCACATAGCTGAAAATGGAGATGGGACAGTGCAAGAGATGCTGCCCCTGCTTTATGCCTTCTGAAGTTTGCAGAAGCACTTAGAGAAATCACAGCCACCTTGTTTCCAAATAAGAAGCAGCCTAAAATTAAAAAAGGTTAGAGGAAAGAACTTATTCAGAACAAATGCAAAGGAACAAGAAAACCCCATTAAGTTATATTTAAATAAAAGGATTTTTAAGAAAGCTGAATCCAATTTAAGACTGTGTCTCAGAAAGCAATACTAAAAATACTGGTAGTTTTAAAACTTTATACAAGCATGGAATAGCTGGTTTGATACTGAAGGGTGCAGAAGAGGACAGAAAACCAGGGGAGGAAACCCACTCCTGCATTGGTTCTGTTTTACTTTCTCATTTTCTCACCAGCAGGTCCGGCTTCATCCCGAACACTAAGGTCTTCAGTATGATGACATGGCCACTATTGCTGCTTTCTTGTGTTAAACATCTCTTTCACTTTATGGAAGTTGCCTTTTTCTATCTGTGGAAGTAGATGATGTTTTGAGACAATCAGTATGTCTTCTGTGTATTACTTTGGGTCCTTTCTTGATCAAAGTCAATACCTCAATAGAACTCGAGCTTACTAATACTTCCCTGATCACTCCACTCTGTGAATATGGACCGTGTTCATTATAAGTGTGATTTTTTTTCTTTTTTCTTTTAACACTGAAGAACTAAAACTCTAAGGGAAAAAAAACCCACCTTAGTACTTTATTTTATTTTGTAAGTGATCTGAAGGTAGTTAACCTTGGAAAGAAGCAAGAAATGAAGATAAACTTTCTTCCTGGCCTCCTGGTGCCTCTGTGTGAATTGATGGATCCCTCAAGGATGAAGGCGACGCTATGACAAGTGCACAGGGAGAAGTTATGCTGGCACTGACATTCACAGCGTGTATTAATTATAAGTATCCATCTCCCTGGTGGTCATGTGCTGTTTCTCCCCAGGAAGCAAACCGACCGAGAGTTTTACTTTTGATGGAAATGAAGAATGTTTGGAGTTCTTGTTAAGTTCCAATAGCCTTAAGTTAAATCCATCTTCACATTAACTTTCGAGAGCCTCAATCTCAAGCTTCCGTTCTGAAAAATGGTTGAGGGGTGTACATTTTTTTCTTATGGGTCGCATAGAACTTGTAGTAAACTCCAAATTCAAACAACATGGGTAGGAGGAATTGAACTTTCATTTGGAGACGGAGAGGGAGAAATTTTCCTAAGGTATAACCGTGATTTTCTGTTAAGATCTGAGAATATTCCTTTGTTTAAGTCTTGGATGGTGAGATATATCCACAAGGACAAAGCAAAGAAAGAGGAGGTGGAGGGAGAGAGGCAGCGGGAGTTAGCAGAAGTGGCCATTTCTGACTCTGTAGAGTGAAACTTAAGGAAGAAATGGTGCTTTAGCCTTAACTCTGAAGTCCTGGCCAGCTCCCCTGTTAGGAAGAAGCAGCTGTTTTGTTGACTGTCCTGTTTGGAGACAAGATGTAAAAAGAAATGGTGTTGACAGTATGTTCACAAGGAAGTTCTTTGGCAATAAAGCTGCAGATGTATTTGTGTAATTTTCTTATGCCATTGGGTGACAAACAGAACATCTCAGACAGCCTGTCTGGCTAATTAGGGTCAAATTCAAAGCATTTTCTATGCACTTTCTTTTTCATAAGGTGATCTTTTCCAGCCCTGAGAACTTTTGATGCCTTCTTTTTTCTTTCCTATTATTGTTACTAGCATGTCCCCAGGAAGTATCAGAAGACCCGAAAGACTCACTTTCCTTAATTTGAACATGAACTTCCTCTCTGAAACTTTTTAAATATCACTTTCCCCCCCACACCCATTTTTAATGAACATAATCAAGTGAACAGGCATATACAGACAGCTAAGAAGATGGGCCAGAGAGAGTGCACTGCATTTTAAAACCAAGCCTTTTTGAGATATTTTCCATTTATCTGGATGAACATAAAAAGCTGCATGGATTTTTCTGGAAGCAGGAAATTACCACTTTGATGTCAGAATTCTCTTCTCCACCACTTTATGGAAGTGGCCGCTCCTTACTTATAACACTTAATTTTGCTGCTTTTACAGTAAGAACTTTAAAATACAGGGAAACTCAGGAGTCATTTTCTTTTAGTCACATGTCTTCCTACTAGGAAATATCACCGTTCAATAAGTCAAAAGAAGATCAACTCATGAATATTCACTGGGAATATTTTGAGTACTGTATTACCCACTTAATGCTCTTTTACTAGCTAGATCACCCGTATTCCCGATTATTTTCCCCCATTAAATCCTTAATTGCTATTTAAACCAAGCAATTTTTCATAGTAATTCTTTCCCAGTCTAACGTCTGGGTATTGCTACTTGATATTACATATGATGTACAATTCCCTCTTTCTCTGGAAGTTTATGTGTGATTAATTTTTTGCTTTGCTTTTCAAACAGAGGTGTTTAAATATTTTTTAAAATCATTGCCCATATTTGACAAAAATAGAGAACTTTGAGCTATGTGAAACAGATTTCAATATGAAAGTAGTACATCATTCCCAGTTCACATAAAAAGGTGCTTGAATATAGTCACTTAAAAATGTCATTTCCCATGTAGAAGAAAATGCTTTGTACTTCAGTATTTATTACTCTTGGTACCAGGCATACTGATAGGAATTTTTTAAGCTGATTTTCCTCTCTAAGAGGTATAGGACCTAAACATTTGTTTCTTAGTATTGGTATTTATTCCTGGCTACTTTTTTCTTTTGTGTTTATGACTCATTACTTACCAGTTCTTGAGGACAAAATGGTCTTTATTAAGTTTCTGCAGAAATACAATGTTATGTTTGTAACTTTGAGTTTAGGATGTGGCTAATGTTTGGGGAAAGGTATAAAACCTGAGATGTATAGACTGGGTTGATGTTTGCAGAACCCACTAGAGATAAACACATTCAAAAGCTGCCTTGTGAATGTGAAGCTTAAATTTTCCCTCTAAGCTTTAAGGTGTCATCATATAGAGTTTCTAGGCATTAAGTTGTATAATCTAGAAAAAATGGTTAATTTTATATTTACCAATGAATATTGATCAATTTATAATATCTTAATTAATATTTAAACAGAGTTGTTTACATGGAAAATTTAGCAACTGTTATTTCAACATGACCATATCAAATCTTACAATCTTTATGGCTTTATTTCTTAATTTGTTTTTATACAGTATATTTTGACTATGATTTTTCCTTTGCCAAGTCCACCTAGATCACCCCCACCTCCCTGCTCACGCAACCCAACTTTCTCTCTCTCTCTCTCTCTCTCTCTCTCTCTCTCTCTCTGAAACCCAACAAATGTGAACAGAAACAGACAACCAAAAAATAAATAAAGAAAGAAAAAAACATAAGCATACAGATATAAATAGAACACCCACAAAAATACAAAATTGGAAGCTGAAATATAAAAGCAAAAGACCAATAAGACAAAAACTACCAAAACAAAGAGAAATGAGATGAAAGTCTATTTTAAAAAAAATCCATTGAGTTAATTTTGCGTTGATCAACTACTCCTGGGCATGGGGCTTGTCATGAAGGGTGGTTAATATACAAAGTAAAATTTCATTGGAAAAAATAGATATTTCTTTTCCCAGTATACATCGATTACAAATAGCTTCTTGGTTAGGGGTGGAAGTGATGTCCACTTCCCACTCTCAGTGTTGTGACACCAAATGGCTCTATCTCCTGCAGACCTTGTACATGATGTTGAAGGTTGGCCAGATGTATTTTGATGCTAATTACTGCTTTTATCTCTGCCTCACCTATGCTTTGCCTAAGAACGTAACCTGTTGACCAAGAAAAGGCCACCACACCTGGGAATGGAAAGTGGGGTAGGCAAGGCCAAAGTTCCAGGGCTTGGGGATGGAATGTGGGGAGGAGAGACTGGAAGAGAGGAGAGGAAGAAAGAGGCTGCACCATGGGTTAGATGGAGGAGAAGCACATGGCCATCATGGATGGAGATTTGACCCAGCTGAAGAATATTAGCAAGTATTTGTAGCTTGATAGAAATTATTAGAAGCAGATGGCAGAGGATTGGGACAGGTATTCCATTATGGGAAGTAGTTTTGAGGGATTAATATCTGCCCTCCCCCAGGTTAACGAAGGCTATTTTCAAATATAACAGGTGTCTGTGTCTTGATTGATTGCTAGCAGGTTAGAAAATACCGCTGTAATAATAATTATAGGCCTAATAATAGACATTATGAGGCCATATTGGTGAAATAACTGCAACAGCATGGTGTCACAGTCTCTGAGAGTTCATGTATACATCCATTCTGTTGTGTCTGGAAAGATATTATTTTTGTGGGGTCATCTATCATCTCTGGCTCTTAAATTTTTTTCTGCCGCCTCTACCCTACTGATCCCTAAATCCTGAGGGAGGAGGAGCTTTGGAGGCATCGCACTTAGGACTGAGGGCTTGAAAGTCTTTTATCCTCTGCTCATTGTCTGGTTGTGGATCTGCATGTTTGTTCCCATCTATTGCAAGAAGCAG
Organism: Acomys minous; assembly: GCF_964271855.1. Classification (NCBI taxonomy): domain Eukaryota; kingdom Metazoa; phylum Chordata; class Mammalia; order Rodentia; family Muridae; genus Acomys; species Acomys minous. The sequence goes on from NC_140486.1 coordinate 55,238,472, forward strand.
CTTTTCTGATGATTAACACACTGAACTATGAGTATATCAGATTGTCATTAGCAGCCATTTTATTGGTATTTTCCTTTAGCGGAATAACAGTAGTATGTTTTCTGATGGGCCCAAGACCTCTCTATCATGGCCACTTCTACAGTGTCAGGTATGGGCTCCATCTCGTGGAATAGACCTTATATCCAATCATAAAGTGGTTGGTTATTCCCACCACATTTGTGCCTCTACTGGTAGGCATGCCACTGTTGTAGGTTTACAAATGGGAGGCATTAATGATTACCTTTCTCTTCTTATAACATGCAAAGTACTTTGTGGTGCCGTGAATGCACCATTTTTAATTCTTGGTGTTTGATGAGCTATGCAAGTGTTGTCTTCAGCAATATGGACTTACTATCAGGTTGTGGAGACTGGGTTATGGGAACAGTGTGTGCTATGTGGAGGTTTCCCTTGGATCCCTTTGGCCAATGACTCAGTATGCTATAATTTGCTCCTGGAACTTCAGGTTTTGCTTGGTGAAGTAATATGGATAGTGGGGGCACTGTATATGTGTGTGTGTGTGTATATATATATTATATATATATATACACAGTATTATATTTCATATAGCTTTTCAAATGGCCTTTAAAGTTAGTTATCCCTCCCCATATTCCCTCTTGGATGCTCATATTTGTATTTCTGCACTGGTGTCTAAGCATCTAGAAATACCTATGGTATGTTTCTTGGTGTTGATAGCTGGTCTTGTCTTTGTTAGGTGAGTACTCCATTCCTTAGTTGCTGTGTCCCTTTCTGGATCTTAGGCAAGTGTGGTGGATACTCTTTTAAAGAGGGTTTCTGTGGGTCAGTGGGTGGGCTGGTAGTTGGAGGAAAGGAATGGACATGGGCTATGAGAAAAGGCTGAGAGGGACTGTGGTAAAGAGCTCGAAGGATCGGGGTCCACACTAAGAGGCAAAGTCCCCAGGGAATGCAGGTAAGGTGGGAGTATAAGACCCTTCAATCAAGCTCTAGTAGCATAGAGAATACGTTTTTAAAAGAAGGACCTGAAATGGCTAGGAGTGCCCTGGGTCCACACATCAAGAAGTGTGTGGGGCACCAGAGTTCATGTCCCTTGATGGGGAGGCCTGGTGGCACTCAGAGAAAGGATAGCAGGCTACCAAAAAGAGACTTGATACCCTATGAACATATACAGAGGGAGGAGGTCCCCCTCAGTCACAGTCATAGGGGAGGGGAGTAGGGGGAAAGCAGGAGGTAGGGAGGAATGGGACAGTACAAGAGATAGGCTAGTAATAGAGATGTAATCTGAATAAATTAATAAAATATTTAAAAAAAAAAGAAGTGTGTGGGGATTTGGAGGTGGGGAAGAAAGAGAGTGTCCTGTAAACAGACTGCTACAGACTACTGAGAGTAAGTGGGAACAGATCATAACAGAGTATAGGAAGAATAGTGAAACTCACCTACCTGAGTCTTAGCCTGAGGTGGTCACTTGAAGTCCCAGGTGGAATTTGATTCTGTGCATGGGAAGCTGACATAAAGGAATGAAGACGGCCTAGAAGGGAAGGCTGAGAGGGTTGGTGGGAGAGAGTTAAGTTTGCTCCTCACCAAGAAGCAAAGTCCGTAGAGAATGCATTCTCCTTAATTCTTGATTCCTAAAGGACTGATCTCTGTCACACTTCTAGGTAGGTTGAATCATTATGGTCCAATGGACTGATCATGCATAAGAATATTGTCATGTGTGATTAGAGGGATTTCTGTTGTACAGCTGCAACTTTGCAGGTTGAAGTTGGTGGCTAACATGACTGAATGAAGAACCTCCAAAGAGGTTGTTAAACCACACCTCTTGGCATATCTGTTATGTCATTTGTGGGTGATTAGCTCATGAGAGCTCTGTCCCAATTAGTGGATTAAACCTTTGATGGATTCATTCTGTCATCGGGTGGAAGCTAGCTGAAAGAGATAAGTACCTGAAGGCGTGTCCTTGGTACAACAGCTTACTTGGACCACTCTTAAACCACTCCTGTTTTGTTCAAACCCTCTCACTGCCCTGATGTTTCTGTGCAAGTACACAGGAACAAGTGACCACTGGCTGATTCCTCTGAAACCACGAGCAGGAATAAATTATACCCTTGAATACTCTCTGCAGATGTGTCATCATAACAAACAAGCTATCTAATACAACAGTAAGACTGTTTTCTAGCATATGGCATTGAAAACAGTTCCTTGTAGAGGGAGAAAGTTAAAAAGTTAAGAGGGAGTTTGCTTTCACCTGGTAGAGACAGATTATTTAAAGGCAACGTTGAAATCATTACAAAACATCAGTCTTGGGACTAGGAAAGCCTTGATTCCGGTGTTGGTTCTACCAGTTCCCTGAGACATGTTTTAAAATTAATTGCTAATTTTCTCCATTTTGAGTTTTCTCCTTTATGATATACAGATAATAAATACTGTCCTATCAAAGCCTTATCCCTTGCAAGGCACTTGGCTGTCCTCAAAGCCCCACAGAAACAAGTCATGAAGCTGAGTCGTATGAAAGGGCTTATGACCTAAAAACTGTGTTGCTCACCCTCATACATCCTTCCCAAGAGAGGCAGATGTTTCCTCAGCAGGAATGTTGATATTGTAGCCTCTACCACTACCTCACATGAATCAGTAGTATAATGACAAAACTTGGATCAAGGTGACACCTGGGATGATGCAATTTTCTCTCACACCATGGACATTATGCTTTTAGAAAGTCACAGTCTCATCTATGAATTATATTTCTAATGATGTTTCCACAACTCTGAGTCAGGCTGTGCCCCTTTACTGTGTCTCCTTAGGTGGCTCCAACCAGGGAAGGTAAGGGTACACAACAATATCCACCTCCATCTATATACATTTTCACACAAAAAGATGGTTCAGAGAATTAGAACAAATTGTCAATTATCCAAACTCACTTTTGTTAGTGTTTAAATTCATCAGATAATTGTTCAATTATCCACTTTATTTTGTCTGTGTAGATATCTTGGCTCAAGTCCATTACCCAACTAATGTACAAAAAGATGAGAAAATTAGGAGATTGTGCCTATGTTGATATTTCTGTTTTCAACCCAATGGTTGTTCTGTGTCATTGATGTTTTTGGTCCTCATTAGGAGTTCTCACAGTAATGTCTGCTGAGCCCAGAAAGTGAATTTAAATATGTTTGTGTTTACTCTTTGCCAGCCAGCTTGAAGACGCAAAGTACATATCTCTTTTTTCTTCTATTTTTCTTTTTCTTTTTTACTTTTGAAGTTATAATATAATTACAATATTTCTTCTTACCCCCCCTTTTCCTCTACAAACTCTTCTTGCTCTCTTTTAAATTCATGGTCTTTTATCACCAATTGTTATTATGTGTGTGTGTGTGTGTGTGTGTGTATATATATATATATATATATATATATATATATATATATATATATATATATATATATATATATATACTAAAACATAACCTGCTCAGTTTGTATAATGTTACTTGTATGTATATTTTAGGGAAAATGATTTGGTGTTGGATAACCATTTGGTGTTCTATATCCTGGGGAAATAGCTTAGTTGCCTATAGTTCTTTGTGTAGGGCTGGGTCCTGTGAGCTTTTCGCCATTCTCTTTGGCATGTCTATTGGTGTCTTCCTTATTCAGCTCATAGAAGACATTCCAGAAGAACATAATCCTTAATTTCTAATGTAAATACAAGGATCTGCCAAGAATTATATCATAGGCATTGTTCTCAGCTCATTAAAATCACTGTGGTCTAATTCCTGAGCTTTAGACCATCCTCAGATGGCATACATATTTTGGATGCCTAACTGGTGACACTAAATCTCTGATGAACTATTTTAGGCAATCTATAAAATGGTGGTGGCATTATTTTTATGTCACAACATTTTTTCCTCTGAGATTGCTTCTGATTATGGTGTAGCCTGGATAAAGATGTCTGTTCTGTCACATAAAGGATTCATGTCTGCATGGAACCCTACAAAGAGCATAGCCATTAGAGCCATATTTTACATTCAATTATTTTAAATTGATTAGCAGTGAACATGGTGCATAATTACTTGAATTATCATGCTTCTTTTATGTACAATATAAGGCTTATATCATAGTCTCTGAGGGTACAATAGGCTAAAATATAAAAAGAAAGCAGCTGATGGTTCGTACCAACTGGCATAATATTTTGTCTTTCACTAGCTGCATTTTTATTTAGGCACACACTGAGGTACATTTGATACTTTAAGTCAGTTAATGTCTTCCATGTGTCTCACTGTCCTTGAGTATGTGAAGCAGAGCAGGTAGGAATGGTCTCGCTTTATGAATCACTTAGAAGACAATAGCTACTTCATCCCTTAGTATGTGTTGTGTGCTTACTTGTATCCTACTGTGTTGTCACAGACAGACACTCTGATCACAAAGGTGGAGGAAACACACAGAACTTCAATCTAGGCTACTAGATGACACAGAATCAAGAAAGTTTCATGTGTGCTTGGGGTGGTACGGAATATAATCATTTATTTCAATTCCTGTCACTAAAATCAAACTTCCCAAATTAACTTGATTTAAACAGTGGAGGAATATGGCTCTTCCATTTCCACTGAAGAGCTTTAATTGTCAGTGTAAGGTTGAGATCAGCAAAAACCCATCATTATAAACTTCAATATGTAGAAGGCAGATTGAAAACAGAACCATTTAGCAAAGCAACAACATGAGGTTTCTTTCTAGGCCCCATGACCTCCACAGACATTTTGTTTTTTGTACTAGGTTAACAGCTTCATACATAAATTTCCTACTGGGTAGAAGGCCATCAATGCAACCAGAAAACATTTGGTTGCCGCCATAACAGTTATACCACTATTTTACCCATGGGCACATCTTACCTGATAGAATGGTATTGTGTCATACAATGTTCAGCTCAAGTTAAGTCCACTATTTTTTTTCATAGACAGTCCGCATAGAATCTTCTGGCATTATGGATAGTAGACAGCTATAGATTTTTTTTCTTAATTCCAGAGAAAGCCCACAACCAAAAATGAAATTACAATTGAATTTTATATACTAAAAATCTAAATGACCATCTTGCAAACTAATCCTATGTGCTGGGGATAAGCCTCCTTTGATAATTTGTATGGAAGACTTTCCATGTATTAGCAGATTTTTGTTGATATTACCTTGTTGAAAATTCTGTATCTATGTCTACAATGGATATAGGTATGAAGTCTGTATCTTTGAATTAGATATAAGAGTAATAGTGCTCTCCCAAAATAAATTGATAATTTATTCCAGTTTTTATGAATTATTTCTGGCAATTTTGCTCAAATGTCTGACAGTACTCATAAGGAAAGATAATATCTATTTTTACCTCTGTGGGTATATTTTTCAGATTACCATTAATTCAATATCTTGATATAAGTCTACTAAGAATTTTTATTTTTAAGTCTTTTTTGCTAGTTTGCTTCTTTCTAAAAATAATGTCCATTTACTTAGGTTATTTGTTTATATAAAGTTGTACAGTAAGACTTTATGATCCTTTTGTGGGTGTTAAATTCCTTTCATGAGACAATAGCAGTATTCCAGCTTCCAGCCTTAAACTAATAATATGAGTCTTGTGTCTTAGCCTCAGTGATCTGTGTAGGTTGTCTTACACCTTTGTACATAATAATTGCTTATCAGTAGATTCTTTCCTTTGCAGGAAATACAGGGGTGATACTGAATATTCCTTACAGTAGGTTGTTAGAGTCTGACATTTTTACACAGGTCTAGATAAAGGTACATTGTGAATTATCTTTAGCCAGCTGTTTCTCTAAACAAAATTGCTTTTACAACTTGTATTGTAGATGCATTCTTTAGAAACTATAATAAAGATTCTAAAGTCATGTTTTAAAATTTATTCTCCTCCCTAGGTTACAAAGATCAACAAGTTCTACAATACTCTTGCCAGCACATTTTTTTAAACCAATGTAGATTCCACTTAGACTTTATTGTTTTTTTGTTTTTGTTTGTTTGTTTGTTTGTTTCGGTTTTTTGAGACAGCGTTTGTCTTTGTAGTATTGACTGTCCTAGACTCACTTTGAAGACCAGGCTGGCCTTGAACTCACAACGATCCGCCTGCCTCTGCCTTCAGAGTGCTAGACTTCATTGTTAATGCTAAGGGCCTCATTTGTGTTTCCCTGATCTTTGCCTTTCTCCCAGGCTGCACTCTGACAGAAAGTTCTTATTCTCTTGATTATTTGTAACAGCTCCATAGTCAGGTTCCTCTCAATGGAAAAGGGGGAGCAGTTCACATCGTATTACAGATAGGAAAGTGCCAGAGGTTTGCAACATCCAAGGATGTTTTTTTTTTCCTTATGCTATTCAAGATGAATGTCAGAGATTTGGAGTTAATAATTCTGAGAAGAGGCAAGAGAATTCAGAGTAGTGCATTTAAGCATCTTTTGCTTTCTGTGATGGTCTCCATCTGTTACAAAAACAAGTTTCTCTGATCAGGAGTGAGAGCTACACTTATTTGGGGGAATAAGAATCAATATTTAGAATGTAGTTAGGGAATGAACTGGTTTTGTAGGTTATCTTACAACACAAGTGACTTTCTAGCCCTAGCTAGTTGCCTAGGGATTCCATAGCAAGCCTGAATTTCCTTTTATTGAAGGTCTTTTTTTCTTCTTTTTAAAAACTTTTTTATTAATTTATTCTTGTTCTATCTCAATGGTTATCCCATCTCTTGTATCCTCCCATTCCTTCCTCCCTCCCATTTTCCCCTTATTCCCCTCCCCTATGACTGTGACTGAGGGGGATTACCTCCCCCTGTATATGCTCATAGGGTATCAAGTATCTTCTTGGTAACCTGCTGTCCTTCCTCTGAGTGTCACCAGATCTCCCCCTCCAGGGGACATGGTCAAATATGAGGCACCAAATGGTGCTGGTCTAACTGGAGGTCTATGTGTAAAAAAATGCAACTGGACCCATATTTGTCACCTTGCACAAAACTCAAATCCAAGTGGATCAAAGACCTCAACATAAAACCAGAGACACTAAGTCAGTTAGAAGAAAAAGTGGGAAAGAGCCTGGAACATATTGGCACAGGAGACAACTTCCTGAACAGAACACCAACAGCCCAGGCCTTAATGTCAACAATTAATAAATGGAAACTCATGAGGCTGAGAAGCTTCTGTAAGGCAGGAGACACTGTCAAGAGATCAAAGCGACAACCAACAGACTGGGAAAAGATCTTCACCAACCCTACATCTGACAAAGGTCTAATATGCAAAATATATTATTGAAGGTCTTAGGGTCAATTAGAGAGTTGTTGTGTGCCATCAAAGTGTGTACTCTTGCACACTTAATGGCATTATGCCATGCTGGTCACTACATACAAGTCACATTATACAAGTTCCAGGAAGTGGCTAGGGTTTCTGTACCCTGGAGACAAGGTCTCTTATCTTGAGAGTTTCTTCCACATTTCCTTTCTTTACAGTTGAAACATATTACCCCCTCATCCTTGTCATCTTCCTACTGCATCAGTCAAGGTCAGAAGCATGACCTGCAGTCTGTCTAGTTTCTCTTTGCACCTCACTGTTCCCCCTTTCGCTTGGTATGCATCTTGCTCTAATCTAAGCGAGTTGTCTTTATATGTTTAGTAATATGTATGTAACAACAATTAATAGAAAAGGAGTCCATGTATTTAAGGGGAAACAACTGAGGGTCTAGAGGAAAAGTTGGAGGAAAAAAATAGATGTTGGCCGAAAAAGTCTCCGGGAAAGAATATACTTTGTCTTTTCAAAAGTGAACACGTCAAATAAAGACAACAAAAATACGTCTTCTGAAGTGGTTTGTGACAAAAGTTCCTGCTGCCTCCCAAAGCGTCCTTCTGCCGCATGGACTGAGAGTGTGATCGGAAGCCCGAGTGTGTCATCATTCATCTTAACTCCGTTTTGTGGCACTTCTGTTGCTCAGTAGCCAAATGGAAGATTAATCACGGAATTAGCATTTTCAAATTGCCAACGATCTCTTTTGCAGATGTGCTGCTGTGTCACTGAAGTCTGTTGCTTTACCAGGCATTTATTGTTAATAATTAATGTATATTTCTGGGTAAAATTATGTGGTACCACCATCTGGTTAATTTAATAGAAATAGTCAACTCTAAGGCACTTTATTAAATATGTTGGAAATAATTATTGTCATTACTGTAATCTACCAAGCACCATGCTTTTTTCAATCAAAAATGTGAGAAAATATAGCAAAGTATATCATTTTAGTTACTGTTACCGCATGCTCATTTATTGAGAAACTATTTTCTTATGCTGTGCAGCCAGAGTGGGTTTATGAGAACACAAAGGTCATGCCTTAAGAAGTAGACCACAACAGTTTATTGAATTCTCAGGTAAAGAGCTTAGATAATAAAAGTAAATCGTGTTAGAACGGTAAAGAGAAATTATTTTCTACTTCCTCAGATTAGTTTTCATATTGAACAGCAAATGAATATTCTGGAGTGTGGAAAGAAGATAATTATTTTGCATTTTTCTTCTTGGAACTGTCTCCAGAAAATAAATGGTGTGAAGTAAGTGCTCTGAACTGGTAAAATGCTTATAATGAAGAAAGCAGCATTATGTCATTGTGTGGGACATCTCTCTCGGTAAGTTTTCTTCCTGAAGATTGAAGCGTTCACCGCCACAAGTTTTGTTTTTTATTTTAAAACTTCTCTAGGTTATATTTATTTGTTTGATCACCATTCTTCTGTTGTGCTCCCTCAGTGTGTGTGTGTGTGTGTGTGTGTGTGTGTGTGTGTGTGTGTATGTATGTATGTACTCTTGTGTCAAGGCACATGTGTGGAAGTCAGAACATTTGTTGAAGTTCTTTTTCTCCTCCTACTCTGTGGGACCAAGGAATTAAACACAGTTCATCAGACTGGGCAGCAGTTTCCTCTATGTGCTGAGATACCTCCCCAGCTCCACCTTGAGTCTTTTACATTACTGTTCTGCTTATGGGATAGAATGATAAGCTCAATCTTCCTACCAAGGATACTCCAGGAAGTAGTTAGGGGCTCTGTACCCTGTATACATGGTCTCGTATCTTGAGTTTCTTCCATATTCCATTTCCTGACAGTTTCAATATATTAAACCTTCATCCTTGATGTCTTCCTACAGAAGCAGTCAAGGTCAGAACCATGGCTTGCAAGATTTCTCATCTCTCTTTCCACTTCACCGTTCCCTTTTTCCCCAGGCATGCATCTTGCTGCATTCATTCCCAATTGATCTGTCTAATCTATGACTGGAAATTGAGTTATGCTGAGATCTCATTTGAATCCTAACATACCTTGAAATATTTTTATAAGTGGGAATGGAGTATACTAGCTACAGGGTTTCATGTACGTGAGGAAAAGTGAACTTGGGGCAGCACTCCTATGTGTGGGTAGAATGAGATTAGTCCAGTTTCATTTATAAACTTAGTTTTCATTACTGTACCCCACTTCATCCTGGAGGACATTTCCACATGGTCTGTAGATCACCTAAATCTTTGTAACAATGCCCCGCTGAAAGTATGAATGTTAACCCATTTTACAAGCTGGACTATCTAAGAAATGAGTGATTGTCTCACTTGGCCCCAGCCATAAAGCCCACAGTGTCACTAAACATCTCAGTAGTGTGGTACTTAAATTGAGTTCCCCTTTGGAAGCATCTCGACAATTTTGAAAAAAAAAATCTGATCATAGATAAGAAATAGTCTGGGGTGAAGCCTAGGGATCCATTAAATGTGATTCACCTAACACCAGCATTGGGGACACAGGACCAGAAGTTGCAATTCTTTTGTTTGTTTGTTTCTTTTCTTCGTGTATGTGTGTGCAGGGGGATACCTGGCATGTCATGGGTATGGAGGTTAGAGATAACTAACAAAAGTTCATTTTCTCCTTCTACCCTGTGAGTTCTGGGATTCTCACTCAGGTCATTAGGCTTGTCAGCAAGCACTTTCACCTGTGGAGGCATCTCATCAGTCCTGAAGCTTTGCTATTCAGGAATAATTGGATTCGACTGGGAATCTACTAACACTAGAGATGTTTCAGAGTACCAGGTACAGGTCACTTCTTAACCACAGCCCTGTCAAGAAGAGTGAGATAGGTTGATAGCTTTCACACATTAGGGTGCTCAGTGCAGTAAGATTAAACTGGATTTGGTGTTCCAACTGAAAAACAACACATTCAACATAGGTAAAAGGCTCATTAATATACACATATAGAAATTCCTAAAGAATATATAGTGTATATAAAGTGGCAAATGATTATTTTCTATTATGTTATGGGAACTACATGTTGTCAGAATATATACTACAGAAAATACTGTCACAGAGGTGTAGTACAAGACAAATCTTTACTGCTTGAGAGCATCAGTCCTCACCTACCCAGAAGTAGTGTACACTACCTACAGTGTGAGGTAGTGACCAGAAAGCTGACACTTTTGGAGGAAGGTGGATGGAAATATTCTTGCCATATGAAGGTTAGCCATAGGCATGCTAACCAGCAACAAGAGATGCAAGAATCGGCTCCCAAATCAGAAGCCACAACCACATAGAAGGAAAAGAGGAAAACGCTGTCTTCGTGTTTGTTTCAGAAAGATAGTTGAAGACACAGCCATTGCCCAACCCAATTACCATGTTCACAAAGACCAGGATGTAACTTTACACATCATCACAAGAAAAGTAGAAGTGTCTAGCGAACTGCTGTTACCACATTGCTATCACAAGGGTTGAATATTTCACTAATGTAGGGGAAGAATTTCACTACTGACAGTGATGGGTATTGTGTTAAGTCAAAAAGCATTCAGGAGATGTGTTAGCTTTCTGAATGGGTTGTTTCCCCTTCTCAACAGACTGTTCATATTTAGAGGAAAACTTTAGTCCCAGTGATCTTCTTTGTGTTTATTATTTGTTAGGTTTTCATTAATCTTATTTATATCTTTATTTGATATCTTGACTAAGAACTAGAGACTTAATTCCTTTGTTTGCAGCACTTATACAAAAGTATCCATATTCTGTTTAGGCTTAATATTTATTTAATATAACCATGATCCATTCTTCCATTTATGCAAGCATGACATGGAATGGTTGAATCCAGTCAATGTATAAGTATCCACAGCAAAGAAATCTATGTCTCAGCATTGGAGCAGCCCGGTGTTACTTTGCTGAAACGAAGAGAAATTAGGGGTGAGAGAATAGCCATGCGTATGGTGCAAGGAGAAATAGGAGTGCTGTTCAATGGGCCAAGAGAAGGAAAGAATGTTCGAGAGAGGAAGTGATTAGGTACTAGGGTTAATGTGAGTTTTTGACTTGTCTGAATTTGGAATCGAATAGAAGATAGGCCAATGAGCACACCCCATGAGGGGATTTCCTGCTCATGTTTACTGAGGGTGGATGACTCCTCCACTGTCAGTGGTGCTGATTTCCAGCTGGGAATGGCATGCGGAGGCCTGGTTGGTTTTGAGAGGAGAAGTAAGCTGAGCAGCCATGGGCAGTCATCTCTCTCTACATCTTGATTGTAGATGTGATGGAACCAAACGCTTCAAGCTTCTGCGGCCTTGGCTTATCTGCCCCCAGTGGATCACAAACTTGAACCGTGAGGCAGAGTAAACCTTCTACATCTTAAGTTCCTTTACAGAGAATATTTTATCACAGCCTCAGGAAAAGAAACTATGAAGGGTATATCAAATTCTGCTGATGGGAGGCATCAGAAAGGAAGTGAAATGTTAATCATTGGCAGTGGCCATGAAGAGGGTATTACTGACTTTTTTTTTCCTTGCTGTTAATTTAAAGCAGCAGAACTCCTGAATATTCCAAAGTAAAAAATCTCACTTAAAAACCCATATGTTAGTTTCCTAGAGAGGTGAGTGAGACAGATAAGGTTTCGTTCTATTTTTGACTCTTTTCTTACTTTGATTAGGTGTTTAGGGTTTTTTATTTTAGCTTAATAAGATACATGAACTGATTGGTCAGCTGTGATGAACTTTTCAAACGGACACATCTAAGTACAATCCGTGGAAAAGAATAGTAAACTGGTTTTAGCTGTGTTTCTTCAAAGTGCCAATTGAACTGCTTGTTTGTCCACTGTGATCCTGAAAACCAATACCTAGAAACTGGGATTGAATTGAAAGTCACGAAGTGGCTCAAAATTGTTTTTAGCACTTGGAGAAGCTGTGTGTCTGACCTTGCAGAGTTCCGCATAAATCTGGTACATGCACAAAGAGATTCTTTACACTGATGAGTAAGATGGATGCAAGGGGCTGCACAAACACACCGTGCTAGTGATGCTCCTGAACACCTGGCAGGTCCATGGTCTACTCCAGTGCTGCTCTGGGAATGCTTCAGGAGATGGAGGGAAATCTGCATCATTGTAAATATTTGCTTCCCGAGATCAGGGAAATGTGTGAAATACACAGCTGTCTTAAACCATTTCACCTAAACAAGCAAACTTCTGCTCTGCATTTGCTTTGGCACCCAGCTCACTTCCTATTCTGCACCTCAAGGTGACTCTGACTCACAGTTCTACTGTTCATTAGACTCGAGTTTCTCTTGTTCCAGACTTTTCGTGTCAGAAGGAGGCACTTAACTTTCCTTGACCTTAGCTTCAGCATCATGAAGTGGAAGTTAGGATTAGCTCATTCGTAGGATCTGCTTGGGTGCTGAGAACGAAGTTCAGAAATTAAAATAAAATTGCATGACTATGTTAATAAACATGAGATCCAAAATCCCTCCTCTCATCAGGGCACAGTTAACACCATGATGACCCCCAGGCACCTTGGAAAAGGAGGCAAGGTTACACAGTATCTCGTAATCTGAGATGTTGTGGGTAATGATCCATTTGAGAAAAGCGTTCTGTATTGTTTTGTTTCACTTGGAAAGTTAAAGCAAAGTGAAAATAAAGTTCTGTAATTATGAAATCTGCCCACTTTGCTCTTTCTGTTCTTCACAGTAAATTCAGTGTTAATAGGGAAAAGTTAGTGTAACAGACCCCTAATTTGTTACCATTATAATTGGTTTTTTTTTTAAAAACCCATTAACAATTGTGAACAAATTTAATGCTCAGGAAAATGACAATTTCAGCCACAGTCAAATCCAGCCCAGTTGCCCCCTGCTGAGATGAGAACTTGTTAAAGTGCTTCCAATGGACTGCATTTTCATTTAAAGGCCGTCTTTTATGTCTTCAGAGACTTGCTTACCTGAGATTATACACTCTGTATCCCCCTCATAATCATTTATTCCCTCACTCATTCAGTATATCTGCCTGCTGCAGTCCTCTGAGTAAGATACATTTCTTTCCTTCCTTCCTTCCTTCCTTCCTTCCTTCCTTCCTTCCTTTTTTTTTTGGTTCTTGGGACTAGACATAAGTAGTTATGACTGCTAGGTGAGTACTGTATGGAACTTACTATAGAACCACATAACCTAGCTACAGTATGCACAACTAAAGAAACCATCAAATATAGTCCATATTATGGCAGAGCAATCAAGGTGGGATTGTTGGAACATGGCAATGTGGGAGGAACTGAAGTTTCATTTTAAGCTGAGGATAAATTGAAGTAGCCAAGTGGAACACAGACCTATTTCTGCCTTGTCCTTGGCTGTATGCCTTAGTGACTTACACAGCATGGATTTGGGTTTGAAAACAATATGTTTAGGGGAAGAGCATAGTGATATTAAGGAATCCAGTAGAGCTCAATGTTAACAAAGTATAATGCTCCATGTAAAGGGGAAGAAAGGGGAAGAAACCTAATGGGAGGTGAGATTAGAGAAAACTGTGCAAAAATAAAGAGTTTGGCTTTTAATCCTAAGGTCAAAGCAAAAGGAAAGCTATAATTACATGGGTATTAGAGAAAAAACATAGTGAACAGGCAATCAAAAGCTTAGAAAGTAAGAAGACAGCATGGGCTACTATCATCTGCATGAGAGAGAGAGAGAGAGAGAGAGAGAGAGAGAGAGAGAGAGAGAGAGGGAGGGAGGGAGGGAGGGAGGATGTTACCTTGGTCTAGGTCACAGATTCAGACATGAACTTTTAGGGTTATTTAAGGGATAGTTGCATTAAGAAGTGAAGGGGAGAGGGCTAGTCTTATGTCAGCTTGACATTGAAACTATAGAGATATTTGAAAGGATGGAGCCTGAGCTGAAAATGCTGCCATAAAATCCAGCTGTAAGGCATTTTCTTTGTAAGTGATGGGAAAGGCCTAGCCAGCCCATTGTGGGGTTGGGCCATCCCTGCATGGTGGTCCTGGATTCCATAGGAAACCAGGCTGAACAAGCCATGAGAAGCAAACCAGTAAGCAGCACCCCTGCATGCTGTCTGCATCCCCTCCCGCCTTCAGGACCCTGACTTGTCTGAGTTTTTGTCCTGACTTCTTCAGTGATGCATAGTGATGCAGAAGTATAAACCAAATGAAACCTTTCCTCCCAAACTTGCTTTTTTTGGCCATGGTGTTTCGTTACAGCAATAGAAACCCTCACTAAGACACAGAGATAAACTTCCAGACAGACATACAAACATGCAGGTATCATGGGGTCTGAAAAACTGGAGCTAATCCCGGGTAAGATGCAGCAATCACTGGGTGTCCCCAGCCTTGGCAGCTTTGTGTGTGCTTCTCTTCCAGGAAGCTTAGCTTACTTTGAATTATCCGCGTATCCATGCACTTTGCACTAGAGTGGGTTCTATAGGACAGACTCTGCATTACCTATTATCCTACTGTCACATTTTCAGGGTATCATTGTGAGCTCTACAATGGAACCTTACTCAGTGCTGGCTTGCCAAATGAGGTTGTTTTCTATGATCATCCTTCACCAACTGTCAGGGCCATGGTTCACCAAGCTCTGTGTTTTTAGAGAGAAAGCCTCTTTTCTTTCTTGCATTAAACCTGCTTTCTTCTTGCCTTCTAGCCCTGCATGGTCTAGAGAAGCAGAATAAGTAAAAAAGAATTATGGCCTGGAGTGGGGAGAACATGGAACAGCATGTTATATTTCTTCTGAGGTGGATAACTACGGACCAGCAATTTCTCAGCTACCTGTCTGCTAAAGAAATGTTTTCAGGATGGGGAGATGCTTTGGTGTTTAAAGTATTTGCTGTGCAAATATGGGGACTGGACAGAAGATACTCAGAGTCTGAGTACATTTTGAATGGGCATGGTCTTTCCCAGTATTTCCAGCCTTGGAAAGGAGAGACAGTACCCTTAGAGCAAGGTGACTAGCTAGCCAAATTATATTGACCAGGACGGGGTTTGAGTGGGAGACCCTACCTCAGTGACTAAGGAAAAAGAGAGAGAGAAAGGATGATTACTAATATCACTTTCTGTCCTTCACATGCTCCCAAACACATGTGCACATGCAACCATACAAATATTTGCCCCAACACATGAAAGAGTCGGATGCTCATGAATATAGCCCCAAACTGGAAACAAATGTTTTCTCAGATCCCTTGTAGACTCCTACTTGACTTTGTGTCTCTTCATTTGTGTTATCTTTTTGTTCTCCTGCTCACCGAACTGTATACCCTGGTACTGCAGCCCTAAATATGTGGCTATTTATGCTGGCTAGGAGTTTTCTTTGCTCAGATTGAAAAGTTTGTGAAGAGTTACATTTTCTGGTCCTTTACTGCATTCTCCATCTATTTCAATGATAAACTCAAGTAAGCTGCTCAGTCAACTCCTACTGGATGCAGTCAGCTAGAAACGAAAGTCTCACAAACACAATATCTATCATCACTCTACTATTTTGGAATACTTTTGCTTTTCCCAGGCCCAATTCTACAAAGTATGGTGAGGAAGGCACTCTACCCTCCTGTTAGATGCTAACTTTTTCTCATCCTTTATCTATATGAGGACTTCACTGAGATAATTTTAAATAGAGGGGAATTTTTCTTCCAACAACTCCAAACATATTATAAATCAAATGTGAATGGGTCTCATTATAACAGTGACTGGATACGCTTTGTGCCTCTCCTTTCTGGTTATTTAAATAGAACTCTGGTTTCTGGAGGAAACCAAATTCCAGTTCTATAATCCTAACTGCCTTCCTTCACATACTGAGCTCACATTAGATGCTAGGGTTTCTAGAAATGAAGACAACGTAGCCACTGCCTCTGTTTGTATGACTAACCCAATTCTGTGGACAAAGCAGGTGAAGGATGCTCTGTAACAGCTCTGCATGTCTTTCTGTGGAAGAGGTAAGCAGGTGGTCCACACACTCTTCCAGTTTTCACTTTCTCTAAGTGTTAATGATGTGGCCATGTGCAGTGAGTGCTTTGAGCTCAGGAGTAACATACTATATAAATTCAAGGACCATTACGTGCATAATCACAGCTGTTAAGCAGGGACAAATTCCCTATTTGCATGATGTCCTCTGGAACCTCAAGGGAAATGCTGTTTAGGGTCAGAAGGCCATTAGCTTTCCCTTCCTTAGAAAAGAAAGAGAGAGGAAGGAAAGAAGGAAGGAAGGAAGGAAGGAAGGAAGGAAGGAAGGAAGAAAGAAAGAAAGAAAAAATGAAGAAAGGGGAAAAAGAAAAAAATTCTTCCATGCACCGCAAGCTCAGTTCCTCAACACATCGCTGCAGGTAAATCATTCATTTGTCATTTAGGAAAATATCGCAAATAATATTCTCCCCTGATTCAAATAAAATTTCCAATGCCAAGCTGTGCAGGTTGCCAGAAGTGTGTCTGGGTTAATTGCACACCTGCATTTTATTTCTAGTAAATTGCAAGCTCCCCTCCCCCCCATGGTGCCCCTCGCAAAGCAGGAGCCCACCTGTCTGGAGGCTCTTTGAGCAATGAAGGGCTGCAAGAAAAAATTAGTCATCCTTTTTTCTTCCCTGTGACTTCTTTGACCTTGAGACTTCTAATGGCATCTCAGACAAAATGAACATAATGTAATGGACAGCGGGGAAGAGGGAACGGCTGGGTACATCTGTCGCATTACTGGGCTGTCTGAACAGTCAATGAAGCAGGGCCAAACCATAAGAGGCCTGTTCAGTTTAGCTCCGGGGTCCGCAGACAAGGAGCACAATCATTTATCTTTATTTACTGAACTCTGCTTTCTGTTTAAGAAAAAAAAAATTGACAGGTTGACAAAAACCCACGTTGGCGCTGCCCGCTGCCCAGAGATAAATGCTATTTGTGCTCTGGAGAGTCAAGGACAGCTTGTGATGCCCTTTAGCTGGTTTCGATAGGGTGCCTATTAGATAGAAACAAAAATACTTGGGTCCTTGCATCCCTTTTCCACCCTGGCACCAACAAGCTTCTTTGTAAGAATTCTTGGGCATGTAACCACAAGGAAGAATCATGCAAAGTAAGGGTGAGACTCCCTAAAGTGAAGCAAATTTGGAGAATTTAGAGGATTAGAGATGTTTCTTCTCTCACAGTTTTCTTATGATTATATGGTATAAGACTGCCCTATGGCACTTATGATTATTCAAATCTCCAGTTACACAGAAGGGAGGGAGGCACCAGGAATGCAGGTCCAACTGCGCAAGGAACTTTGTTAGGTCCTATAAAGGAGGCATTTGGAAGTTGGGATGTAAAGCCCTGTCCGCCTGTGTCTTCTCCTGCTGCGTTAGTTATTCCTCCCTTTAGTGTAAGAGTTACAGTTTTCACACTTTCCCAGGGATAGCCATCACCGATATGGGATTTTGCTGGCTAGGTGTCCAGACACATTTGACTGCAGTTGGGGAAGACACACAATGCCAGTTTGTGTTGTAATTTGTTTCTCTTTTTTATCATTGTTTAAATCTTTACCTTTTTTTTTTGGAGTGTTTTATTATGCATTTACAACAGCTATAGTTTATGAGAACAAAGCAAGCTTCAGGTGCACAGAGCTCCCTCTGTACAGATGGCATCACAGTGAACGCTGTGAACGCATGTGAGACAATCTGAGCTTCAAGGATGTTCTGGACCACTGATGTCACCTTCAGGAGAGGTTCCTGGACAGAAGGGGCCTTGCTTTTATAGAGAAGGTATGCAAAGATTAACCTCCCCATTTTTTTTTTTTTTGAAAACAGATCTCATGTAACCCATGCTGGCCTGGAACTTCCTAGCCAAGATGACCCCTGCTCTTCTCTTCCTGGTTATACTTTCTGGTGATAGGACAATAGACATGTGCTATCACAGCCAGGTAACGCAATTCTGAGGATCAACCTGAAGTCTTCAGGCCTGTCAGGCAAGCACTGTAACTGAGCCACATCCTCAGCATGTGGCCATTGCTTCATTTCCTCTAACTCTTGAATAAGGGTACACACTACCTTGATGGAACACCACTCTTGCATCAAGATAACTCACACACTTGAAAAACTTACCAGGAAGTCATCTCAGTTCCCGCCATTTGTGTAAAAGCTACTATGACACTACAAGCAAAGGTCCAGGTTGAGCACGGAATGGAAAACACAGGGAGAACTTTAAGACCTGGGTTTTCTGTCTGTGGTACAGTAGCGTAGCAAGGGCTGTATTTGCCATCATTAATCTGCCTGTACTGAGGAAGACAAATCAAAGGCAGAAGGTTACCTTCCATCCTTTGGACTGATTTTTACAAGTATATATTTGAACTCTTAAAAAAAAAAAAAGGTAACCTAGTATACAAGTGTATGTGACTGAAGCCTTTATTTTGAACGGTTAAATGGAAGTCTGTAGAAAACCAGAGGGATGCTGGAGTCAGGGTAGGTACCGGGAAGCCTGCTGCAAAGGCGTCCGCACCATAGTGTGGAGGGAGTACACTGAGTAAAGGCGGGCTGGAGATATAACAGCAGAAGAACTTGAAGGGACACAGAAGAAGACCCTACATGCATGATCTCATTAGCTGGGTGTTAATGAACCAAACACCTGGATAACAGCACAAGAGATTACCTCCAGGTCATCGGTAGGAAGAGGTCAAAGGACAGCAACTGGGAATGGGTTAGATTGAATTTTACTGTGATTGATCTAGAATCCTTAGAACTGGTTCCTGTAGGATAGGACAGATCTAGAAAGTGTTTCTCTTATGAATAGTTTCCTTCCACATCTTTCGTCTTGATCCTATGAGTTTCATTGTCACTCATTGTTCGTGAGGTTTGTTAGCAACATACATACTACACATCTGTCAAAGAAGCACCCAAGTACAAAGAACATCTAGAATAAGATTGAGGAGATGAGCAAGGATTAAGACTGCAAATACTTTTAACATCCAGATAGTAGAGATGTGAGTAAAAGATATAATTAATTGAGAACATTTGGGCCTAAAATGAGGAGCAGAAGCTCATTCATCACTTAAAGGATGACTGTTGCGTCTTATGAAGGGTAAGTAAGGGTTGAAGTCAAGGTTATGTAAAAGACACAGAAACAGAAGGAGGAGTTAGAAAGACATCCTGAAAGGTGAACATCTGCTCTTCTAGAAAAGTAGTCAATCATAGTCAAAGGCACAGATATATGCTCTAGCTATTCAACTCACTTACTGTTTCATTTCACTTATCCTTTGTATCTTATTCTAAGAATAAGATGCTTCTCCTTGTTCTACAGAGTCCTAATATTTATTTTGAGAATCAAATGCTATTAAATGAATGGAAATATTTTATAATCTGTAATGTGCAATAAATACATGATTAACTAAACTCATTTAAAAATAGGCTCAGAGAATTGATTTGTATATTTATGATAATCCTACATTTCTAAGAGAAAAGAGATGTGATATGTCGTACTGAATGAGAATTTGGGATTGGACACTAAGACTGAGAGATAGTGGGTAGATATACTCAACAGAAGTGTGCGACAGCTGAGTACCCCAGAAGACCTCAACATGAACTGTGTGCACATCATTTGTTAAGAGAAGTATAGGAAGAAAGTGAAAAAATAGATGAGGAGAGAGGTCAAGAGGCTCAGATTTCAGCAAAGATGGCTTGGGGAGTGTGATAACGTTATCCTAGTTGTAGAAAACTCCAGAGGGTAAGTTCTGCCTCTGTGTTCCTTCCCTTGATATAAGAGAACAAGGGCCTTTAGTGCTGTAGCTGGAATGGTCTGCTACCACCTGAAGAGCTGAGAACACAAATCTCTAAGTTCTCTTGACTTTTCTTGAGTTGGCAAGCTGGTTCACAGAACCAGGGATACAAATCCAGAAAGAGAAGAAAAGGACTTCAGATGCAATCAGCTGAGGCATCTGGCCTGGAGGAAACTTCTGAATGCAGTTTTGAAGCCTTCAAAGGGTACATTGAGCATAGTGATATTTTAATTTTTTAAAAACATCTGGTTAGTAAAAGGTTCTGTGTTAGTGATGCTTTTAAGAACAAATGAGGCTTCATAATATTATCTCTCTTTTCATAAATTTCCAACTTATTATCCCTTAAGTTACTTTTTCTGTGGGAAGGCAGATATACAGAGCATTATACAATCAATGCCACAGCCTCTTCTTGTTTATCAAGGGAAGAAGCACTGAGGTAGAATGTACCCTCTGGAACTTTCTAGAACTGGGTTAAAGTCACCACACTTCTCAAAGCATCTTGCCTAAAAGCTGAACCTCATGATCTTTCTCCTGACCTGTTTTTCCACTTCCTACACTTGCCTTAACAAGTGATGTGCACACAAGTCATCTTGGAGACTTCTGGGGAACTCAGCTATGGCACACTTCTGATGAGGCTGTGACTATTTCTTCTGTTGTCCTTGGGAATCTGAAAGTATAGCTGTATGACTTAGGAAAACTATCAACAATGTTCTACCAAGCTTTGGAAAGACTGCAACATCTTTTCAAATGATGGTGTTTGTTAACCCTGCGTTCTCTAGGACTCCATCAACATTCCCTCACTGCCGATGAGAGAAGCTGAGGCTAAACTTGTACAACAGAAATGGTCCTCTTCATTTTCTCAAGCTATTCTTCACCTCCTCTGGTGCTTTAGGGATGGTATTTAATAACAATGTCCTTCTAATGGTACTACTTTTTTCTTCTTTAAATTATTATTACTTTTATTGGCCCAAAACGTCTCATAGATAGTTAGGATTAGAAGAAATTTAGCTAATCTCATCCCACAGTGTCATGGATGTTTTTTGAAACATTGGCCATTTAAAGCTAGAAGAGTTTCTATTTGTTGCAAAAAGAACTTATCTTGATAAAGAGTGAGGAGTACACTTATATGTGAATAAAAGATGCTAACGTAGACACGGAAACCACCACAATGCCCTACGTAAAGAACTATAGGCAACATGTGGCACTCAGAGGAAGGATAGCACGCTACGAAGAAGAGACATGATACCCTATGAGCATATACAGGGGGGGAGGCCCCCCTTAGTCATAGTCATAGGGGAGGGGAGTAAGGGGAAAATGGGAGGGAGGGTAGAATGGGAGGATACAAGGGATGGGATAGCCATTGAGATGTAATATGAATAAATTAATAAAATATATTTTAAAAAAAGAACTATAGGCAACAAAGGGATGCTCTGATTGGGAAAAATAGTCAACCCTACTTGGTTATCAATATAAAAGGATCAGCTCTGAAAACATACATTCAAGTAACATACAGACTGAGTGAATCTTATTTAGTAATGTATGCGTATATATTCTATATACGGATACATTTTGGTAGTCTTTGTCTTACTGAATTTTTATTGGCTTATTTTTACTTTTGTTATTATATGCTCCTTTTATGACCCTATTTTATATATATATATATATATATATATATATATATATATATAGAGAGAGAGAGAGAGAGAGAGAGAGAGAGAGAAGAGAAAGACAGATATATAGACAGAGACAGAGACAGAGAGCACATGAATATGAAGTTCTGTGGGTGGCAGGCAGTGAGTATGTGCGAGGAGTTGGGGGAAGGAAGGAATATGGTCCAAATACATCATATGTTAATTTTTATTTTTAAACAAATCCAAATACTTAGCCTGGTGTAGTGGCACACACCTTTGATCCCAGCACTTAGGAGGCAAAGACAGGGAGAGCTCTGAGTTAACGCCAAGCTGATCTGCTGAGTGAGTTCCAGGATGACTATGGCCATACAGACAAACCTAGTCTTAAAACACCACCCCTCCCTCAAAAAAAAAAAAAAAAAAAAAGAAACAAAACTCAACCAGCCAAGCAAACAACAACCCTCCCCCTAAGCAGAAAGCAGAATATGTCCATGGAACATTTTGCCAATCACCCCACAAACCATGCCGCACTGAGAACAAAGTCTGACAGCTGCTAAAAAAGAAGAGAAGATTTTGAACCCAGGAAGAAAGGCTCTCTCTGCAGGAACTTCTGATTTTCTCATTGACACACAACCATCTTAGACGTGTCCTGAAGGCAGATCTTCCACATGATGCCTTCTGAGCCCTCAAATGAAGTTAGATACTTGTGTTTTTTTTTTTCTCCCTGGGAAGGGAGGATTTATGTGGCAGAATTTTTACTTAGTAATTAATTTGGACCCCGACTGCGTGGAGATGGTGAGAAAGGGACCCTATTAAGACTTGATATTAAGTTAATAGCAGGTGACATGGACTTCATCAAAACCCCTGTGCAAAACATCAAGTAGATGGAAATTTCAGTTCTGGTACATTACTCAGCTGAGTATCATCAGACCTGCTTACAAGGGTCATAAAGATTATTTGTACATTAAAGAAAAGCCTGTCCATCAAGCTCAGTATGAGCGAGAAGGAAAATTACCATCTCATCAGACACAAAAAATAGTCAGTGTGATTCTGGTAATGAAACACCCAATAATGTGGAAAGTTCCTACTAGCTATTTTTCATTATTTCCTTAGACACACACGCAAAACACATGTACGTGGCACACTACCGTACATTCTTGCAAGAGGGATGTGAAGGAGAGTGAAACATTTCTACATCACCTGTGCAAATATCCACAAAGAGAGAGGGGGGTGTGAGGAAAATCAGGGGCATGGTCATTGTGATTCAGACAAACTTTCTGGCTAAGTTGTAAAGGTCACCAATTAAAAAGTCTCAGTCTCTTTGGAATGATGACCCTCTGTTTCTCTGTTGTGTGAGGTTGTTATGTGTTGTGTCCTTGGGCCAGGAAAAAGCAGTAACAGAAAATGTCTGAAAAGAAATGTCTACAACATTTTCCACTGTATAAAACTGCCCATAAAACGGTGATGCAATTTTTTTTGCACAGGATGCAGGAATTGGGGTGGTTGGGGATGGGAATGGGGTTGTCAAAGGGCTCCCATTGCATCTTGGGCAATTTAGAAAATTAGCAGGGTATCCTGGATTCAAAAACTCCCCCAGTCTTTGGAACGACAATCTCAGAAGTTGTGTGCAACACAGTCACAGCAGGAATATCTTTGTTTCTTACCTCTGTCCTTTGTGCCTTCTATAAGCCAAAAGGACATTTCTGATTAATACAGTCATTAGATGGTTATTAAAAACAGTAATCATCTAGGAATTATTTGGTGTCATAAACATCCCACACAGAGAAAATATTTGAACATTTAAAAGTTGAACATTACAATTGGCTTCATATGCAGGAAGCCAAAGGGGACATAAAGAATTTTTAAGTTCCCAAGAAAGCACTCGAGTTAAGAACAAGTTGTCTCCTCGATCAGGTTGGAAGTTAGTGTCCCACATCCAACAGATTCCCCTTGTGGCCGGTAGCAATGAACCCATTTCTATTAATGAAGAGCTCATGTTTATGGCTAATATAGAAGAAAATGTACTGGAGGGGGCTGCTCAGTCACTCATTGGAGATAGCTTAATTTTGGTAATTTCCAATTTCCAAGCTTGTTTTAATTTGTTATCAAAGTAATCACTCATCTTGGCTGCAGTCAGAAATAGCTTTTTTTGTCATCTGTAGCTTGACAGATTATTCAGATGGAACCTTATTTTTTAAAGCTCACCTGCTCAGCATCTGTGATGTGCTCACAAGTTCCAGGAAGCAAAGCTTCCAGCATCCCAGCCAGGGTGAAAGGAGCAGAGGCTGCTCTCCCCTAGTTCTCAGAGCCAGACAGGGGGCTTCATGGCTCTAAATCTTGACTGAAACTCACAAACAAGACAGCACACGGTGACCACATGGATTTAAAGCAAGTATCTGCTGGTGTGCCAAGCTAACTTTGAAAATAGCCTTTCCACAGGGAAATTTATCTGAATTTCCTTATAAGTACAAGGGGAGGCCTCCAGGATTGCCTTAGGCTTTTCAGGTAGAGTCTGTTTTCTCAGACCTGTGGCATTCATTTATGCACAGTGTCCAGGAGGGTGGTCATCTCAGTGTATTTGGCCAGCTGCATAGAAGCTGAGCAAATGATGCTTTGTAAATATGAAACATTATTTAGAAATCAAACTCTGAAGTCCTTGTTGGGCCATGCAATTTACAAGGCTGACTCTAGCCAACAGAAACATGGACACTACTTTGCATTGTTTTATTGATAATGAAGGAACAAAATCAAAGGTACTTAGTGGCCTGCTTGGTTCTGAACCCCTAGGGGTAAAAAGGCGTATAGTAAGCAAGTGGAATTTTATTTATAAATGGAGATGTTGGTGAGATGATAGGACCACATACATAGAAGAAGAAATAGCAGTTGGCTTGATTTGCAAATTTACATAGCTTGGTAAAATCATGGTGAGCATTTGGTGCTTGATTCCCAGCCAAGGTTTATATCTGAAGACAGATGACAGTTGAAGCAGAGATGTCAGGGAAAGAGAAAACAAAGGAGTCTTATCAGGAGTATGTTAGGTTAAAGGAGAAAAGAAGAGAGGACATTTTGGTGTTAAGCACTAACTAGCCCAAATTTGCCATCTCGTCTATCTTCTGAAAGCTCCAGGTTTTGTTCCGTAGCTGTTGTTGCTATTGTTGGTGTTTTTTTTTTTTTCTATTTTTCTAAGAGGTAAGAGTGAAGGATGTAGGAAGAGATAAAGCTGAAACCACAACTCCAACTCCAGGATGCCTTACATCTAGAAACACGAGCAGACCCAGACCACAGTTCCCTCACTGTCACTGAGTAGCTTAGCTTCCAGGGATGGAAATGAACAATCGGCCCCTCTTTATTGCTTTGGCAAATGCTTGAATCTGCGAAGCCAAGAATTTGGATCTCCCAGAGGCAGGCAGTGGGGGAAACAATACATTAGCATTAAATAATGGGCTCTCTCATGGCTGCATTGCAAAGGAAGAAGGGTTAACAGAGCTGGAGCTTTGTATAGAGAGAGTCTCCATCCATAACCTCTTGTTTTTCTAGGCTGGAAGGATAAGAAAGAAACCTTAGGGGAGGAAAACACAGAGGGTCCTAATCTTATGATAAAAACAAACTAACTCTCTTACCTGCTATCTCTCCCCACCAGGTTTCTGATTCCTCCACCAACTACAAGCCTATAAATGTCTGTTAAAATAAAAATTTCTGTTCTATTAAACATATGAAAAATATGTTATACAGAGTATAATTGGCCGGTGAAATGCAATTTTGTCCACCTGCCTGCACCTACCATAGTAGCAGTGGGTCTGGCTGGGACTTTGCTTTCAGTTATCCAGAACCATGGTGCCTCAGTACAGTACAGCCCTTTTTCATTTCCCAAGGACACATTGAACCTTCCCTGCTCTGAGGCTTCAATGTGACCCTCGTCCTCCACTGAGAAGTTTTCTATCTTTGTTCACATTTGGAGAAGCTTAAACCACAGTGACACATGCCCAGCCAGGTTGAGACGCTCAGCACACATTTTGAAATATCAGAATCAATCGCTGATGGCTTCACACAGGCTTGGCAAGAAAATGCCTGTGACGAGTCATTCCAGGGTAGGAGGAGGTAGGAGTATCAACCCACCAGCCACCTAGGAAACCTTTCCAGCCTGTGCACTGAACACCAAACACTCATGGAGCCACACGGGAGCCTCCATGTGGAGGAGCTCACCCACCAGCCACGTAAAAAATAGTTCCTGCCAACCCAAACATACCAGGACACTCACCCAGTTACACATCTACTGAGCGTCCACTCAGCCTTCCAAGAACTGTTTTCTGCCTACCGGCGTGATTCCAGACACCATCTTTCAGCAACACAGCCACAGAAAATCCACCAGCCATCTAAGAAGACTTTCTTAATTACCCACCAGATGCCAGACACCATCCTGCAGCTGTACAGCCACTGAGCATCTGCTGTGTGATCTGCTTCACAAGGCAGGCATGGTTTTCTGCCATTTTTATATTAAGGAGACTAAGTCAGAAAAGACTCTGGCTAGAATCATGCCTTTTGATGTGTGTTGTCTGTGTAATTTAAGGTCTTATTTCCCCCTCCATACATGTGGTCTTCCTATATGTTGGTGTGAAAGATGAAGCAAGAGAGCAGGGGAGAGTGAGCTCTAGAAAGCCCAGACAAGGGCTGTGAAATTAGTATATGTTCGCAAAGAGAAACGTAGAGGAACAAAGAAAAAGGATGGAAAGTCCCACCTGCTGAAGCTGATCAAATCCAGCTTGGACCAAGAATATAGATGTCCACCCACCCTAGAGTGTCATGCATGGTGTATACTCACTTATGGGTGGATATCGGCCATGAAGTGCAAGGTGGCCATAGATCCAAACAAGCTAAGTTACAGGGAGGACTCAAGGGATGCTTGAATCTCATGCAGAGGGGGAAATAGAATAGGTATAGGAGCTGGGTGGAGGGAGGGAGCTGGATGAGGAGGGGAACTAGGGGTGGAGGTGAGGAGTGGGGAGAGCGAGTGAGCCAGATGAGAAAATGGAAATCAGAGGTTGGAGGGTATCTCTGGGATTTGCCACTGACCTGGGATAGTGTAGGCCCCAGGAAGTCTATGGGGAGACCATGGCTGAGACTCCTAGCAGCAGTGGGGGATATGAAGCCTGAAGTGGCCACCTCCTGTAGCCAGACAGGACTTCCAGTGTAGGGATAAGGACACCAACCCACCCACAAAGCCTTCCACCCGACATTTGTCCTGCTGACAAGTTGTGCAAGGACAAAGACAAAGCAAAGATTGAGGGAATGGCCAACCAAAGACTGGCTCTTCTTAAGACCCATCCCATGGGAGAGAACCACCAAGCCGTGGCACTGTTAACGTTACTCTGCTGTTTGCCGAGTATCCGAAATGACCTGTGGCTCATCATAAGATTAAAACACTCATGCCTGGGTAAAGGTTTAAGACAGCGAAACTTTGTACCTAACAGACAGCATTCTGATATCAATACTGCACTCTGTTTCTCATACTTAGACTGGTCTATAAGGTGTTTCCTTCCATCCACTCCCTTTGTGTCCACTTTGTCTTCCCTTTTCCCAAACTGAAGCTCACTCTTTCAGTTCTTTTTATTAAACACAAATGCAGGACACATAAGAATCAGGCTTTTCTCAGGCAAGTGCAATAGATTTAACACTCCCGATCTGGTGGTGAGCATTGCTTGGAGGAATAGAAAGTAACTACATATGAAATGATTTGTAAACAGTTGTCTAAGGTGAGCAACCAAGGAATGCAACTGAATTCAGGAGGACATTCATCTCAGCTCTTGACTAAGAGAAGATGCCTGGGGACCTCAGTCATGTCTGGTGTTTCAGCAGGCCAAGGCAAGGTCTGAGCTTGATTTTGCTACCTCTGAGTCATATAGAAAATTGTGGGAAGAGAGAAATACAGCCTCTTTAAAGGAGATGGAAGGGTGTTTCTTATTCCTTTAATGTGAGAGGCAGAGGGATATTTTTTTGCCCTTGCTGTTTGTTGGCTCTTGTGCAGCCGGGCTTTTCAATGATGACCTTTCTGTGCCCATTTCTGGGATAGCAGCTTGCTTCCTCACTCTGAGTGCTGCTTGGGCCAGCATCTGTCATCAGATTCACAACACTGCATTTACTTCTGTGGTTCCTTGCATAGCTCCCTGCTTTCAGATGGTTGTCTCCTTGTCTTTGAAACCACACCCCTTAGCTCAGCACCTTGCCCACAGGAGGCATCATTAATTATAAATGAGGAGCAGTAATTCGGACTGAGCAGGAGGATTCCATGGCGTGGGAAAGCTCAAACAAAGGTGAAGTGAAATAAAAGAGCAAGGTGAGCTCCAGAGCCTGCAGTGGCTCCCGCTGTTCTGGGGCCCCTGGCATCCATTTTCATGGCTGGGCAGTGGATGCCCTTCAACACCCTTTGTGGTTTTTCTTGGAGCTTGCTTTTCCCGTGATCCCAGCTGTCACTTTTGCTCTTCCCCCTGTGGCTGCTTCTGATGACACCGCTGTCAGAAAGTTTTGCAGGCAGTTCAGCAAAGGGAAGCAGAGGGTATTGTATTCTATCAGCTGCACACGAATCCCTGCCCCTCGCTGCTTCCGCCCTACAAATATTTATAGATATCATTATGCCTCCCTTAGCTATCATTTATCCAAGCAGTAACAGCACCGGTCTTTCCATCTTGCCTCATAAATCAACCCCTCCAGCCCCCGTAATCATCTCTCTGCTCCTCTCTGAGCTCTCCAAGGTCTGACAACATCTTAATAAGGTACCCCAAATGGAGGGCTCCTCTCTACTGGGGTACAAAAGCAATTACCTACATATTAGGGAGATGGCATATGCTAAAAATATTCTTCGGCCTTGTCAGTGCTATCACAAAGTTCATGCTCATTTCTCACTTGTGGCCACGTTTCGTTCCAGAATGTTCTTTCTGCTATTGCTGTCTGTGTGCCCTTCTCTGCCTACTACCCATGGCCAGACAAATAAGAATTAGGTGAAGTTGCCCTCTGCCTGTCCTCCCTTCCTTCTCCACATACTCTGCATATCTCATCCTTGAGCTTTGGACTTCTTGATGACCTCGACTGGTCCTGACTGTCTAGCTGTCTCAAGACACTGGGTTCCCCCTTCCTGGCTCTGCATGGAAGCACGTTACTTGGTGAGAGCAGCAGTTCACTGGGCTCCCAACAGTGGGCTCCAGGTGATTTAAGCTAAGTTATTTAGCAAAAGCGAACTTCATTCCTCGTGTCCAACAGGTAGGAATAAGAATGATACCCAGCTCAATTAATGTACATTTTTGTCTTTTTCTTTCCTTCCCTTTATGGTTCTCTCCTTCTTCCATCTCACAGGGTCTATCTCAAGGGAGGATTTGAGCCAGCAATTCACAAGTCAAAGAGGAAGAAACATATTCGCTCTCATTGCAAAGACATGCTAGAGAAAAGGTGGCTATTTTTGTTCTTCTTCTTCTTCTTTTTTTTTTTTTTTTTTACCTTGTGCATGTGAAAGTGCTGTGTGGTCATGGGGAATCTCATGGAGATCCCGGCTCGCTTTTATTATTTACTCATTTTCATGTTAGCCATTATAAAAAAAACCAGGAAGAAGAAGAAAGGGAAATGACGGGAGGAATTAAGTTTCACTCCTTCTGAAGAAGCCATGACACTGTCTAGAAAAATAAAGTAAGAAATAGGATGTATTTGACAGTATCAGAGAACATTTTAGTATATGAGTTGATAAATATTATGTGAGAGGTGCCGCTGCAGTTATGAGTCAAATCCAATTAGGAAAATAGAGGTTCTTTTAGGTAGTTCAATAGTGGGAATTTATTTCTGACAACTGCTTAAGAGGGTGTCCATTAGCGTACAGAACCAAATATTAGCGATGGTAGGAAGATGGGCAGGGCTGGAGAGGAACCACAGGACAAGTTGGCATCACCAGAATGTAAAAGCCACCTACCTAACGGCATTGGGATGACACTGAAGGTATTCCCAGGGAGAAGAGGCAGCATGATCCAGGCACTTGCCAGGAGAAGGACTGGGCACACTTCTCCTAATTCCCCTTCTTATGGCATCCTGCTATTAGCTAAGTTTAGGTAAAGTAGGTAATGAAAGACTAGGAACCGGCTTTTGTGATAAAAAAAAAAAATCAGAGAAAGGAGAAGAAAAAGTGAAACCACACATGGCTGAAGGGACAACAGGAGAAGCATGTGACCGGAGAGAGGCGCAGTGGTTAAGAGAACTTGCTGCTCCTTTAGAAGACCTGGAATTGACTCCCAGAACACACACACTGGCTCAAATCATCTGGTATCTCAGTTCCAGGGGACCCAGGACTCTCTTCTAGGCCCCTCAGGCACAAGACATACATGTAGTACACATATATGTAGGCAAGCATACACATACAATAAAAATAATTTGCTCTTTAAAAACAACACACTATAGCAAGAGTTAATAGAATGTGTAAGGATTTTAGACCATTTCCTGCCATCTATCCATCATCTCTACCATCTGTCTACCTACCTACCTACCTATCTATCTATCTATCTATCTATCTATCTATCTATCTACCTATTTATCTATATCTTCATCCATTTTCTCTATTCCTACCTCTCTCCCATTGTCTTTACTGTTCTTGTTTTCACTCTTTCTACTCCTTTACACTACTTTTCCTTCTCCAACAAAGTAAAATGTGCTGTCCTTAAGGAAAAGCAGGCTCATTGGTGAGGAATTAGCCCAGACACAGTAAACTGCGTCTGTAATCCATGGTTGAATATAGTATATGGAGAACTGGTAAGAAGAGAAAACTGATTAGTTCCTAATAGGCATAAAACAGAGACCCAAGAGGTAACTGGTTGCAATGAGAGAAAACAACCACCATTCCTAACAATGGTCAAAACTCACCAGGACAAGGCATTTGGAGAAGCAGAAGAGTGCCCTTGAGGCTGGTGTCTTGCCCCAACCCCCAGCTAACAGAAGGCAGAGCACTTTGCCGCATCTTGCTTGCAGTACCTCAAGGTAGAACTAAAAAGTGAGATTCTATCTGAGAAGCAATAAATCCAAACTGGCAGGTCGTCAAAACCTTAGCAATTTGGATTTTTTTTTCTTGTCTAGGTTTAGGTCTTCCCATTTGATTATTGAAGCCATTATCTAGGGGTGAAATTGAAGATGGACACAGATCCACACATTTGATTAAAGCCGAAACAGCAGGCAGTCCCGGCAGCTCTCAGTGTTCTCTGTGAGTTTTGTAAACCTTACTGGGTATGATTCATCACTGCTAAATATGGAGTCTATCTTGATTGAATCAACAGGAGGAAATTCCCATAGGTGAGCAGATGCTCCAGTAGGAACTTAGGAAATTGCTTCTCTTTCCTTTTTGCTTATCAATGTCAGATACTTGATTTAAGGTTATGCTGTCGCCCCATCCCCCTTCTTAGTCTGACATCACCTCATCAATACCCCAAAACACAGATCTTTTTAATGGTGGTTTCCCCCCTAACCATTCTTTTGAAAAAGTCTAGTGCACTCTCTCTGTCTCTCTCTCTCTCTCTCTCTCTCTCTCTCTCTCTCTCTCTCTCTCTCTCTCTTTCTCTCACATACACTGGTTTCGATGCTCTGTGAATTCAGGAGGGATGTTTTGAGTTGGAATATCATACAGCAGATGATCTGGAATGCATCTACATGAACTATACATACATACATGCTTTTGTGCTTATGTACAGATGGGTGTGCACCTGTGTACACAAACCTCTGTGTGTCTTTGTGTGTGTGTGCGTGTGTGTGTGTGTGTGCGTGTGTGTGTGTGTGTGTGTGTGTGTGTGTGTGTGTGTGTGTGTGTGTTTGAATGAATGCTGTTTCAAGTGATGAGGTCCATCTTGTTTCCAAATAGTGAAATCAGTTTTTGCTGAGCAATACACGGGAGCATGCCTAGTAGGCTAGAAATCACCAAACACAGGGCCAGGGAGCAAGGAGGACAGTGTGCAGAATAGAGAAAGTATTAGAGATAACAGCCCTCTTTCCTTTCTTTCTTTTGTCAGTATTGTAAGCTGGTGTTCTGTTTACTGGTGTCTTTGGTGGTACACTAAGCAATGTTTTTAGGAAATTATTTATCTTTTTCAAACACCTCGTGTGTGTTCTTTTTGTACTGTTTTCTTTGTTGAATGAATGAGGGACGGAAGCTCTATCAAGATAGCTCCTTGGGTCACATCATTGTTCTCAGCATAATGCCAAGCTTGCCAATGATTTGTGGGGTTTTTTTTTTGTCGTTTGTTTGTTTTTGCTCCTCTTAGAGCAGAGGTGCAGGTGTGTAGCTGGACAGATTGTCCATGACCAGGAAACAGGTTCTAGACTTGCTTCTCTGTGCTCACCCAGAGTGATCACCTTTATTTTTCAGGGACTGGTTATATCAACATGTCTTTTCCATGGCATTATTCATTAGTTTCCTACTTTGGGTTTTGCTTAGGAATGCTGTCGCAGAAGGTAGATTGGGCAATTGCACCAGGCACTGCATTTGATCACCAAACAGAGTATGAGTAAAACTAAAATTCAAGTAGCCAAAAACTCAATGTGTACTTTGCCTCATCTCCATCTTTGGCCCTAAAGAGTTGAGAGATTTCTTCAGCCATGATCCCCCACTTTGCCTCTTTCCTCAAATGTTACACCCAAATGTGCACCATAGGATGTTTACTCAAGAAACTAGTTACTATACTTTAACCATGATCCTTGGGGAAGCAGCCTGTTAGCAAATACTTAGAATTTTTCATGAGTTTTGTATATGAGAATGTATTTAATTTTGACAACTATCCTATATTGGAATGAATCATCTCTTGTTTTTTTTTTTTGTTTTGGATTCTTGTTGTTGTTTTGTTTTCTCAGAAAATGATTGGCATGAGACTTATAAAAGGCCAAGCTAGATACACACTCAGGTCCCCTCCAAATATCTTCCACTTCTCTGTGGTCAGGGCTCATTTATGTCATCGGTCCAGTGCACAACAGTGTGAGTGCATGGGACAGTGCCTGAGAAGCACTGGGGAGCTTTGCCATGTCTCCTTAAGGCTTTTCGTGCTCATAACTCTTTCTAGAAGAAGCTGGGTAAGAAGTGTGCCCGGAAAGCTCATGGTGGATAACAGCAGGCAGACATACATTTATTATCTGGAACTAGGCAAACCTTTTCCCTGAATTTTAACACCTCCATGGGGAGGGGGACAGAAAATTATACCTGTCGGTGAAAGGGAGTGCTGACTTAGGACCAGGAAGCTCATTTAATAGTCAAGAGTTAGCAGCAATGGGATAGGTGAGCCTGTGCTTGTGACCTTGCATCCAAGGTCCTATTCTAGGGGTGCTGAGGCCCACATGGGTCCTGTCTCTAAGGTCCCTTCCAGACCTGATTTCATGATACGTAAATTGATGATTTTCCTTAGGGCTTCAGTTTTGATCTCTCAGTGGTTAGCAATCACAATCACCCCTTTTAGTGATCATTTATTTCTTTGAACTTGTGATTGAAGCCAAGAGAGGGGGAACTCTAAGAATCTCAGTTCCGAGATAGATTTTGTACAGCCTCCTTTAAGAGAGTCAATACAATAGCATGTGTTCCCAGCCGACTCAACGCGCAAGCAAAAAGCTACTGGCCTGGCAGTTACTGAATGATTTGGACATGTGTTTCTCCTTGTTTTTATGTCAAGGTGAGTGAGGAGAGTATGTAAATTAGGTCATTGTGAACAATACAAATAGGTAATGCCTGATGCTGTGCCCAAGAAACAGTAGGAGTAAAAATACTTGAACAGATAATCCTGAGAACCCTGAAATCTGATGCTAAAGTTTTAAATATTATCAGTATTTTATTCTGTCATCCCAGCTTGTAGTGAATTTAATTTGAACACTTTGCAAATTACAAAAGCCAGCCTATAACTTCATTGTAAAAGATCTTGTCCAAAAGAAACAAAATCCTAAGGAAGTTTTTAAAGTGACATTGTTTTCTTCTCACTGTTTATTAAATTTTTTATACTATCGACTTTTTGTCCATTCTGGCAGGAATAAATAAGTTTAAACAACTTAAAAGACTAAAAATAAATGGCCAGTTACTCTTTAAATTAACCCAGCACTACATCCTTCCCATGTCATTTCCTGGGGAGTAGACGAGAATGTATTCAAAATCACGAAATGCCTAAAATAAGTATTATTCCCTCTCTTATAGGCAGCATTATATCGGGGGCTCTCTCACTTTCAGGCATGTCTGTCAAAGGGACCATTTTTCAGGCTCACAGTTCCCAAGACTCTGTCACTTTCTTACTTACAGAGGCCCAAAATGGAAACTATTTTTCTTTTCATTATGAGCTGTCACTTTTTCATCTTGGCACTGCAATGATAGACTTTCATTCATCTTCTATATTACCTTTCCTGAAACCTCTGACACACACTGACACAATGCAAAATGCAGGGATCCTGGCGCAGGCGTTGGCAATTTGGAGGGAGGGCTGAGGCTTGTTCCGATCTGTTATTTTAAATATATATATATATATATTGGGAAATGCTGGAATGTATGACGTGGTAGACTGCAGATGCTAATGGGCCATGTTCTGTTTTTACACGTCCTTATTAAGCCAGTCCCCAGTCCCCAGTCTTGAGTCAAACTGAAGGACTGACAGGACAGCGCAATTCCCAAGCCTTTCCCCAAGTGGGAGAAGAGTGGAAAGTTTTCTCAAAATCCAAGAAAGAGAGGAAGTTGAGGGTGAAGTTGCTCCATTTAGAAAGATTTCTTCTGAGACTGTTGAGGAGAAGAGTGACGCCCATGATTATGGTGAAAGATCCAATGCTATGGTAAATCCTTTGGCAAATCTACCTTATCTCAGGAGCCCAAGTACTAAGCACAATTAGAGAAGCTTTAGCTTTGCAGCCATTCTCAGTGAGGTTGCTACAGGCATAATTCTTGTGATGCAAGGGGGTGGGGGGGGGGGCAGAGGAAGAGTGCTGTGGGAGTAAGAAATCCTAGCTTCCTTCCTACCACCCTAGCTTTGTGCTGCCCTTCTACTCTGCTCATGTGTAGATAGAAACGACCCTGTGTTAACAGTACCTGTTGCACCTGGGTTGGAGAGGACAGCAAAGACAAAGTCTGGAGTGCTTCCTTTTTTTTTTTTTTTTTTAAGATTTACTTATTTTTTATGTATACAGATTTCGTTATAGATGGTTGTGAGCCAACATGTGGTTGCTGGGAATTGAACTCATGACCTTTGGAAAAGTAGTCAATGCTCTTACCCTCTGAGCCATCTCTCCAGCCCTTGGAGTACTTCCTATATGCCTTTTCTGATGGACCCAGAGATGCTTATGAAAAAGAAACCACAGGACACATAATTTAGAGCTCTTCACTATGCTTCCAAGAGAGTCCACCCATTTATTGGACAATAAATTTCTTCTCGACATTTTTTTTTAACTGAGACAAGCAGAACATGGCATTCACAATATTATTAGAATCTACAGTGGATCCAGTCTCCCTTGTGGTCTCAAATACAATGGGCAAAGACCAGTTCCACAAAACCTTATGAAGTAGCATCATGTTGGATGGAGTGCCCCAGTTAGCCTTTCGGACTACTATGGTATTTTTTAAGGTAGACTACAAGCTATTTATACTTAAGAATGCTCTCTCTCTCTCTCTCTCTCTCTCTCTCTCTCTCTCTCTCTCTCTCTCTCTCTCTGGGTGTGCGGGTGTGTGCGTGTGTCTGTAGGCATGCACTTACATGTGTATGGAGGACAGAAGATAACTTTAGATTCCATTCCTTGGGTGTTTTCATCTTGTCTTTTGCTGACCTAGAACTCTCCGAAGTACTCTAGACTAGGTTTCTAGCAAGTTGTGTTCACCCCTAACACTAGGCTTATAGACAAGTGCTACCACAGCTGGAATTTTTATTTAATTCTGAGGGGTGAACTCATTTATGTCCTCTCCTTGCAAAGCAACCTCTTTATGAATAGAGCCATCTCCCCATCCAGAAACAAGCTTATATTTAACCCCATAAAACTAGGGCTTTAGAAATTCTTGCTTCATAAATACCTGCTGATCAAGAGAAAGAATGAGGAAAGGCTCTGACCTCGTTAATCACCTAGTTACTTCCCATTCTGCCATTAAATATGAACACTAGAGGGTTTTTTTTAAATTATGAGTTGAAATTGTTGACTGGGAATGCTCTCTTCAGTTCTTCACAACATTAATATTTCTTATTCATGTATGTGATATCATCTGTTGAACAGAGTTAAATTTGGAGCTTGAAAGTCTTCCATTTTGCCTTGCACTGACTCCATATTTTATGAGTGTTTTCTAGTCTTTCTATATTTTGTATACTGTTTGAATACCTTGGGAATTTTCTTAATCTGAAGTCATGATCAATATGGGCCCTATCTAAATGGACAGTCTGTCCACACTGACACTGTGGCCCATTGTATATGCAGATAGGTTCTCATTCTCAAAACATTGTAGAAGGACGCAAACCGTAGAAATATGAAAGGGAAAGAAAAAATGAGAAAACCAAAATGCTATACGTTAATCTGCTGATGACAAAAGGAGAGGGACAAAGTATAGGACAAGGTGAAATATGCTTAGATACTTGTTCCTATAGCTGGTTGTCTTTCATCGGAGGACAACCAGTACAACTTGCCTGGAAAAATAAAGGCTGTCAGAAGTACACGAGAGAGTCATAGTTTCAAACCTGTGGGTGGCCTCCAAAGGAAACTCATGTAAAGTAGTGGAACTCAGGGGAGTGTGGAAAGACCAAGGCTGTGAGTACCCATGTGGGTCAGAGCCACTATTTTCTGGGCTACATAAATGCCAAAAAATTTGAGCCCTACAGAAGATACATCATGATCTTTCATCCTGATGATAATCATATTAGGTCATTTATGACTTCTCAGATTGCTTAGGTAAATTGCCCACCCCTCTTCAAGTTATCTATCTGAAAGAAATTATGACCAATACTAATTATATATGTTTTGCCACTGGTTGTCCCGTTCATCAAGAATGATTCCCTCTGGCAAAATAGTTGATAGAACTCTTGTGAAATTCTTCTCTCACAGCCCATTTTTTTTTTTTACTAACAACGGGCTTATTTCATCTTCCCCTACCACCAAGATGTTTAGGGTGGCAAAAGAAGATGGATTGAGGTGTGTTTCACATAGATTTTACTTCAAGACAACAATGCAGATAGCATTCTTCAGATGCAGTCCCACCTGGCCATGCATTATCATTTTGAACCAAGATTGCTTTTAATAAGCCCATGACTATGCATACCAACAGTGGACCACACTGCTACTGTTTGTGCTCAGATGGAGTCTGGCACTGGATTGCTGTAACTCCTGGGACAGGCCTGCCTCAGCAGCTGAGCTCCCCTGCTCATCTCTGGTTTCCCTGACTGTGTTTCTCAGGTGTTCCTGTCTTCTTGTGCCAGGATGATGCTTTGGATAAGACACAGTCCTCATGGTCCCATGTATTTGAACACTTGGTCTCCAGTTGTTGCCTCCGTCTGGGGAAGTTGTGGAGCTGTTTAGGGGGTGGAAGAGTTTGATGGAGGAAGTTTGTCGCTGGGGGCAAGTTTTGAGAGTTTACAACTTAGTTCTATTTCCTGCCCTCCTCCTCTGCTTCCAGTGTAGATGAAACATGATCCTCCTGCTTCCTGCTCCTGCTGCCATGCTTCCTCATCATTATGGGATGCATCTTTCTCAAACCATAAACTAAAATGGACACTCTTCTCCTTAACATGCTTTTGGTCATGGTAATTCTTAACAAAGAGAGGAGAAGCAACTGCACGCTGCATCCTGAGAGCTTCACCTGCCTAGCTCCATCTTCTCCCCTGTATCGCACAAGCCTTTAGGCCCAGTGAATCACTTATATTTTCAGGCTTGTCTAGATTTTAGAGATTACAAAGTTGAAAACTGTTTAGCAACTCTTTCTGTAGCATGCAAAGGCCTCTGATAGCTATTGTCATTGGTTAATCGGACAATTTTGCCAATTAGCTGTGATAACTGAATTATGGAGTTAGGAGTTATGGAGTCTTGAATAACCAACATTGACTATTGCTACAGTCTTCTTTACTCGATAATAATGATGACCATGTGACTTGGGAGTGAACTGTAACAAGACAAAGAAATATAATATTGACAAACTGGTAGTATTTAGGTTAGTATTCTGTAGTAGAAGGTATATAAGTCTAATCTGTAAGTTAACAGATATTCTTTGAAGTCCAGCACTGTATACATATGATATTTCATAAATATATACACATATATGATATATACATATAAGTGTATATATATATATATGCCTTGATACAGTGCAATGTATTTCTTATTCTCATTATCTATATTTATTACCAGAAAAACAATTTTTTACCTGTACAGTATACTGCCCAATGGAAAAAATTGTGTATTCTAGATCTGCCTTGGTTCCCCAGAACTCAAATGATCTAGTTAACACAGTTCCCATGCTTTTTGTCATTCACATTTCTTTCTCCTGTACAGCTCCAAGCTCATTCATTACAGCCTGATGAACTTTAAATGTTCAACTCTAGTTTTTAATTTAACACATGATTTGGCAATTTTCAAAGGAACTAGCAAAGACATTTTAAATGTATCAATAGAAGTCTACTGTTTTTTTTTTTTAACAATGAATTGATTTGCCTCGGGTATAAGTGTCTTCGCTGCATTATCAAAAGCCACTTTGAGTTCAGCGATAAGCTGAGTGATAACGTATCTGTTCCCTGACAGGCATTAAGTAGCTGGGATGCTCTTCACTCTCTATTCTAATCAGAAGACAATGAACCCTCAGTGGAGGCACTGTGTGATCTGGAATACACCTTAACGACCTTCTCTACTGTCCCTGTAGGGAATGGAATGGTTTCCCCTTCAGGATGCTTATCCACAAGCCTTCTTTAAATCCCTGACAATCTTTTCCATACACGTATTTAGTTATTGGTTTCATTGTTTCCCTACCTCTCACCTCTTTTCCCTTCCCTCTCTCTCCCTCCATCTACTCTACTGGGTCCTCCATTCCTCCTTCTATTTCTCTGAAGCTCTTTCTTTTCATCCCTCCCTCCCACCCTTCTTCTCCCCACCTTTCCTTCACTCCTTTTGTTCTCTTGCTCCTCCTTCCTGTCCCTCTGCATTCGTTTCTTTAATCCTTCTCACGCTGATTTCCTCCCACTCTCTTTCCTTCGGCAATCCTTCCTCCTCCCTCCTTGCCTTTTCTCCTTCCCTGTGCCCTAACTCCTAGCTTTCATAGCATGCAAGCAACAGAGCAGACTGTGACTGTGGACTGTGTAGCACGGGGGTGGGGGTGGTAGCAGAGAAGCGTCCCAGCATTTCCTATGATTTACTGACTTGATTTTTAATGCTAAACTCTCAGATATCTTTAGCATTTGGTGCTTCACCCCCCCACACACACACATTTGCATACCTTTAAATATTATTGCCAACTCTCGTACACACCTGAATCACAGGTAAGCAGCAGAAGGCAATTGCTTGCAGGTGTGTACAGTGATTGAGAGCAAATCACTGCCCATCAGCGAGCCACTGACAGGTTAGGGATTATTTCTGAAAAGGAGTAATTAACCACCAGGAATCCTGCTGATGTGTTTTAGCAGAATAATTCTCTCTCTTTTCGCTCACCTTCAATAATCTTGTCCTCACATCAATATACACAAAAATGTAAACTCGCATATTCTCAGGGCCTTTTCTTTTTGTAATTCTACCCATTATTCAGGGCTGGCTGACCCAAACCATAGTCAAGCAAAGCTTCACTGGCAGAAATGAGATGATCCGTAATTCAAAATAAAAGAGGCAAAAAGAAGTCAAGGAAATTGAGCAATAAAGGCCTCATCCCGCTCCTGAGGAAGGTGGGTGGGAGAATCCAGTGGTGCTGACTGTGAACTGGGGCCTTTCAGAGAAGAGCACGTGAGATGACTCCATTCAGGATGCTTGTGTTCTAGGCAGCCAGCGTCAGGTTTAGAAATACGCCAAGAAAATGAATTGAGTCACTCCAGTTTGTTCTCCAGGGTATTTGCAGCTACATTTTGACCAGAGAAATAAGGAATGTAGCTTACAATCAATCATATTTTGATTTATACAAATCAATAAGCATCTTTGGAACACATTGTGTGTCTGTCATGTACATCGTCCTAGCTGGTGAGGGTATAGGTGGTGGCCAATACTGTGTTCTCAATAAACCGCCATTATCACAGTGAATGAAATTACGCACGGAACTGCAGATTAGCACATGGCCTGTTTCCATTTAAGTCGCACACTTTGTGTGCTTGATTGAGTAGGATGAGGCAACCTGTGATAACTAAGATGAGAGACTGGTTTATGTGTGAGATACACAAATATCGACATGAAGGAGATTCACACAGAAGGTGCCTGAACCCAGACAGTGACCACACCCCACTTGTCTGTGGCACAGCAAGTCTCGGGCAGGACTGAGGCTGTGATTCTAAGGTCTCAGGATATTTCTGGCTCAGGTATCACACACTGAGAACAAGATTGACAAACCTCTATCTATCATCACCCTCCAAAGGACACTGATCTCTTCCTTCTTCCAATATCAAAGTATGCTTTCTGGTTTCAATATTCTCTTGATCTTATCAAGAATAAGCTATTTTATTAAGCATGGAATGAAATCAGCTTGTACAGTACTTGCCTTTCTGTCATTGAAAACTTGCTCTTTGAGACCTGACATCAGAGAGAAAGTGACCAAGAGCTCATGGGCTTGCGCAAACATATATCCTGTTTGAGGAGTAAGTGATAAAAGAGTATGAGAACTCAGAAATGGGAACTGTGGGACACATCCAACTCTCCTTGAATAATTTTCTCTAAAAATAGTGATTACTTTATTTTTCTATTACTATTTAAATGAATTTATGACCTCTTGACTTTTCAAAGATATATTTTCTCTATTCATCAAGAATTACATGTATGCAGACAATCAATATACCTTGAGCCTATATTTGTCCCAGCTCTCTTCTCCAGCTCCCAGTAAGAACTCCAGCACATCCCCCTTTATAATGTTATGTCTTATTCTTTTTCTTTTTTCTTTTTGTAACTTACCTACTTCTATTAATTACTCTTGGTGGAGTATTACTCATCTCATTGGCTTGAGGGTTAGCTGCTAGTAACCAGAGTTGCAGTGAGTTCATAGTGCAACAGCCACACCATGACCAGAAGATAGGCTTTCACAAGATTGCTCCATTCTCCAGCGTTTACATTGTCCATCTTCCTCTTCCATGATATTCTCTGTGCCTTTGGTAGAGCGAGGGCTTTATATAGATGCGCCATTTAGAGATAAGCAGTCAACTCTCATTTGGACTAGTTTTGCATCTCTAAGTTAACTGACACACAAGAGGAAAATTTCTTATTCAATTTCGAGAAAAGAATGAGAAAGAAAAAGCAATGACAGGAGACTCCCAGTGACCATTGGGAAAATAGGGGAACATAACGAAAGAACACTTTGATAGAGTTAATCTTGAGAATATTAAGGTCATCTAGGCACTTCATCTTGGAGCTTGAAGAAGATACCGTAGTAAACAGGTTCAAACACTTTGTTCAAAGGTTTGGGGTTTCTGAATTCCAGTCTCCCTGAATAAAGATGCATTCCTGATTGTCCCAGGCCTTTTTTCTTGACTACAGAGAGATAGTGAAAGCAGATGAGTATGGGTGTCAGCAGCACGAAGTGTGGGTGCTCTGTTTTGAGGTGCTTTCTTATGAGTGAGTATCGAGTGTGTCACAACCCACAGAAAACTCACAGTGGTTCTGAGCTCAGATCACTTTTAGCCTACTTACTCTTGTTCTGACTTGAGTCTCAAGAACCCCATTCCAGAGCACGCATTTCCCCAGCTGTTCTGTGAAACCCAACCACTTACAATTCTAAAACATCTTACAAGCTACATGAGTATTTTAGTGGTAAAAATTGCATATATTGATTACATCA
The DNA here is from genome assembly GCF_964271855.1 of Acomys minous. Classification (NCBI taxonomy): domain Eukaryota; kingdom Metazoa; phylum Chordata; class Mammalia; order Rodentia; family Muridae; genus Acomys; species Acomys minous. The sequence continues at coordinate 55,280,022 of NC_140486.1, forward strand.
AAATTAAATGTTTAATTTACATAATTATGTTGGATTATTTTTTAACCATATTGTTGGAATTACCTACTGACAAAGGCTGTTTTTGAATCAAAGTGCTTGTCCTAAAGGTCCAGCCTTAAAAAAAAATCACGCTGAAAGGCTGTGCAGTTATGAACTCGTATGATCTGGGTACCAAGCTTCCTTATACATTGATCATTTTACTGTCAGGGATGATTGTAATATGAAAGAAGCTGTTTGAAGCTTCTGAGAAAAGCTCAAACTGCTCTCAAGTCACAGGATCGGGGAGGACAAGGATGCTTCCCTGGGGCCAGAGAGAGGGAACTTCCTCAATGTGGAGAGATGAATTCTGACACGACAGCACATGGGGAGAGTCAGGCAGGAAGGGCAGCCTGGCTGTGCTGTGCTTCAAAGATGGAGCTGTGTGAATAGTCCAAGGAAGAACTGCAAAGATCATCTTGTCACTGTAAATAAAAATCACCTTATTGCCCAAGGGGCCAAGATCACAGTTACAGAGTGGTCAAGCCCAGCCTGGGCATCTTGGGGCTATTATTCAGAACAATATGGGAAGAGGGTCAGTCTCACTACTGGGGAGGAAAATATTGCTATGGTGCTAATGTCCAGTTACATTAACGAAAATGAAATTAGGCTCTGTGAAACATTTCTGAACATGTTCAGGTTTGGGTTTTAGTGGGTAAAAGAAAATAATGAAAGTGTCATTATTTGGTGCCATTTTCCTTTAGTTGTGTCCATAGAAATATATTTAAACAAGACATAAAACTTCTCATTTATCACTCAGCCCATGTGTATTGAGTTCAAAAGTTGAATGGAAGTGCCTATTCTCGGGGAGAAAGAAAGGTCGCTTTAACCTCTGTCCTTCTCAGTGCTTATGTTCTCAAACTAGATACTTCAGAGCATACAGTGTGTACCTGAGTGCTATGGCCAGTGTGAGCAGAGGTACATAGTAGGCCCAGATAGCAGAAGCTGTGTGCACATGTGTGGAAGCCTGCAAGACTAATCTTCTCCCACTTCTGAGCAACTCTGACATTCACTTCATTAGGGAAACAACTCTGGCCACAAAGAAGATCCAAAGGGTAATGCACGTGTAAAGTTCAGGGGCAGTGCTGACCTCTGGTCAGTTAAGAACAATATTCTAGGGGGAACATAGATCATAGTAGGATAGGTCAAATCACTAATGGTCTTCATAGATATTCATGTATGGGTTTTGGCTAACAGAATCTTTGTTAAGTTATAATATTTAAAAACTAGCTAATGGCTGGCATGTCTGGGTAGGTTTTCTAACATAGGCAAATGAACTTTGCATTTGCAGAGAAGAGGAGTTCAGAATCTCTCAATGACGTCATCCTGGGATATCTCAGATGATATATTATAATTACAATGCTGGCTAAAATCGGTAAAGGAAGCAAGAGAGGCAGAGGTGGAAGATGACTATGAAGCCAGCAAGCTTGGAAACTTTAGAAGGGCAGAGCAGCAAGCCACAAATTATCTCCCAAAGCCTCCAGAAGGAAAGTGACTTTGCCCATATCCTGATTTTAGTTCGGCGACATCTAACTTCCAAGATGGTGGAACACGTTTAGAGTGGTTAAGATATTGTATTAGCAGCCATGGGGAATGAATACATACACACTTAAGAGTCTAACAGGAGCATCCAACCTTTCAACATTGTTATGTGACATTATCATCTACAGATGTGGTTGGGTGCATTCATAGATATCCTGGGATGCATGTGGCCTAGTGGCCGTGAGTTGTATACCCCTGATCTCGAATATGTAGCTAGAACAGGTGAGCCACTTGGCCACCATGCAGTGTGATTTATTTCTCCAGCTCTATGTTAAAGCCTCCCCAAGTACCTGATTTCTTACTGTTAACTGGGTGTATGCCTCTTTTCTTCTATGAGAGACTGAGCATCTAAGGAAGTCCAATGCAGGAAGGTGTGACTCATTTATTCATCTGGCCTTTACCCAAAGTTCAGTCTGTTTTAGTATTAGCTATATTACAGATCATTGTCCGGAATTGCACTGGCTCAACAATCAAGAGAGAAGCAAGTGCTTTGCAGCAGTTTAAGTATGGCTTCTGTTGCTGGAAAGAGACACCATTACCAAAAGGAACACTTTGTAGGTCTGGCTTACAGTTCAGAGGTTTAGTCCATTATCATCTTGGTGAGAAAGCATGCAGGCAGACGTGGTACTGCACAGTTAACTGAGAGTTCTACATCTAGATTGGCAAGCAGAAAGAACAGAGAGAGAGAGAGAGAGAGAGAGAGAGAGAGAGAGAGAGAGAGAGAGAGAGAGAGAGAGAGACTGGGCCAGGTTGGAGCATCTGAGACCTCAAAGCCCACTCCCAGTGACATACTTCCTCCAACAAAACCTCACTTACCTCAACCAGGCCACTCCTATGGAGACCATTTTCATTAAAACCACCTGACATTCTATCTTGACCACTACTTACATATATAAACACAAAACCCCATATGTGCATACACAACTGCATGTATACATAATCACATGTGCACACATGCTCATGCCTGCACACACCACACACACACACACACACACACATGCACACGCACACGCACACGCACACAGATTTCCTGGCTGTTTATCATACTTATCAAATTCGCTGTCTCTGTCTCTCTCTGTCTCTGTCTCTGTCTCTGTCTGTCTCTCTCTTTTGTTTTTTTTGTTTTTTGTTTTGTTTGTTTTTGTTTTGTTTTGGTTTCTTTTGGCTTTTCAAGACAGGGTTTCTCTGTGTAGCCTTGGTGTCCTGGACTTGTTTTGTAGACCAGGCTGGCTTCAAATTCACAGCAATATGCCTGCCTCTGTCTCCTGAGTGCTGAGATTAAAGGCTGTGCCATCCCTGCTCGGCTCAAACTCTCTTATGTGTATTATCTTTCACCCTTATACCATCCTGTTTTGTGATACTTGTTTGTCTCCCCATGTTAGATTTGAAAATCTAGGCTATGATCACTACAATGCCATTGGCATGTCCACTTGGCTAGTAAGAGCCAGTGTGGCATTTGGTCTCTGTTCTCTTCCCTACATCACAGGACTTAGGCCTTCTAACTTCTCCCAGGAAGAGGAGTAGCTTCTTCTAGATACTGTTGGATTGATGCTGATTTCAGAAGTGCCTAGGTGACATCTCACAAATGATTTAAAGCACTGGCATTATTTATGAAAAGAAAAATTAACCTCAAAGACAAAGATAAGTTCTGGAGCTTGGCACATTTCAAGTAAGCTGTCATAATTACAAAGGGCAGATAACTGGTTTCTTTTCTTCTGACAGTGTAGATGCATCTTAACCATCTCACAGACCTCTCTTTTCCTCCCCTTACTCTTAAACTAATTGAAGAATAATTTCATGATTATTAGAGGAAGCAATTTTATACATCCTGAAGACCTGCAGGGGTCCTGCCTTCCCCCTCCACACAAGTCTCATTTGGAGCCATTTCCGAGTCTTTCTTGGAGCCTTCCTATCCCCAGCACTAATGCTGCTAGTTGTAACCATGCCACAGCAATGGCCAGCCCTGGAAGGCTGATGCCTAGCAGAATATGCCTTGTCCTATTTAATGGTAAAACAAAACAACACCCTCCACCTTCTTCAAGTAAGAGCAAGTGCTTGGCAAAAGGCAAGTTCCTTTTTTTTCTGTTATTGAGGGCATAACCACACCAGACAAATACATTTGACTCTGCTACATCTATCTCACTGTATTTTCTGCAGCTCTCCACATGCAGTCTGCTTTAGCGCAATGTACCCACAAGCTGCCTCCATTGAACTCTGGCCAACTAATCATGTCATTTGGAAAGCTACCTTCTCCCTCCTGCGTTTTTTGTCTCTCATCCATAGACCGCATTTCCCCCTTAGTCTCTCACCCTAAGGCTCCCTTAAATGGACCTGTGACATCCATCACTTGATACTTGTAAATAAACCTTTGAGTCTTTGGATGTTTCTGACCCCAGGTAGTCAGCTTCTCAGGGAAGGATCCATGATTGCTTCATGACCATGAAGTCCCCATAGCACCTGTAGGGTTTCTGTATCACAGATGACCAATTGTACTTGATGATTATTTGTTCAGATGATAATGGTGAGAATACTGCCCTTGCTAAAGTAGATCTGTATATGTGAATAAATATGCACTCAAATGAGATGATGGATTTGAGGTGTAGTTTATGCAAATCAAATGAATGCATGTACACACTTCACCAGTAAGAAGTTCATGGCTACCTACAACATAAACAAATGTGTTCTTATGCCAGAAATAGTGCTTAATGGCATTATTGTTGTCAGCTCTTACCAGCCCCGACATGGCCTATAGTTTTTCTGATTGTCATGATGATAGCTGCCAATGTGAAAGATATATGGGCCGAACCATTGCTCTTCTATGACCAAGCCTAGTCTATGCGGATCTAAAAATCTTTCTTGGGAAAGTTAGAGCTAGGAAACCTTTTCCAGCTTGGAACAAATGAAGTGTGAGCTGGGGAAACAAAGTAGACATCGCCCTCCACGGCATAAATCATTCAGAGAATTAAGAGGAAAGACTAGCTGGACAACAACCGGTGAGACCAGGAGCTCGCACTGCTCCCTGGCCTACATCAGTAGCCTGAGTTATTTTGTTTTGTTTATTCTTCCACAATCAGCAAGGGGGCAGCTTCTCTGCCTCAGCGGAAATAATTTTAGAAGATGAAATCTGTCCCTAAGCCCTGTTTCTGACACTCTTACCACTGAGTAATCAGCAAGCACTTCAGGCTCTCGCACAACGTGGACTATCACTCATGTCACCATAATGTCTCCACTTAGCCCAGATGGCAATTCATTTTAATACTTTTGTCTGGAAAGAAAAATGGTTTCGATTTTTCTGATCACACATAGGTTCAACCATGTATCAATTTATTTGTAAGTTCAATATTTGTATTCCTGATTTAAATGCAAACATAAAATCAGATAGAGAAAAAAATATCCAAGCAAAAGAGGGAGTTACAGATAGAGTAGAATAAAAAGCATATCCTGCAAGCAGCTTGTCTTTAGATTTGGGCAAATGATATGAGATTATAATGAATAATTAGGTGCTTACGGTTGCAATATTGATTGTTTTATTGATGTTTACATGTATTTCATTCTTACCATTGTGTTTTAAAAATTATTCATTCTTTCTTTAAGAATAAGTTTAAGAATATTAATTGAATAGGGCATAATCTTGAAGGAGCAAGTTCAGGACTGGGATGGCAAACCCACATAGTAGATAAAGAGGGTTGTGTTCTTCATTCTGAGTCCTAGAGAGATAAAAAAATAAACGTAATTTGTCAGATATCCCACAGCACTCAGCCTGTGTGCCCAGTATTCTCAGGTAAGCTGTTTCGTTTCTCCCCCATTTTGCAGTTACATGACTTCTTTGAATATTATAGAATATTCCTTGTAAGGATAATTTTATTTAATTTTATTGTTTGAGAATTTCATATGAGCATATAATTCACTTTAATCCATCCCTCACACACGTCCCTCCCTTGCAATCTCGCCTTTCTCCATGATTCAACCATTTTCCTCCCAACGTTATGTATATAAGGCCGTCTATTGGAGCATGAGTGGCTCAGGAATAGCTTCCCTAAAGGACATTGACTTTCCCTCCATCAATTGCTAATGATTTCTCAGCTAGGCTTGGCACCTAGTGAGCCTCTCCTGCACCCATGCTGGGACTTTTTCCGGCTCGCTCTTGCACAGGTCTTATGCATACAGTCTGAATGTTGCGTTCATGTGTGCAACAACTATGTTATGTCTGGCAAAAAATTGCCTGCTGCAATTGCCAAACCTCTCTGGCTATAACAATCTTTTCACCCCTCTTCTTTGATCCTTGATCCTTTGGTAGAGGAGGGTAAGAACTGGATGTCCCAGATAGAGTTGTAAACACTTATGCTTTTCATGTTGATCAGTAGTGAATCCTGCAATAATCACTACCCACTGCTGAAATAAGTTCGTCTGAGGAGGGCTGAGAGATGCACTGACCTACAGGTATAAGGAGATGTTATTGGGAGTTATGTTTATGCTGTTTTCACTTAGCTGAAAAATACTATTAGGTTCTCCCATAGGGCCTATGACCAAGCGAGCCATAGATTATGGCGCAGTTAATGGTACGAGGCATGAGTTCCATCATCACATTGATAATGTTTTTTATCTTGAAGTCTAGCTTCACAAAGGTAGCCATACCAACTTTTCTATGCTTACTGGGTTTCCATTTTGGTACTTTCAACCTCTACTTTTTACATTGTTGGGTACCATTCTAGATGGTGTATACAGAGTAACATCTTCCTTATCCACCTGACAGTCTCAATCTCATAGGAGAAGTACCAACCTCTGACTTAAAATCTTTCATGAACCCTTGGTTAGATCAAAATAGGTGTTTACCAAACTATGTACAACACAAAGAATGATGAATTAGGAATATTTACATTGGCAAACAAATGGGTAGCAGGTGAAACATCGCAGTTACATTTTGAAAACTCTGTGCCCCCTTCTCACTTTCACCCCGGAGCTGAGAAGCTGCCCTCCGTAGCTGCTTTTTCTTCATCTTGTTCTCTGTGACTCACAATTGCTCATGGATAGTCCTAAAAAGGCTGTATAATTATGTCTATTTTCCACATTTACAATGGCAACAATATTGTTTACATTTCTATGACCTGACACTTAGCAGAAGTGTGCCATGAAGTTCCATCCACGTTCTTGCAGTTATATGGTTTTTTTTTTTTAAATTCTAATTGGTGTATGCTAACCAGTTAATAATTTATGTACTGTTGATTGGTATTTCCAGTGCATAGAGTTTTGCTTTCATAAGCAGTATTTCTATGAATATCTTTTTTTTCCTTTTTTGAACATTTCCAACTAGGCTATAATTGGCACATGATAAGTTGCACGTATGTGAAGTGTCCTATTTGAAAAGCTTTTTAAATGTGTGAGTACAAGTGAACCTAGCACCGCCATCAAGGTCAGGGAAGTCTCCACCATTTTCATGTTTCTTCATGTCCTCTAGGGACTTGTCCTCACACTCTTTTGCATAGCTCACATGTTACCAGGCAACCACTAATCTGCTGTTAGTCACTATTGATTAGTCTGTATTTTCTAGAAGTTTTTATAAGTGAGGTACATAATCTGTACTCTTGTATGTGTCTTTCACTCTAATTATCTCAAGCTTCACCACGGAGAGTGCACATTATTTATTCCTTTTACTGAAGAGCAAGTCAGTCTGTAGGCTCTGCTTACACACTCCTCTGTTCATGTGCATTTCCGTCATTCCCAGCTGTTCTTATCACAACTAAAACAAGGCCGAGCAGTCATAAGCAAGTGTTCCTGTGTGCACATCTCTGCTCATTTTCCTTGGGGGTAGGAGCTGAAGTGTGCAGTGAGGAGGTAAGATAGTGCATATCCCTCTGTCTAGGAAATTCATGAAACTTGTAACAACAGAAAAGTATAAAAAATTACAAATCCTCCCTGTTCCCATCATTATTGCTGCTTGAATTGAGTTCTAATAGGAGTGCAGGCATATTTAGTTATAATCTTAATTTGCGTTTTAGTGGTAATGTCGAAACTTTTTGTAGTCCCTTTTTGCTACTGTTATGTTTTTAATTTTTAAATACTAAGTGTGTGTGTGTGTGTGTGTGTGTGTGTGTGTGTGTGTGTGTGTAATTTTGTGCAGGTATACATAAACACCAGAAGAAGGTGTATATATATATATATATATATATATATATATATATATATATATATATATATATGGAATATGTTTATATTCCCTAGGGGAGAAGTTACACATGTTTGTGAGCCACTGGATTTGGGTATTGGAAATCATTCTCCTGTTCTCTTCAAGACCAGTAAGTGCTTTTAACTGCTGAGCTATCTGTCAAGCACTAACTTTTCTTATGTTTTATTTGGTGCTACTATTTGTTGAAAACTTGCGTTTTTGGTTTGTTATGTTTTCTTGCTGATGAATTTTGAAAATTGGTTTTGTACTTTATATTCTTTGAGATTTTCAGGATGAGTTCAATGTACTTTTTATTACATCCATCTCTACAAACATCTCCAGCTTTTTCCTGATGTCCCCTACATCTCTGTCCCAATTTCATGTCATTTTTCATATGAATTAGGAGTCAATTCCTTTATTAGATAAGGTCAAATATTTTCTCTCAATTTGTTAAAATACTTTGTCCTGGTTTGTCTTTTTGTTTTCTTAATTGTATCTTTTGAAGAGAAGTTTTGAATTTTGATAAGATAGAATTAATACATTTTTCTTAGATATGAATAGTTAATGATACATGCAAAGAAATCTTCAATTATATTAGTTCTTCCAGTTTTCTCTTATATTTTGGTAGAAAAATGAGTTTTATAAATGTGTGTGCATATATATTTACTTGTTTAAATCTTTATGGATTATTATGATGGTGGTGGTGGTGTGAGGTGTTTGTGTGTATGTGTGTGTCTGAGTGTGTGTGTGTATGTGTGTGTGTGTTTGTGTGTTTGTGTGTGTGTGTGCAGATACATAGCTGTCATGACACATGCTGGAGATCAATGGAAAACTTGGGATTCAGATCTATTTCCCCCCATCTTTTGGCATTTAAATTCAGGACTTCAGGCTTGCATGGCATGTGTTTACATTTGCTGAGCTATCTTGTTTCTTTTTTTTGAATTTTGAAAGAGTCTTACTGGGTAGCTGGGACTGGCCCAGTACTCACTATGTTGTTCAGGCTGCCTTTGAATTTGTAGCAATTGTTTTGCCTCATCTGTAAAATGTCATGAAGCCTGAATAGATTTCGTAGTTTTAAATGTATGTTTTCTTTTTCTTTTAATTCTAATAATAGGATCCCTTATTCTACCTTTCCAGTTTCCTTACTTCTCTGTCTTCTTTCTTCTTCTGCCTTTAGGAATATTTCTATCCAACTGAGCACAGCTTGTTGAAGGAATTCCAGTAAGCTGCTTTTAAGACTCTGCCAAAGTCAGTTACTTACCATGTTTGTGAAGACATGGGGGTGTGTACAGAGTTGGGTGGGTGGAGGGTTTGTGGGCGGGTAAAAAGTATGATCAGAATATACTATGTAGAAAAATTTCAATTGAAGAAATAGATAAACTAAGCTTTAGTAAGTCATTAGCAATAGTAAGTATTTGGGTAAATACAAAATGATTTAATGTATGTGATGATGACTTGGTATCTTATTTGTCACTTTCTTGTCTTTAGGGTTCCACTGTTTCTCATAACTTGGCCCTTACTTTGTGCTACTTTCCTTCTGGATGAAATATTTTTTCCTACACTCATTGCTTTTCTGCTTATTATTTTCTGCTTCCCATGGTGAGGTTCTTACATTCCTACAAGTAGATCATTTTATTTTCTCCTTATTAAGATTCATATTGAAATTTAGATATGTAATTTGAGGTTGTTAATCAGTTCTGTATCCTTTTTTTCTTCAAATATTTGACTGGACCTTCTGTCTCTTTCTTTAGAAACTTATGTTAAATGTAACTTATATATCTTTAAGTAACTCACGAATTTCTGAGACTCTGTTAAGAAATGTTCTGTGCTCATGTCTTTGGATCTACCTTCAAGTTTTTTGATCCTTTCTTCGATGGTTTCCAAAATACTGTTAAACCTATCTGTGATGGTATTATTTCAAAATTTGTGTTCATCATTTTAGACTCCTCAGTTTCTTTATTTCGCACTTGTGACTGTTAGTTCAACATGACTATTTTCCTCTTTTAAAAATAACATTTTGCAGTCAATGAAATGATTCCAGTGATATTCTGCTGTATTCACAGATTGGTGTCTAGCCCAGTTGTTATCAGAGAGGCTTCACCAAGAAACTGATGGAAACTGGAGAGACCCACAGCCAAACATCAGGTGGAGCTTGGAGAATCCTGAGCAAGAGGGGAAGGAAGGACTGTAGGAGCCAGTGGGGTCAAGGACACGACAAGAAAACCTACAAAATCAACTAACCTGAGCCTGTAGGGGCTCACAAAGACTGAACCACCAAACAAGGAGCCTGCATGGCTGACTTAGGCCCTCTCTCTATATGTTACAGTTACAGTGGTATAGCTTGGTCTTCTTTTAGTACTCATAACAGTGAGAGCAGGACCTGCCTCTGACTGTGTTGCCTGCCTTTGGGGCCCTTTCCCCTACTGGACTGCCTCCTCTAGCCTTTAGCCTTATTTGGCTAAGAGGTACCTAGTCTTACTGCAAGTTGAAGAGAAACAGAAGAGGAGTGGCTGGAGGAGAGGTGGGGATGGGGAGGGACTGAGAGGAGAGAAGGAAAGGAGAGGGGAAACTGCATTTGGGTGCGATAAATCAATCAAGTAAATAATATTTTGAATTTATGTGTAATTGATTTATATTCTGTTTCAGAATCTCTAACTTATAGTTTTTTTCCACAGTGGTAGAAAATAAACCCAGAGGCTTGTTGATACTAGGTGTGAGCTCAACCTTTGAACTCCAATCCCAACTCCAACTTCTTGGTTTCATGGTACAGTTTTTAAAAATATATTTTATTAATTTATTCATATTATATCTAAATTGTTATCCCATCCCTTGTATCCTCTCATTTCTCCATCCTTCCCATTTTCCCTTTAATCCTTTCTCCACTCAACTGTGAAGAAATTTGTGGACAAACGAGTTGAACTAGAAATGATCATAATGAGTGAGTTAACCCAGAAGCAGAAAGAGTCAAATGATACATACTCGCTTATAACTGGACACTACCCCAAGGCGCATGTCTCATGAAAGTCTTTACTTACCAGGAAAGTGGTACAGAGGGGAGGACATCCTATTGGGACTCCAGGTGAGAGAAGCATGGGAGAATGAGGAAATAGAAGGATCTAGAGGGTCCTAGAAACCTACAAGAAGAACATTATGATGGGTGGATCTGGGCCCAGGGGTCCTGCACAAACTATGGCACCAGCCAAGGACAATACAGGCCATAAACTTCGAACTCTTACCCAGATCTACCCAATGGACAGGACATTCTCCACAGTTGAGTGGAGAGTGAGGTCTGACTTTCACACGAACTCTGGTGCCCCGTATTTGACCACGTCCCCTGGATGGGGAGACCTGGTGGCACTCAGAGGAAGGATAGCAGGTTACCAAGAAGAGACTTGGTACCCTATGAGCATATACAGGGGGAAGAGGTCCCCCTCATTCACAGTAACATAGGGGAGGGGAGTAAGGGGAAAATGGGAGGGAGGGAGGAATGGGAGGATACAAGGGCTGAGATAACAATTGAGATATAATATTAATAAATTAATAAAATATATTTAAAAAAGAGAATTCCATGCAATTCCATGAATCATTTACTGGAGCCTCTAAACACGGTCCACACAGCTTGCTGCCGTCTTGGATCCGGTACTGTTCTTTATATGTCTGGCCATGTGTTTATTTTTTGGTATATGCTATGAATGATAGCATTTGGAGGCTCGCTTGTGTATATGGATTTTTTTTTTAAATCACCAGTGTCTTCTTTGTATTCTTCAGACTTACTTTTATTTCTCAAGGATGGTATTAATTGTTGGCTTTGCCATTAATTCTATAGCACTGCCTTTACTCTTACCATGCATCCCCCACTTTTAAGGTGTGGCCTTTCTTCATCATAATTGACTCTCTGAACTCAGGTGTTTTCTATCTTAGATGGAACGGATGTATAACTCCTCTTACCCTCCGTTACATGTAACAACTGCATTTGATTCTTAGCTCCAGTTCCAGTGATTATTGTTGTAATGTCACTTTCCAGAATGTGGCATTTCTAGGTTTATCAGGCCTCTCATGAGGAAGTTCAGAGCCTCCTCTCTTACTATCTACAGAGGCCTCTTCATCTTTCATTCAGGAAGGCCAGCTATTTCAGCAGCCCTGATCATACATGTCTGTCTTCTCAGCTCAAAAAAACCAAAAATCACTGCTGTTCCTGGACTGTTCTTCCCTGTCCTACCATACTGAAAATTCCTATAGTCAGAAGGATTCATAAACTTGAGCTTCAACTCACTGGTTCTTTTCCCTTTGTTTATTGCTCATACATTTTGCTGAATTTTATATTAGGTTGTAGAGGGCACACATATTCTTATTGTTAGGGGAAACTTACTGAAAAGACAGGCAAGTGTTTCAATAAATGAAATTTAGGGAATTTTTAAAAAGAAAATCTCGAGGATTATGTAACCATAGAATGTTTTCCTCAATAGAATTAAAAAGACTAATGTTAAATGGTGGCTGGTACCACAGAAATAACTGCAAATATTTCAGTGATTTGCTATTCATGCTTTTTGGGTATAAAGTTTACTGGAGAAAAAGATGAAAAAATAAGAATGGCTTGAATAATATGGGATGGAAGATAGTGGAAATAATGCAGGAAGAGAGCATATGGCTCTTGACTGTAGTCTCTGGGCCTCCAGTAACTCCTGACAGAAACATTGACCTTTCTAATCTTTGTCTCACAGCTCATGAATATAATTACAATGATATATGTTCATCCAGAACACTGAAAGATACAAGGATAAAGGTATATTCTCAAGTGGTATAAAACTCAATTCTCATCATGAGTGTCAACCATGCCTGCAGGAGTCACTGTGCTTATTGATGCTCTCCATTGGTTTAAGCTAATAGTCACTGCTATGTCCACTGTCAAAGGACTAACGTCATTTTCCCTAGTGAAGTCCTGGGAAACACCGAGTCTTTGGGAGGACAATGGTTCTACTTAATTTCAACATTTTATTTTGTTTCTGCTTGCTTTTTTGGTGAAAATTATCTTTGAATATTACAAATTATACCTGAAAAAGATTGTCAAACACATATTTACATAGAAATCAGCCCAACATTTTATGTGTAGGAAAATTTTTGTAAAACTAAGTTTTAATTGCGCCCCACACAACCAACAGTTCCAAACCAAATGGCTACCCACTCACCAATTTAATATCTACTCATGTGATAATGTAGTCTTAGTAGTTTCTCTGCCTTGTGGCAGACTGAGTATTTTGACCTCTCAACTATGCTTATCCTAGACAGAAAGGCCATTGGCTTGCCATGTGAGCCCAACTTATGTGAATGATACCCTGCAGAGAGCCATCATTCCCCTGACATAGAATGAGTAATGCCTACCCCACTCAGAGTTTCGGGCTCTCACTTAATTTTGATTCAAACAATCTTGAGGAAAAAAGAGGCAAATTTTATTCCTTATATCTAGAAAAAGAAAAATCATATCAGTGACCACTGATTTTTTTTATCCATTTAAAAATTTTTAATTTTATTAATTTATTTAGATTACAATTCCTATTCCTCTCTCCCTCCTGCTTTCACCCTATTCCCCTCTGCTATGTCTAAGATCGAGGGACACCTCCTTCCCTACTATATGGTCATAGGCTATCAAGTCTCATCTTGATAGCCTGCTTATTCTTTCTTTGAGTGCCATCAGGCCTCCCCACCAAGGGGAGGTGGTCAAATATGGAGCTCCAGAGTTCATGTCAGTGTCAGTCTCTGCTCTCCACATAACTATGGAGAATATCTTGTCCATTGGGTAGATCAGAGTTGGGGTTCGATGTTTCATAATGAATGAGTTAACCCAGAAGCAGAAAGACTCACATGGTATATACTCACTTATAATTAGGCCAAAAGGCAAGTCCCATGAACGTCTTCATGTACAAAGAGGTTGGGATAGATGTGAGGACATCCTACTGAGACTCTAAGTAAGAGAAATATAGGAGATGGGGAAATAGAAGGACCCAGAGAGACCTAGAAACCTACAAGAAGAACATCATGATGGGTGGATCGGGGCCCAAGGGGGTCTGCTCAAACTATTGCACTAACCAAGGACCACTGATTCTTTAGGGAAACAATGTTTCCCTATTCATTATACTCTTAGAAAATAGTTTAGAATAAATATTGAATGTTTTATCATGACATAAAGCAGTTAATAGGGAGTTAAATAAGCAATGTCTAAATGGCAACGCCCATAATATGTAAATTGCTGTCACACCTTTGCATGTATGGAGAATGCATTTTCCTGTGTAAAGTGGTGCAGTGAATATCAGGTAGGCCAGAATGGACTTTAGTTTTCCAAGGGCATAGATTCCTTATTACCATTTTTATTCTTGTGTGCAGTCATCTATTTTCATGAGTTGTCCTAGTTGAAGGGCTGAGTACAAAGACTAAAGAGGGCAGAGTGGAGTACAGTGATTCCTCCATTTTCAGGGACCATGCTTGCTAAAGCTGCATGGGACCCTGGAGAGCACATAGCTGCCTTTGTGTCTGTGTACTGACCAAGGACAGCCTGATCAAGAGAGAGGACATCATTTCGCTGGTGTCAAGGGACTGCTTGGCCAATCGTGGAAGGGATTAGATAGCGGAGGGCAGAGTAACCTGGAAGCAGAACTCTCCCAAGGAACTCACTAACAGTGGGGGTCAACAGATACTGCCTACAAATGCTGAGACCTGTAGCCCTCTGTTAGACCTTACAAAGAAAGGACAGACGTACATACTTTTTTTTCCCCTGAAGTAAAACAGAATGTGATTCGTTCTGGAACCATCCAAAATTAACTGAGAAGTTTTCAAAGACCTTGGAGTGTCAGCCAGGGGAAAAAATGTAAGAATCTACTGTTCTACAGGTATGGCTGCATGCCAGGGGAAAAATTCATCATTAATATTAATATGACCTCATTTTACCCTCAGGCTGCTGAGACAAAAATCTCTGTTCTGCATGGAACATTTCTCCAAATATTTTCATTTGGCATCAGGTTCTTGTTCTAGAGTTATCCTTGGGACACAGATCAAATGTAAAAAAAAATCTCTCTCTTTTGTTCCCACTCTTCTCAAGAGAAATCAGGTTAAGATGAAGAACAGGTAAACCACCAAGGAAAATATCTTGTGCAATAGTAATTCTGTGAAAGAGATAGGCATTTGCTTGTTTGTTTGTTTTTCTTTCAATTTGTTGGGCTAGTGCCAGGAAAGCAGCAGGAGTTACATGTGAGAACCACAGAGAGCTAAACCTGGGCACCAACTCTTTGTTATCTCTTGTTCTGAAGAGCTGATTACAATCCCAAATATCAATACTTAGGCTATATCTGTATTTAAATATCACCTTTAAACAGTTAATTTTTCTAGAATGAGGCTTTGGTACCATCTAGTGTAATTGGTATTCTTGTAGAAGCAGAAAAAAATGCAATACTAGATAACTGTAAAGAAGGAGCCCATGTGATGAAGCAGCCAGAAGTCATCTCCTGCCAACCAAGGAGAGAGGCTTCAGCAGAACCTAACATCATTAGCTTCTTTAAGTCAGCCTTCCAGATTTCAGAACGGGAGAGCTGCAGTTCTGTTGTTTAAGCCACACAAATGGGGGATGTATAGGCATGCAAAGTCTTTGATGAACCAGTAACAACTAACTGGGCATCTGAAAACTCAGACTTTCACACCCAGGAAAGCCTAACACCAGTACAAGGAGCTTGAGTCATTACAGCTTTCATTTTCTTCTGCCTGAAGTGCAAGTCCATAGTGCAACTTGAAAATTGTACACATGGGACTCTAGATGAGAGAAGCATGGGAGAATGGCAAAGTAGAAGGATCCAGAGGGTCCTAGAAACCTACAAGTAGAACATTATGATAGGCATATTTGGGCCCAGGGGTCCTGCTCAAACTAAGGCACCAGCCAAGGACAATACAGGCTGTAAACTTTAAACTCCTACCCAGATCTAGCCAATGGTCAGAACATTCTTCACAGTAGAGTGGAGAGTAGGATATGACTTTCTCACATACTCTAGTGCCTCATATTTGACCATGTCTCCTGGATGGGGAGACCTGGTGGCACTCAGAGGAAGGACAGCAGGTTACCAAGAAGAGACTTGATACCCTATGAGCATATACAGGGGGAGGAAATCCCTCTCAGGAACAGTCATAGGGGAGGGGAATAAGGGGAAAATGGGAGGGAGGGGAGAATGGGAGGATACAAGGGATGGGATAACCATTGAGATGTAACAAGAACAAATTAATAAAATAATATATATCTTGGGAAAAAATGCAATGAATGGCATTCCAATGTCATTGGCAACCAATAGTTCTCTAATGTGGCCTAAGGCCCACTCTATCATGGCCTGAGAAATCATGCCTGATACTATGAGACTAGGCAGCCTCCCAGAGCTAGTGAGGTTATGGACCTTAGAAAAGAATCTACCACCACCAGTTTGCCAGACCAATATAGTCCTTGCTACACTCTAAACAGAGAATTCTGAACAGAAGGATATCGAATGGCTGAGAAACACCTAAAGAAATGCTCAACATCCTTAATCATCAGGGGGAATGCAAATCAAAATTGACTCTGAGATTCCATCATATACCTGTCAGAGTGGCTGAGATAAAAAAAACTCAAGTGACAAAACATGTTGGTGAGAATGTGGAGAAAGGGGAACCCTCCTCCATTGCTGGTGTGAGTGCAAACTTGTACAGCCACTTTGGAAACCAATCTGGTACTTTCTCAGAAAAATTGGGAATAGTGGTACTTCAAGACCCAGATATAACACTCGTAGGCATATACGTGAAAGATGCTGTAAATCATATCTGTGTACCCTCAGATAAGCCTAGCCACCACCCCTCATCCAAGAACCCTCTCTTTTACAGCAAATGGAGGCCATCACAGAAAGCTACAAGTGGATACAATACAGATACCAATAGATCATGGGGAGCCCAGACCTAGTAGATATTTCTTTATCAGAGATCCTGCATCTATGTGGCTCAGGGGACATCATAGAATAGGAGGTGGAAGGACTATAAGAGCCGAGATGCCAAGAAGTCTGCTATAGAACTACAACATTTAGAAAAAAGACTCAAACAATAGCAATATCAATAGATATTGTTAATGTGGGAACAGAACAAAGATACAGGGTCCAACCACTAGGCAACTGATGACTACCGGAAGAATGAGAATGAGCCTCTCTCAGGAATGAGCCCCTTCATTCGCTGATCAATTCTGACTTTTTTTTTTTTTCGAGACAAGGTCTCTCTGTGTAGCCTTGGCTGTCCTGGACTCGCTTTGTAGACCAGGCTGGCCTCGAACTCACAGCGATCCACCTGCCGCTGCCTCCCGAGTCCTGGGATTTAAGGTGTGCGCCACCACCTCCTGGTTAATTCTCACTTATCCTCCTTGAAACTATATACACGCAAACAACAAAAATAGACTACGGCATGGTCTAGGACCTATTTCTAATGCATATTACACTCATCCTGGCTCAGACTGCTGTAATCTATTCCAGTACGTTTATTTTAGTCCCTCTGGCTTTGTAGATCTTGGTGTCTTTTATGGCTTCCATTTTTTCCTTTGGTATCCTGTTGTATCTATTACCTGTATCATTTACCCCAGAAAATGGTTTCCACAGCTTATCTTAGTACTTTCTCTAGTCCATAATATCATGTGCAAATGTGCCAAATATCTGAACTAACACTCTATGAATAACAAGTAATAGTATTAGGTTTCGTTGTACTAACCATGATGGACCTAACATAACACTCTCAGAATAAGAAATTAGTAGCTTTAATTTGTGCTAAAGTTTTCTTGGTGGTGACATGCTCCTGATGCTGTACTAAGCCATAATAGATTTATCCTGAGGGTAACAAACAGGTCAAAACATTTTACTCCTTCTATCTCTATGTCTCTTACAAGAGCCAAAAAAACCTCTTCTCCCTTGAGAAAGCTTATGAAAGAGAGGAATCTCGGGCTTAGTTGGGAAATGGACCTCTGTCTGGCACTAGACTAGCACTGAATATACAAATGAGAATTTGCAAGCTATTAGGACGATAATTGCCTATGGAATTACTAGAGCATAATGTCTTTTCAGATGAGGCTACCTGAGAAATTCAGCTCCAGCACACTTGAAGAGTGACTGAAATAAATTAAGAGATGGGGAAGATTCTGATCTGCATCAAGCTCAGGAAAACCAGGGACAATGAATCAGATAAATACATTATCACACGTGCATACACGGGTACGCACACACACACATACACACACATACACACACATGCGTGCGCATGCACGACAGACACATGTGCACACACAGTGACAGATGAGGAGGATAGCATATTAGGTTTCTTTGAACTGACTGATGAAGATCAGACAAATTAGAAATAGTTGTGTACAAGTTCAAAAACATTTTCTAGTGAGCATGACAAAGGAGACTTAAGGTGCAGAGATGGAAAATCCCCCACATACCATGGAAAAGCAAGTGATGACAGAATACTGGAGGAGAGTAATTACAAATGCTTTACTTCAGGTAAGACATGATTTTTAAAGGATTTTATGGACATAAAAAGAAATGCTTAAAACAAAACAAAGAAAAAAAAACATTTCACCTGTAGATGCTGAGTTATATTATAGCATCTTCCCAAAGTCACTTTTTCTGGTCTATCTTATGGGATAAGAATACAGGAATCTGATACATGACTTAGACCATAAAAATCCTATCATGGATCCACACTTTCACCAGTTCTATATTCAGTTCATATTTTTGTATCATGGTTAGAGGCTATTAGGAGCTACTATTTGCAGATAAATGCAGCGCCTTTTACTCATTCAAATGTACATTATATGAGACCATGGAGGATTCTGCCATATTTGAAGCTTTTCCAACTGATAGAAAAGACAAAAGAGACTTGATACCCTATGAACATATACAGGGGGAGGTAATCCCCCTCAGGAACAGTCATAGGGGAGGGGAATAAGGGGAAAATGGGAGGGAGGAAAGAATGGGAGGATACAAGGGATGGGATAACCATTGAGATGTAACAAGAATAAATTAATAAAGGAGAAAAAAAACAAAACAAAACAAAAAAAAGAAAAGACAAATTCATCAGCTGTCCTTCAATTTCTGTAGACAGAAGTGAGCCCTTGTGTTTCTAAATGATATTTGTTTAATCTTATCTCACACGTATAAGAAGCTGAAGGAGGAAGTGGTGTGCACAATAGTGGAAGCACTGGGCCAGAACTCTGTTGCTGGCTGCAGTCTACATATTAAAGGTGTATTATTGTTTGGAAGAATAATGAGACAATTCAGGTAAATAATAAGCAGAGAAGAAAAACTCTAATAGATGGAGATCATGGGCATTTTCTTATCATGATTTCCTGCCGTGCTGTGGCTATCCTGCTTTTCAAGCTTCATCAAGGACTCAACCTTAGGGAGGCTCACTGTAGCAGATATCAGCCAATGAGCCTGCAGTTAGTGCATGCGTGATGCCACGTGCCACCAGGAAAGTAAACTGCATGGTCAAAACTGGATAAGGGGGAAGTGAAACTACTTCCCCCATTTGCCAACGGCCCTCGTGAAATAAAAAATGCAACCCCCGCTATTTCCACATTGCACACTTCACAAAATAAACTTCCATTTTAGTGAGACCAAATCTTGCTTGAAACACTTCAATTCTACAACAGCCAAGATAGATAGATAGATAGATAGATAGATAGATAGATAGATAGATAGATAGATAAAGAATAAAAGGCAGCATACCTGTGATGATCACCTTACTGCATCTCATAATGGCTGTAATCCATTTATTTCTTTCCTGTGTGGTCTATACAGGACTTTTTGATTGGCACTCTATAATGAGACAATGAAGGGAAATTATATCTCATCCAGACTCCAATTGCTTGTTTATTTCTTGTGTTTTATTTCTTTCACTATTGTAGCCTAGGCTATGCCCCAACACTATGTCCATCTCATGCTAACATTTTAACTTTGTGCAGGTCTACCTCATGGCTTTTGGCTTTGGATCCTGTAGTTTGCTTGCTGAAGGACATAGATCATATAAAACCACATAATTGTTTAATGTTCTTTCATTTGAGTGTAACTTTATGAACAATAGGTGTTTGGCTCACACAGTTGTGTATGGATGGGCTGGGAATAGACAGAGCTCACCTCCTGACTACTGGGATTTGAAATTGTCTGCACTGGGGTTTGCTCATCTCTGGTAAGGTGAAAGGCTCTATTACTCACCAGTTCACTGTGTTTAATGGGGAAAGAATCCTTTATATCCAGCTACCTCTCATGTCTTGTGGAGAAATCCTTTTGCCCAGAAGTGACTTGTTGAGTAAGATGTGGAAATCAACCAACTGAAATCCAGATTCCTGAGGGTTAATGTTCCAAGGGCCACACTAGCCTCACATTGCCTTTGAGGTTGAACTTTTACGAGAAATGACAATTTTCTACAGAAGTAGGTGTGTGGACACTTTTCTGCCCTGTACCTAGTTGGTAGTTCCCAGAATCTTTTTCTTATAGGCTTAGACTCATTTGATGCAGAACTGGGATAAAACCCAGGGCCTCCCCACTTCTTAAAGTTGACTCTCTTATGCTTTATTTATCTGTGACTTCTTCTACTGCTAAGTGGAGGGGCATGTGGTGGTTGGTGTAGTCAATGTGACAGGCTGTGGAACCACCCAGAAGATAGGCCTCTGAGCATGCCTGTATGGGACTATCTTGATTCCTTGAATAATATCAGAAGACATATTTCAACTATAGAATGGGTCGTTACCACAAAAAAAAAGAGTCCTGGGACATAAAATAGAGAGAGTGATCTGAGAACAAGCTTACATGCTTTCATTGATTTCTTCTCCTGATACGAGTACCACTTTGAATTTCTGGCCGGAGTAGATTCTACCTACAACTATGAGCCAAAAAGAAATCCTTTCTTGCTTAAGTTGCTTATGTCAGGACATTTTAACGCAGTAACAGAAAAAGTACTATGACAATGACCCTTGTTGTTCATTGCCAACCTTGCCTCAATGCCTGTGAGGTACTGGGTTGTGTCAAATCCACTCTTTCACACAATCCTCCTAGTTGCTGTCCCTTCCATCATCCCTCTTCACGGTGCTGATATGAGCCACCTTCATCTCTTATGACCTTTTCCCTTTTGTAGACTGCTAAGTCTTCTTTAATGAGAGTGGATCATCCAGAGGTTGATGGACAACTTTGAGAAGTTCACAGACCTGGGCTCTCCCCATTGGCCCTGCTGCAGACAACCTGTTTGGCCTTGTGTGGGCCATTACGGATCTCTTCACTTCTGCTTTCCCATCTGTTAAAAAGTGGATAATAATATTTGCCTCACTGGGGTATATTTATGCTTAATTACTGTAATTGCTTGTAAACAATTTGCTATCCCGAGATAAAACATATGACTGGAGAACAAAAATTAGAGGCGACAATTTAATATCCCTTTATTTATTTTTAAAATTTATTACATGATTGCCTTTGCTCAGCTAGTTTATTTCAACAGTCTTTTGGGACAGACAACTGTGTGATATCATGAAAAACCACCTTGGGCTAAAAGTCAAGGTTTTTTTTTTTCTAGTTTTAACTCTGGAGTGATATGAGATCTTTAACATTACCCAGACTTTAGAAATTGATTTCAAAATGGGCAGTAATATCTCCTTAGTTTATTTTATAGTGGTGAGAAGAATGAGCATTAGGTACAACTGATATTCAGAATGATTTGAGAATTTAAAAGACTTAACACTAGGTACCTGCAACAGGTATCTCAGAACAAAATGAATGCCTGCACCAAAATTTATGAGACTAAATCTGAGAAAATATCCAGTAGGATGATGCAAAAAACCTTATGTTTTAAAAAGCATTTCTCTAAATTTAGAGCTGTGTGTGACACATTCAAGATACTCAATGAGATCAACTGTTTTCATTTCTTAGTCACTGAAACCTCATGCATCTCCCTTGAGTACCAAAGATACAGGACAGATCCCACTGAAACCCACTAATCATGTACAATTCACCCTACATGCAGAAAGAAATATGAATCATGATATCAAGAGATGATGGTGACATCCCTTAGACTCTAAAATTACCCCTTCTCGCCTTACTTTTTCAATAGGTTCCCATTAGGGATTAGCCCCTGAGTCTTTTTACAAAGGAAAGAGTTCATTGAACTTACTACTGACTTTCAGTCTCTTTATTTCAAGATACAGGAAAATGATTGTATGTATGAACTATTACAAGGGAAAACCCCTGGGGAAGATGAAGTCACAAGAACCCCAATAAAGAGATAGAAGTCAGAACTGGAGAAAGTAGAGTTAGAAGATACACTGTGATTAAAAAAAAAAAAAAAGAAGCAGACAGTGGCAGAGTATGTAGGAGCATCCTGTAGGGAAGAGTAATTTACTCTCCCCATCTATGATACATGCCTGTCATGCCTGCAGCAGGGATGCTGATGTGTGGGGTTGGGGGTTATGTGTTCCAGGCCAAGCTGGACAATATATTAAGGCATAGCCTCAAAAGCAAGTCAGCAAGCAAATTCAAATAACCCAGAGCTCTACTTCTCTGAGCACCATATCTCATATATATTATGAGTGCATACTCATATACAATAGATACATTGACAGATATAAATAAACATGGATTGTGGTATTGCCCTTACTCATCCCTGAGAGGGCTCTGACACAGTTTGTTAAAAACAGCAGGAGCTTACATCATATGAGACACTCATGAGAAAAGCTTTGTGAAGGTTGTTTGTAAGCGCACTGCCATGATCTGCCTTAGCTCTCAGAGGCGGAGAAACTGGGTCATGAAGGGCTCTGCAATTCTGCAGAACTATTTTAGAAAATTCACTCACATCCCATTTTTTCTTCCTTTTTTTATTGAAAATAGATTCTTTTCTCATGCAATATATCCTGATTATGGTTTTCCCTCCCTCCACTCTTCCCATTTCCTCTCTATCTCTTGTTAGAAAAGAACAGGCTTCTAAGAGGTAATAGCCAAATGTGACAAAATAAAATATAATAAGATGAAGCAAGAACTATCATATCAAAGTTGAACATGGCAACCCAACAGGAGGACAAGAGTTTCAAAGGCAGGCAAAATAGTCCAATATTCACCCATTCTCACATCAAGAGCCCCCTAAAAATACTAAGCTAATAGCTATAATATAATATAAAACCACAGAAGACCTAGTGTAGGCCTAAGTAGGCCCTGTGTTTGCTGCTTCAGTATTTGTGAGTTCATATGCACCTTGTATAGTTGATTCAGAGGCCTTGTTTTCTTTGTGTCTTGCATTACCTCTGACTCTTACAATCTTTTTGTCTCTTCTCCCAACAAATTCCCTGAGCTCTAAAGAGAGTTATTTAATGGAGACCTCCAATTTAGACTCTTTTTCGGCATATGTGTGCCTTTGGGTCTCTGCATCTCTTCCCATCTTCCCATCTACTGACGGGGGGGGGGGGTCTGTCTGATGGTAGCCTCTCTGATGGTAACTGGATAAGGCACTGACCTATTATAGCATCATATCATTAGGAATTATTTTATTTTGTTTTTTTATCAGTTGTATTTTGTTTTACACTAGTGATTCTTGGTGTCAGGTATTGGTTCCTTCTTGTGGAATGGTCCTTAAGTCAAATGGAATATTGGTTGGCTACTCTAGCAAGTTCTGTGCCACTATTTCCCTGGCATATTTTGTGAGCAGGACAGATTATAGGTCACAGATTTTGTGGCTGCTTTGTTGTCCACATTTCTCATTTTTAGGACCAGAACTAGAATAATGTAGATCTGTGTGTTTATAGAGTGGGTTACAGGCACTTGAAATATGTTTTCCACCAAAGTAGAAGACAGCGCCTAGATAACCAGAGGTCCTCCATGGATGAGGTCCCTGTGACCACCCAGAGAATGCACAGGATCTTTCATCATGGGAAGAATATAGCACCTACATTAATGTATGTGGTCCATGCCTGTAAACGGTGTTCAAATGTTTCCCCAGTATTGATCTTTCAATTTTGGGCACATGTCATATGCAGATTACAGTCTGAGACTTCCAAGTGGAGTCAAGAATGAGAAAAGCTAGTCTCTGTGGCTCATTATGTGTTTCATTGTATGACCTAGCCTCCCGGTAGAACCAGACAAAGCCATTTATCGATTCCCCAACTCCTCGTCATGGCTTTGTATGCTCTGCCTGAGACCATTATCTGAAAAAGCTGCCTGCAATTAATCTTCAAGGCAGGATGTAATCAGCCAAGTGTTACAAGAATGGTTTCAAATAGTCCCCAATGCAGACAGTTGGGACATATGATGGGCAAGACAAGGGAGAAAGTTGGCCAGACAGCCAAGTTTTCTTGGGCAAAGTAGATTATTGCACATGATGAGTTGGGTCCTGAGAACAGGAACAGAGAGGAGATGAGTGAATATATTTCTTCATGATCTCTGTCTCTGGAGGCAGGTATGGGAGCAGGAGGGGGATTGGAAGGTGAAAGCATCCAGATGCTGGAGTGCAGCAAAGCATTCCTGGCTGTTAGTTCCAGTAGGTCATTACTGCATTAATTTGGTGTTTAATTAAATGCCTGTGCAACAGACCATTTATTTGTTATCTAATATTAGCCTTAGTTCTTATCAATTAAATGCTAGCTGAGGGCTTGATTCACTTACATTTTATGTCCCTTTTATACTCTGTTCAGAAACAATAGCTAAATCCAACAAGGCCTCACTGTGCCTGCAGAGACTTGCACAGTGCAGTTCATTGTAGGGAATACAATATTTTGGTTTTGTTGGGTGAGAAGAAGGGAAATAAAAAGCAGATATCACTTTATTTGGAGAAAACAATTATGTAAATACAAGGTGTGCGGCCTGCCTATCCTTTTCTGCTGGTCCTCAGTACAGGGAGATATATGGAGGGGCCAAATTAGAAGACAGTACATTCTTTTTTTTTTTAATGTTTAATTTCTTTATCTACTCACTTTACATCACAATTGGAGCCCCCTCACTCCTCTCTTGTCAGTCCTCCTTCCCTCTTCTCCCTCCCCTATTTCTCAGAAAAGGGGAGCTAGCCCCCTCCTCACGCCCACCCCCCCACCCCGCTCCACCTCATCAAATTGTGTCAGGACTGAGCTTGTCCTCTTCCTCCTGTGGCCTGGTAAGTCCGTCCTGCCAGGGGGAAGTGTTCAAAAAGGCAGACAACAGAATCCATGTCAAAGGCAGCTCCTACTCCCTTTACTAGAGGACCCATATGAATCTTGAGCTGTCTATTGGCTACATCTGTGTAGGGGGCCTAGGTCTCATCCATGCGTGGTCCTTAATTGGTGCTTCAGTCTCCACAAGCTCTCTGGGTCCTAGTTAGTTGGCTCTGTTGGTCTTCTTGTGGGAACTCCTGTCCCATCCAGGAAGAGTGTGTATTCTTTGTCCTGTAACTAATGCCTTCCTCTGTCTGAACCAACTTCTACCGCTAAAGGGAAAGGCTGTTGCCCCATTCCACCCACTGCTAAACTGTTATTCCTTTATGTATTAAAGCTATCAGTGAGACTAGTAACAATACCATGAGATATGTGGATGCCAAAGAGTACTTACTATCTTGTCAATCAATGTACTCTTCAATTAAATGTTATTTTGGGCAAAAGGTGGGGAAAAAAAAAGACAGGAAAAGGGAAAGCAGATTTTGTAGCCTTACAGACATGCTGACATTCTGATTAAACAAAGCCAGAGTCTGCATCCATTTCCATACAGTTTTCCATAGTTTCCCATTTCCTGTGTCCTGTCCGCTGCCATTTTTGTCCTCCTATTGATAAAATTATGCTTCACATTTACATGTCATAAGTTTACTCTTCTTAACTCAGAAATGTATCTTTTGGAATACGGCATAACTTGTGTTTAGGAATATGCCATTGCTTCTAACATGTGCTTTCTTGCTAGCAGAGAAAATCAAGTGTTAAAGAAGTGGTACAGTGGTCCATTTCCAGACCTAGAATTTATCCTTCGTGTCAGCAGAAGGATCAGAAAGAGAATTGAAAAGGGAATCACTCTGTCACCACGGAATTCAATTTTATTTGGAATCTTGCACAACACGGAAAATTATCTGCAGCCCTTCACAGTTGACAAAATGTAGTTCTCAATCATCACAGTTGAGTGTTAAATTTGTCAGAGGTCCTAAGAATGTCTCACAGGTGGGATTGGGGAGATGGCTCATTAGGGAAAGTGCTTGTTGTGCAAACATGAGGACCTGAGTGGAGTCCCCAGTACCATGTGAGAGTCCGTCCTGCTGGTAGACCTCTATAACCCCATGCCTGGGGAGGTGTGCATCCCTGGAACTCACTGGCTATGCAAACCTAGCTGAACCACTGAGGTCCAGTTTCCATGAAAGACTGCATTAAATCCCAATGTGGGCAGCTGGTTAGAAAGACACTTGATGCTGACCTCCTGCTTCCACACACAGAATCATATATGTGTTATCACACCCACATTCATATATGTGTAACCACATGTACGTGCACCACACATGCAGACATACACACATCAAAAGCAATGTTAAACGGGGAAGTTAGAGGCATTAAAGGTCACACTTCAGGAACAGAAATTCCATTCTGTTTCATAGGCATGTTAGGTGAAGGGACTCAAAGAATGAGGCTACTAATGGTTGCCATTATTCCTGAGGAGGCTCATTATAGTCCCCCAATTATGTATATGTATATATATATATGTATATATATAGCATACTATATATAGTATATGTAGTTATATATACATATATAGCCATAGGTATATGTATATGTGTGTGTGTGTGTGTGTGTGTGTGTGTATTCTTCCTCTTCCTCTTGCCTTTTCTGGTGTAAAGAGCATGTATGCAATCTTTCCATCATCAGTTAGACTTCAGTGCCTTGCAAAATGTTCCTTTTTAAGAATAATCCCTTTTAGGTCCTTTGAATGACAAGGTTACACATACCATTAGTAGCAAGAGACTCGCAATTTATCACATTTTTTTTTCAGTTTGGGCAATGGATGGCATGATGTTTGATAACAAAGATAGTGCCTATTGTTGAAGAAAAATGTTACAAACACAAAACAGAAGCCCAGTGCTACAAGAGAAAGTTTCCATCTCTCTACAGTCTGTATGAAGCCCTTGCTCCCAGCGAGAAGGTATTAGGAGATATGTGACATTTAGGTCACAATGGTAAAACCCTAGTAATGTGATTAGCAACTTCAATGAGGACCCCACAAAATACAAAAGTGTGACTCAGTATGGTAAATGCTGATTCTGTGAGCTATTTGGTGCTGGACTTCCATCCTCAGAAACGAGCAAGCTAAATTTCTATTCTTCATAAACTATGCATTCTGTGGTATTTATGCTTTACATATACAAATATACCAATATATGAAAGTGTGATTAAAAATATTGGCTATCATAGCACCTGGCTTAGCCCATCTTTCTTTTCCAAGTTCTCCTCTCATGGCTCCATGACTAGAAACCCTTAATGGGTCTTTTCTCAAGTTTCTTCAATTTGCTCGCATACTCTAAATAACTCAGCAGCAAACTATTCTCCAAATACAGCTAGGATGAAAATTATCTTGAAATCAATCTGACAGTGGCCCTTTTGTTATATAAACAAGCTTGAGTGCAAAAGGCTAAAGGGTCTAGAAAAATACAGGACAGTAGAGCAGATATCTGGATTTCATCCAGGTCCAGTAAGGTCGAGAATAGATTTACTGTATTTCTATGATAGTGGGTTAAAAGATAAAAAAAGGACACAGATAAAACATGAAATACAGTGAAATCTAAGGAAGCTATCCATCTCAGAGACTGGGACACAATCATTTCAAAGACTTGAGGTGAACAGAGAGCTACATACTCAGTAAAAATATTAGGCTATTCCAAACAAGATGGCTGAGCTTGCAGCCTAGAGACTCCTAGAACCAGTGTAGGAGTGCTCTGAATTATCCTGAGGCTTAGTCCTTATTGAATCAAAGGTGAATTTGGGATCAAGATTGACATTTCTGAATACACTGCAGAGTAGAACCAAGAAGCAAAAACCAGGTTCAGTCCTGGCATGATACTGAGCAGGATTGTGTGAGGGAAGGAGATATGAGAAAGGCTATTAAGGCTAAAAAGGAAAAACAAACAACCAAAAAATCACCCCTACTACATACACCTGTGTTAATACAGACACATTATTATGGTTGTCCTGAATAAAAAGCCTTTAAACCAGAAGCTGTGAGCACAGAAGAGACTCCTTCTAAACACAGAAGGGAAATGAGGAAACTCATACCCAGGTTAGTGATGGGCTCCGCACGGAGGCATGAACTCTAAGAAAAGATGTCAGTGAAAAGCATGTTAGCCCTGTCAGAAGGCCAGCAACGCTCCCTCTTTCCCCATAACCTCACATTGAAATGCTCCCCGGGTTACTGGTCACACAGTCTCTCGATGACCTGCCACATGGTCTCCTGGCTACTCACTTTGTCTTTTATTCTCTAAATGGTAAGGTTTGTTTGTCTCCTTGACTGACGTCATTCTGAGAACTCTAAATCACCTCACTTCACTGTTCCCTTCTGACCCTGCTCCAAACATTTGCCTCTCCTTGTGCATTGTCCGCCAGAAGGCCTTATCGCCCATTCCACACATGACTCCATAACTTATTCTTGGCTTCTACACCACAGCCTAAGCTTTTCCAACTTCCAAGAGTAAGAACATTGTCCCCGTGACTGCACAGAGCCCTCTTGCCTTGCGGCATGCTACTGACTCAAGGATTTATAGGTGGAAAATGCTCCACCAGTGTGGTCTACGTGCTTTTATAGGCCGAGGATTGTTCTTCCCTTAGAAACATGTTTTCTCCCACTGAGCGTATTCACTTTGCTCTGCCTCAGTGGACATCACCATGAACTAAGTTTGGTAAGGCTCAAACAGAGTCGCCAGCTGCTCCCCCATAACTACTGACAGTCCCAGCTGCAGTGGTGGTAGCAGGTGGTGTTCTGATAATGTCGGCTCCAGTTTAGGTACAGGAAAACAGAGCAGCTGAAGACTGAAATCACAGAGATAACAGGAAATGAAAAACGAGGCGAAGTCATATCTTCTGTCTCCTCATAAAGGCTCCGTGACAAATGGAATCACGGGCATCACACAAACTGCCTCGCTGAGCTACTGGAGGCATGAGCTATCTTGACGGCAAAATCCGTCCTGTAGTTATCTGTGGGGAAATAATAAGCAAGTGGTGTATGAGAGAAAGAGGAAGGGAGAGAGGAAGAGATATCACAGTAAATCATCAAATATAGCTGCTATCTATGGCATGGAAAAATAGCAGTCCATACGTCAAAGGCTGAAATTTAAATATTTGTTTAAACAACATCTCTGGTTTTGATAAAAACATGCTACTAACTAACATACAGGACAGCATTTGCAAAGTTGATTTTCTGGAATAAATACAAAATGCAGTATGTGGTTTTAACCATCAGTGGATACATAATGTACTTTCATAGTAAAGGCAGATACTCTAAAGTAAAGATGATAAGGTCTAACCTTTTGAATAAATGTGTGGATGTATACGCCATTCATAATTGTACTTTATAATAAGCATGAAATTCATTCTTTAACCACATGTATTAATACAAAAATATATAAGCAAATAGAAGCCAGAAAAATATTTTCTCTGATCTACCAAGATTCTAATTTGTCTGCAATTATTTCAAAAGTAATAACATGGACACAGACAGATACACACAGACACACACACACACACACACACACACACACACACACACACGAAATTTTAATCATCTTCTTTCCTTTGTGGAAGTACACAGGTAAATTACTTTGCAGATGATAAACACGAAATTTACTATACACAAGATCATACCTCAATTTTCTTTTTCATGGGACAATAATAAGATTTCAAGAAAAAGCATTATAAAAGTGTTTCCTAGGGATGGTGACATGCATAAAGGTTCTTGAAGACATTTAAAGCCTTAATGTTCATAGCTTACATTAATTTTTAAAAAATATATTGTTAATTAGAATTGTGGGAATAAAGCAATAGAATCAAGAAAAAATTGAAAAACACCAAAGGACTGTAACAGCCAGCTGCCAGGAGAAGGAGAGTCTAGAGAGAAAACTGTGTAGCAGCCACCCAGGCATTGGGAGGAAAAGATGGAGGATGCTGTCTAGAGAAGGAAAGAGCACAGCACAGGGAGGACAAAGCTCCATGCTCCCACAATGACAACCAGTCATCAGAACTCTGAGCTTCAGACCAGATGAAAGGAGCTGAAAAAGGAAACAGCATGGTAGACTATTCTACCAAAACCCCAGGTAACGTCACGCAAGCAAGGTTGATTTCACATGAATTAGCTTCAGTTTCATCTTAAGATGTAGGAGGCATGGTGCTTATATAAAATGTGACCAATTTGTTGAAAAAAGAGTTGATGGCTAAGGGCAAAAAGGAATGACTGAAAGAGTAACTCCTGAGAAAGTGAGATTGGTGGTAGAAGCTTTCGAGAGGCTGATAAGATGACAAATGCACCATTGCCAGCACCGAGGAATGAAGGGGAAGTGATTTATATTGGTTGACTAGGAGATTTGGCTGGAAAATTCGGGTTGGTGCCTTCTGATGTTCTCAGTCCAATACAGAGCAGGAAGGCTCAGTAAGGAAAAAACATGTATGCACTGCAGAGGTAGGTAGGTAGGTGTGTTTAAAATTGTTACCATGATCTCACAGATTCTCATGATTCATAAGGTAGCTTAGTCAGCATTCTATTGCTGTGAAGGAACACCTCGACTTGTGGTGACTCTTATAAAGGAAAGTAATTAGTTGGGGCGTGGCTACTATTTCAAAATTTCACTCTATTACCAGCATGACAGCAGGTGTGAGGACCCTCAGGCACACATGGTGCTGAAGAAGGAGCTGAGAGTTCTACATCTGCGTCCACAGGCAGAAGGAAAAGAAAGAACCACTGCCTGGGTTGGGCTTCTGTAACTGGAAGTTTCAGTGATACACTTCCTCCAACAAGGCCACACCTACTCTGCCACCTCCTAATCCCTTCAAATAGTGCCATGGTGACCAAGCATGCAAATCTTGGAGCACATAGAGGCCATTCTTACTTAAACTGTCAAAGAAGGCCAGATGACATTGAGTTCTCTTAGAGTTTATAGTTTGGGTTGCTCCACACAGCTGTGAAAGACAAGACAAAACAAAACAAAAACAAAACAAACAAACAAACAAACAAACAAAAAACCTAATTAACCAACCAAACAAAGCAATGAGTTTGGGAGTGTTTGCAAGAAAAAAAAAAGAAGAAGAAGAAGAACTTTGTAATACAGGAGGGTGTGGCAAGCAAGCAGAAT